>NC_089295.1:729143-1093714 GCF_008629635.2 Kwoniella shandongensis
GGGAGGGCTGGTGGAGTCTGGGGTTTGGGGCATGGACATGGACATGGACATGGACATCGCGTAGCAATATCTATAGTATGTAAGGTTGGGCGATGCTATATATACTGCGAGATCTACTTTATTCATTCTTACCCCTCCTATCATCGAAAATCAACCAACCAATTGACATTCGACAAAATGAGATTATCAGCTCTTGCCGCCCTTCTCTTCGTCCCCGCTTCCGTCTACGCCCAGAGCAGTAGCGCCAGTGCCAGCGGTTCAGCCAGCGCTTCCGCCAGTGCCAGTGCCAGTGCTAGTGCTACTTCTGGAGCAGGTGGGAATGCCAATGCTACGAACCCGCAAGCATATCTCCAGGCAGTATTGGCAGCTTTGACGTGAGTGAAGTGTGGATATCTGGCATCCGTTTGCGCTCTTGTGTTCAGGGTCCATTGTGGTTATTCACCGTCGATCTCCTTCCGTGTTGCGCAGCGCTAGTTCCTCTGTCCGATCGATCGTCCGTACTGTGCTGACTTGTTTCGCGTACTTTAGCCAAGCCAACTTGACCTCTCTCGTCGGTGTTGCTACCGGTATTGCCAACACCACCGAAGGACTAGCCCTCCTCACTTCTCTCAGTGTCGGGAACAAGACCGTCTTCGCGCCTTCAAACGCTGCGTTCTCCAACGTATCCGAAGAAGTCTCCTCCAACACTACCCTCCTCACTGAGATCCTCTCTTACCACATCCTCAACAACACCTATCTCCCCAACGGTATTGTAACCGCTCCTAACCACACGATCGCGCGATCTCTCCTCCGAGGTGGTCAGTATGCTTTGCCTGGAAACTTCTCTGCTCCTCTTGTCTTGAGCAAGAACTCTACCAACGCGACCAGTTTCCAGATCAACCAAGCTACCGACAACGTCTCTACCACTGGTCCCGTCGCAGCTGCAAACTTGCAAGTCTACATCATCGAAGAGGTTCTTTCTTTGCCACCTACAATTGGAGACGTGGCCACCAGTCTCTTCCCCTCGTTGGCTGGTGTGATCGGTCAAACTGGCCTGCTCGACCCTCTCTCCAACGCGAGAGGATTGACCATTTTCGCACCCAACGACGCAGCTATCTCAGGCGTCACATCCGCTCTTGGACAATTGAACACCACCCAGATCGCGACTATCTTGGCAAACCACGTTATCAACGGCACAGTCGCCTACTCTACTGCGTTGGGAAGTGGCAACTATACCTCCGCTGCTGGTCAACCGTTCACTTTCACCAGTAACTCCACCGGTACTTTCGTTTCCAGTGGCGGCAGTGTCGCAAAGGTCATTCAGAGCGATGTCATCGTCGCTAACGGTGTGATTCACGTGAGTGGCTGATGATTGTGTGTCGAACGTCTTGCTGATGTTCGTCTGTCTCATGTGTGCGTTAGATCATCGATGGTGTTCTTGTCAACCCTGGTTCCAACCCTCAGGCCGCTGAGTCTGCCTACTCTTCCGCCACTGCCGCTGCTGTCAGTATCATCTCTCTCGATCAAAATCAACCCTCCATCACCATCCCCTTCATTACTGGTATGTGAAACAACGCTGACACCTTTGTGTTCATCAGGCCACATCAGTTGAAGCGACGGCCCCCGTGACTGCCACTTCGAACGCTGCGACAGCCAGCACTAGCGGTGGTTCCACTACTTCCCGAGCCTCGTCGTCTGGTCGACTCGAACCGTTCGGCTTGAGCAAGGCCGTCATGGGTGGAGCTATCGCACTTGTCGGTACTGTTATGGGTGGCGGTTTCGTCCTCATGTAATAGTATGTGGCATTAAGGACAAGATCTAGGTTTTCATTATAGTAAAACGTAATCTGTATCGTTGGTCTCTCTACATCGAAATAAAGTAATGCAACTGGTTCTTTGTATGTAAGATGCGCCTTTGATTGTCCTTGAGCAAGTCAGTGATATAGATCGACGACTAATTCATCGTGAAAATATGAAAGACCAAAGAGAACGCGAGCTTCCTCTGCAAATCAGCGACACATATCGTACAAGAATCACAGCTATCGTACAATCACAGACCTTCTATGTATCAATCGTTGAGTACATGACTGATCAGCATGGCCGATGGTACAGTTCGACCTATTACACTACACGGTCCTCTCTTATCTCAGCCAAGTGGTTACCTAGATGACGATAAGCTGAGCTCGCACTCTTCATTTTCACGGTCGATCGCGTCCCCGTAATGTCCGACTCGACACCCCCTGTCTTTCCCTCTTCAGCTCTGTCCCTCCTCTTCAGATACTCGTTCTCCAATCTACACTCTTGTAAGAGGCTTGACATCCTATCAAGCTCCAATGACTTGCATTCGATAACCGCTTTGGTCCTCTTGATCTCTTTCTCTGTCTTCGATACTTCATAAACGATGTCGTTGAGGCGCTTGAGATGGTGAAGAGTGGTACGACCAGCAAGTAACATCGTTGGAACGAGTGGACCATTCTCCATCTCCATATCGTTTGAAGACGAAGAGGGTAGAATATCCCCTGACCTGTTCAGGGCTGACTTCTTGCGGTGGCGTTCTGCACTCTTTCGGTGAATCCAGTATGATCCTCCACCTCCTCCAAGTGTCCGTTTGTCATGCGTGGGTGATATCCGACGGCTGGCTGAATTCTCAAATGTGTTGTTGTCTTGTTGGGAAATACTCTCATCCAAGTCAAAGGCCACGACTTTTCCTTTCCGGGAACCACCTGCACGATTCGAGCATCGACTGGTCTGGACTGGCGAGTTTTGTACATGACTATGTTTGTCACTTTGGGTAATGCCAGAGCGGCGGTAGTGTGATGAAATAGTTGACTTGCTAAGATCGAGGTGTTGTGTCCGCGCATTGACGGCGCTACTGCTGCTATCGCCATTCTGGAGGATGGCGCCTGACTGCCTGTGTGCTGGCCTCTTCAATATTGTGATCGGTCTCGATGAAGTATCACTGACTCCTTGGGTTATGTCCTCGATGGGACGATCCGAGTTGATGGTCTTGCTGGAAGAGCAGGAGGATGGGTCTTGCTTGGATTTGGAGAGCTTTTTCAGATGCCTTCTGAAAGCAAGTTCAGCTGGTCGACATCTCACCGCATTTGCCCATGTTTGCTCTGTCTTCTGGTTCTCATCAACCTCGGATACAATGCTATGAACATCTCGAGTCGTGGAGAGAGTGGCAGACCGAGCTATGTCTCTGTCATCGGAAGATGGCCCGGCAGATGAGTGGCAAATGTTATCAGAAAGATTGGGACTGACAGATCGCTGGGGATTCTTCCAGCGTTTGGCAATAAAGGATGTGCCAGAAGATGTAGCTGGAGACTTGGGTGGTCGTGCTTTGACCTTGTCAGCCCATGATCCTTCATTCTGGAGAGGTGGGCTAGAGTCTAACTCGTGGTCTTGGGATCGAGGCCTGTGGGAGGTGTGGTGACCAGGTGGCAGGTTGTTAGAATCACTTGATGTGTTGGTGATAGTAGTGGACATATCGGTGTGCTAGTGATTGGTTGTAAGTGGTGTGTATGTGGTGATATTAGAGAGAAGACTGTTGAGGATAAGTGGTGTGTGTTCCACAGAAATGCATCATATGTTGCAAGATAGACTGGACAATATGGCTGAAAGGTGATCCAGTGATTCTAGCGGTTTTGGTGAAGAACAGGACACATTGGAAGGCTATACATTCCTGGCGGTCTTCACTATATCCTACTCTTCTCTTTGTGTGTCTTCTCATCTGGTGATCTCACAGAAGATGACTCCAATAAATCACATAATGAGGTATGTACTATCATAGTCTGTAATAACACATTGCCTAGCCAGTGGTCAACTATGCTATCTGAACATCACACAGCACTATAAAGGTCACGGTAATCAGGATTCTGCTAAACCTCCTGATTCTGGCTATATATACCCAAGAATGTTGGTCCTGGTAGTCGTCACACATGACATATTGTCACCAGTGATAGTGAATTCCATCATGGTCGGACTCCATCAGTTCGGTGGTCGCTTGCCTGGCTGCTGTGCAACCATCAAGCCTCGGTCAAATCAATACTTTGTCTTCAATTCATGCCAACAGACGTTGTGGTACAACAAGGTCCGTCGAGGATAGGGGCGGACATCGACGGAGACTCCGCTGAGTCACGTGAATAATTAGGATGAAAGTTGACGGAAGCTCGGCGTAGCTTCGTTGAGGGATAAGATAGCTTCTATGAGAGGAATAAAGGAGGATGTTCCAATACTCTTGATAGTAACTTCAATCGACGACCTAGTACTCTCTCTACAGTAGTTCCGCTGACCTTCGACCTGGCTTCCTCAGAAGGAACGCCTTGGGGTCGGCGGAAGTTAGCAGTTATTCCACATATTCCTTTCCCCTTTCCGTAGTTATTTAGTTAGTTAGACCGTAGTTAGATAATAGTACACACATAATTCTACAGCACTATGAGACATGTACGAGTACAACACACTACCCCTCCTTGACTTAGACGCAAACGAATCTCGAACGAAGTAATAAAGCAAGAGCGGTTGAACGAGAACCGGACGGTTAGCTGTCAGAGGCGGGTCCGTTGACGGGCCTAAGCGGGGAATACGGGTTACGAGTAGTACAAAGTCCTGTACCGAATTGTACAAGTCGAATACCGAATGTACGAGACTTGGGGTTGACTAGCAGATCGTTGTACCGGTTCCACAGTAGTGAACTAGACAGAGGAATATACATTCGTCACAGGAATAACTATGTACGAGTCCTGTGCTCATGTATATAAGTACCAATGATGCCACAAGAACCGTGGGAACGATTAGTCAGTCGAATCGGTCATCTCCTACGACGGCACTCGCCGGGCCGATGTCGAACTGGTTCCCGTTGGCTGGCGAGTCGAACTATTCGGCGGCCGCGTCGAGATGTCACGACATGAGTCGTTCGCTCAGTTGTACTGGGTCGTGACATTAGCCCTTCTCCGTCGAATCTCGGTGGTACCACGCTAGGCCTACTAGGAGACCTACGGTGGAGTGCTACAACGTCTTTCGCTTCAAGGACGCTGTGAACTACAAGGGGGACACTGTCACGACCTAGTACAACTGTACGCTTGTGTCAGGGGCGTCACACCGACCAGCCAATGACCAAGATTCGACCTAAAACAGTATTGTAGATGTGAAGTTCGTGTATGTCAAGGACTTAAGGGTATAACATATATACAGCTAAGTCGAGACTGATCGGGTGACTACTAAGATCGTGGCTACGGTGGCTAAGTCCATGTACTACGGTGAAGACTAAAATTGAGAATCGCTGGGGATTCGTTCTCTTGACTACGGTTGTTCCTTCATCTGTATCCCTTTGTGATTCTCGCTTGTTCTCGGTTATGTTCATGTTCCCGGTTGCCAATTGCTAAAAGGCCATATTCTGGACTCTCATGTATTGGTAAAGATCTAAGATTCGCGGTACGACGATGTGATAGTTCTAAGTTCATATTAACGCGTCGAGGTTTTATGAATTACGACGAGTTTCGTGGCATGTTCGCGATGTCTTCGTGATTATTGGTATACAGTCGTGACAGCTTGCCTCATGTCATGATGCCCCGACTCGGCACCCCAATAGTTTGATTCACCGTCCTTCGTCGTCTAGTTTGAATCCGGCCCGGAGGCTACCATTGTAGGCGATGGCCGACTCGGTTGACGAATTGTTCCCACAGTTCTCGTAGTATCACTGGTACTTATATACATGAGCACAGGACTCGTACATAGTTATTCCTATGGTGAATGTATATTCTTCTGTCTAGTTCACTACCATTGTACCCATGAAGCATCCTCCTAGTCAACCCTAAGTCTTGTACATTCAGTACTTGACTCATTATATTTGTGATAAGACTTGGACTCTCTGCGTCTCATACGCCCAGTACAGGCTTGTCATTGGACTCGCCTCTGACGGTTGGGATCTGATAGGTCACATGATGTATGTGGCAGTGACCGTCATGACACACTTGTTGTAAAGGGGGATATCGGGGCAAATACCATGGATTTATGCACAAACAGTGTCTCCTCTGGCTGACTAGCCTTCCTCTTCAGCAGGGGAGAACAGTGAGAGGACAAATGAGAGCATCAAGTATGGACCATTCCTGGAGCTCTTTAGCCTCAAAGTCTTGTGATTCTCCTAATGATGCACAGAAGCATGAATCTCCTTGTCCTTCTCAAGGAGATGGCTACACAGATGTATAACACAACAAACATGTTTGAAGTCATCACCCTTGAGAGTGTCCCCCTCAACACCCCTCAGGATGCTGTCACAACTCATGTCCATTGTGATTTTTATACATGATAAGGGGGATGATTTCAAAGGATCCAGTAGTATGAAATAAGTTAGCAAACCCCTTGAGCATGGCACTGTGAATAACCATGCTTCTCATGGTATGTGACATGTAAGGCCTTACCCCTTAACCCCAGTTTGAGCCTTCTTTTCTAAGCTGTTGATGTCATGGTTGAGGAGACTGGACCTTGGACAAGGCCTCGCAGAAGGTACAAAAAGAATCTACTGTAAAATTTGCCACTGACTTTCTCTCAGTTTCTTTCCATCATCAAGTTTTCACATCTGCATTGCAACACACAGCCACATAAACAATCCCGCAAACTCAAAGCCACACTGACACTCACTCACAATGCCCCAGCGATACACCACTTATAGCCAATCCCAAGCATCTTCTTCACACAGCACTGGGTTGCAAGACACTGATTCCAATATTCCTAGACAAAGTGTTGAAGATCTTCAAAAACGGTATGATTTTGTAAACAACGAGCTTATACAAAGCCTTTGCAGAGAGGTGACGGCTGAGGAGAAGAACAAAAGACTATATGATGAGTTGGAAAGGAAGCAGACTGAATGTGACAGCCTTCGAACTCTGGTGGAGACCATGAGATTCCAAAACACAGAGCTCAGGGAACAGGTGAATTCCCATTCTTGTTCTTGTAGGAGAGGGGAGTGATTTGTGTGTTCATATCAGCTGTGCTTTGTTCCTCAGAGGTGGATGTTTGTCACTTAGACCAACAGCTGAATTAGAATGTATCACTGTTGCAATTGGCCATACAACAGACTGAGAGGTGGTTACTTGATATGCATGTCTTTACTGTGTGTAGAGTTCTTGGCAAATCCTTTAGTGTTTGTGTTCCGTGTCATGAGGGTCACACTGTCAGAGGCGGGTCCATTGACGGGCCTTAAAGGTGTAGCATTCCACCGTAGGTCTCTTAGTAGACCATGCGTGGTACCAACCAGATTTGATGGAGAAGAGGCTAACCGTCTGGTGTTCGTTCGACCGCTTTTTCATTATTACTTCGTTCGAGAGTCGTTTGCGGCTAGGTCAAGGTGGGATAGAGTGTCGTATGCGTACATGTCTCATGGTACTGTAGAAGTATGTGTATGCTACTATCTAACTACGTTCTAACTAACTAATAACTACGGAAGGGGAAAGGATGTGTGAGCTGCGTGCAAAACTCTGCTGACCTTGAGACGTTCCTCTCAAGGAAGCCAAGTTGAAAGGTCGGTAGCGAGTCTGTCAAGGGTGTGTTTCTGTCAGGGGCGGGTCCGTTGACGGGCCTTAACGCAGAATACGGAATATGACCTTTCCCAAATTTTATGAGTCAAGTACGTAGTGTACGAGACTTGGGGTTGACTAGCAGAACACTGCACTTATACGATATTGGTGAGCTAGACAGAGGAATATACTACCTTCCGCACAGGAATAACTATGTACAAGTCCTGTACTCATGTATATAAGTACCAATGATGCTACTAGAACTGTGGGAACGATTAGTCAGTCGAATCAGTCGTCTCCGGACCGCCTTTAAACTAGTTCCCGACAGATGACGAGTCAAACTATTTGGAGGCCGAGTCGAGGTGTCACGACATAAGTCGTTCATTCAGTTGTACTGGGTCGTGACAAGGATCAAAACATGTTCTACAAAACAGTAGGTCTTTTATACCTTACTTCTACTGAGACTATCTGTTGCCACCTTACTAAACAAATGGCACAGCTGAGCCAGGTACCAAGGCATAATATGACCATGCCAAGTACAAAGGCATAGCACAACCAAGCCAAGTACAGAGGCATGGTGTGATCGAGCCAGATACAGAGGCAGGACTTTGGTGGGTGGGGTGGGCCATCAAAGAATCCTCCCTTCCCTTCCACCAGTCACAACAGGTCACAACAGAATGGCTATTCTCATCTTTTTACTCTTCTCATTTGTGATTTCCCCATTGAAAGTCATACCTCATACCTCCGTTATCGCTCTTGACAATATGACTTAGCCTTCAGTCAGTCCAAGGTCACAATGCTCATTCTGAAGTGACTTTTTTCAGTTCCATTTTAATCTGAACATTCTTGCTCAGCATCTCTTCCATTTGATCATCCTACTTGACAGCTTTGGAAAATATCACTAGACCTGAATGTTGTGATGGCCATGGTGTCATTGATTGAAGCCACTGTATATCCTTGTGTCAAGCACAAACACTGGAGGAGTTGAGAAAACCTCAAAAGTGCAATTGAGACATGCATGTCAAGTATTCATTTGTCCATTGTCCCATGACCAGATACAACAGAGAATGATGTTGTAGGGGATCACAGGCCACACTCCTTTCGTTAACCAACCACCAGACTGCCACTACTCTTGGGAACTCAACACCTCATCTGTATACCGACTGACCATACACATAATACGCCTCTGTACCGACTACGCGTTCATACCAAACATGTCTACAAACCGGACACTGATATGGACAATCCTCTGTACACGAATGTGTATCGAGTCCATACACTGCAGTGGTCAAATACCGCATTTGTACCGTGTACATACTGACTCCATGTAAGATACAGATCTGTATCCAGACCGAGTACAGAACGGACATGTTCTGTACATGCCCTGTGCACAGGAATCACCCACCACAGTATCTGTATGCTATCCGTGTCTCCTTCATGCTATGGCCTTGACTCTCTCGTACTTCTTCCGTGTCTTCTTCAGTAGTACGCTCTTATCACTTCCATAGTTATCTCTCCCTTGTATGTATACAAAGGGGAGCAGACAGATCAAGCAAGAGTTCCCTTCAAACACTTTCATCATTTACTCTCTCTCACATCTTCCACCTCTCACTCACTCTCTCCTCTTTCTCTTGCTTGCTCTACTCTGCTCTATTCCTTGACTGACTCAACTTGCTCTAGCAACACCCACATCAACTCTGATAGTTCAAGAAGAACAAAGGTAAGTGCTCACATCCATTAACTTCACATCGCAACACCCAACACGTTTGGTCAATTGTGTGAGTTCTGCAGGTCATAGCCTGCAGTCCTCCACAGATGTCATAATCAAGCTACCTGTCCATTCAACAAATGTCTGCATCCATATCTGAAAGGAAAAGGACATCTGATATCAACCTAATCAACACCTATGAGTGGAGTGCGCCTGTCCGGTGAGTTCTGTGATTAGGGAGTCCCGCTGCACCAACTGAATGCTGAGTTCCTGACAGGATCTGCCACTCTCAGCCAACTGAGTCTCATAGACTTGACATTTCTGCCTGAATTCCTCCATATACTGAGTCCTCTTTGTCAGCTCTTTTTTGAGTCCAAAGATCTCATTTTTGTAGGTTGTGAGCAATTCTTCCTTTGTTGCAAGGTTGTGCTTGAGCAATCTGTTCTCGTCTTGGAGGTGAGCAAGAGACTCTTTGAGATGATCAACATTGGTATTATCCCTCTCGCCTCTATCAGAAGATGCTTAGGACCAGCTTTCAGTAAGGTAAGGCTGGGGCATGGTGTGCAAGTACAGTGTGTGTTGAGCCTGTGTAAGTATATTTGTATTGGTGTGTGCTCCAATGGCAGTTGACAAATTAGGTGATTGAAGAAAGAGAAAATAGGTAAGGAATGAAACTATTTCAACCCTTCTTATACTATTTCTGATGGCTTGCGCAGGTTTGATGCTTGACTAGACATTGACAGCTCCTAGAAGACCACAAAAAGGACGTTAAGGGGTTTTGCAGGTAAAGGGGTAAAGGGGTAAAGGGGTAAAGAGGTAAGAGGGTGACTTCAGACATGTTACATATAGTGAAATGAGTCTTTTTTGAAGGCATCATAGGCAAGGGCCCTGCTGAAGGCTTCTGTTAGCTCAGTGTCTCCTTTGAACTTTTACCCCAAAAGCCATGTAAATTTACCCATAGATGTCATATTGCATCATCTTCGCAAGGTATTAGAAGTGCCATTGCTAAGGGAGGCCTGACACCTGTTTGAGACCAGATACATCTAATAAGCCACCTCCCTGGAGAAGACAAGGATGAAAAGCATTTGTTTCATCATTAGTAGGGGTTAAGGAATTCACTTTGTTACCCTTGAACCAGGACAATTGAACCTTGAACAGGATGGCTGAGACAGTAACAAGTGGCAGTTGGTGTTGCTCTGAGTCTTATTGTACTTTGAGATAGGTATATTGATTGTTTGAAGGTGTGTTTTGCAGGTGGCAAAGTGGATTCATGACAGGTAGAGATCAGGTTGGTCCCCTCTCACAAACAACCAGATTATCCTGTTAGTTGGTGTCACAAATGACAACTACCACAACCAACTTCCACAGGTATATATAGCCAAAATCAGCAGGTTCAGCAGAATCCCGAATATTGTGACCTTTTATAGTGTGATGCAATGCTTAGATAGCGCAGTTGGCCACTGGCTACGCAATGCGCTGATGAAGTATCTGTCTAATATCATCTTGTCATGTTGTCAATCAAACTACTGGGACAGGCTAATCACGCTACCTGGCTTCTTCACACAAACCAGCTTCTAAAATACAAAGGACAGCTAATACTGAGAACTTCCCCTTCTACCATATGGATTAACAATCTCATGATCCCCTTCTCCTGGAATTTGCAAGGTGCTTCAATTTTTCTGACAAATGTGTAAGTTGGCTCTGGTGTTCTTTGGACTCGTCGTGAAGGCTCTTGAGCTGACTTCTTGTCTGGGTCAGTTGACTTCGAAGGGCAACACATTTATCCTCCAACTCTTTCACCTCTAGGCGGCTTGCTGTGAGCTGTTCTTTCAGATCCTTGTTCTCTCCTTGAAGATTGTTGACACTCATTCTGAGATCGAAGTCAGTGTATTCAAAGTCATTGCCGCATTCAGAAGATGCATGGGAATTGCTATCAAAGGTGTGTTGTTGAGACATGGTGTGTGAGTGTATGAGTACGTTGGATTTATGTGAGTGTTGTTGTGAAATGCAGTTGTGAAGACTTGATGATGGAAAGAAAGAGAGAAACAGCAGGTGAAAATCTCGATCATAGAGCCTCATATGTACTTTCTGTGAGGACATGCCCAAATTCTTTGCTCCACAACTATGACATCAACATAGAAGCAGGGTCAAGGGGTAATCTTTGTAAGTGTCATGGTCAAGGAGTTTGCTCAGACTTGTTTTGTACTATTTGATCCTTTGAACCCTCCCTTTACCATGTATAGATTTCGATACATACATGTCATATGACCTCATACTGAGAGACGTTGAGAGCGTTACTCTTAAAGGTGATGACTTCAAACATGTCGGGCATCTCATACATCTGTGGGGCTACCTCCTTGAGAAGGACAGGGAGACTTATGCTTCTTGCATCATAAGGAGGACAATAATGGTTCAAGGTTACACAACTCCAGGGATGGCCCATACTTGTTGCACACATTTGTCCTTTCACTGTCTTTCCCTGTTGAAGAGGAAGGGTAGTCAGCCGGAGGAGACACTGCCCGTGCATGAATTCATGGTAGTGGGTAGTGCACCCCTCCTCCTCTCCCTCCCCCCCGCCCCTCTGCCCCTCTGCCCCTTTAGACCAAGTGTGCCCCTCCAAACCCTGCACACCGTTCGAAAACTTTAGGATCTCTGTAACACTGAGATAAATGCCCAAATGTTTAACGACCACACATACAACACACAGCTGAGCTACTTGGTGCACGTACGCAACAATCTCTCCTCTACTACAGTAGGCAGGCATTTACTGCTTAACCTTCGCCTTGGCTTCCTCTTTTCACTTGTCGTTGCCCTGTTGTCTTTCTCGTCGCGAGCTCTACAACGCATATCGGCGGACTATAATGATCTCCCATTTTGCCTGCGGGTATTCTTATGGTCGTAATGTCTGTTATTATTTCCGCTCGTGGTCCACCACGTTCAGCCTTCTCCACGGCTCGTCGCTGTGTACCGATCCCTCTACGTCGATCCCTTCGCCTCGAATGCCTCGAAAGAAGACAGGAATGTGGGATATACCTGACCAGGTTGTGCCTCCGAGTTTGACTTGTCAAATGAGTACATGTTCGGTATTCGTACAACGAGCATCCTCAACAATCTATACACTCCACCCCACTATACAAGCCCCTCTTCTATGTACTTCCAATCTCAATCCTTCCTACCGTCCCGATCATGCTTCGCACTCGCTCCACTGATCTTCCTCATGCTCATCTTTTCCCAATCGCTCATCTCGCCTGGATGGACTAACGATACCCTCTTCGCAGCTCTTGTAAACTGCCATTCTTCCGCTTCTTCCTTATGTTCCGCGTTCCCACCCCCACCGCCTTCTTTCTCTTGCCGCTTTGGGTTAGGGTGCACCATGATATCGCCGTTCGTGTCGCTCAAATCGACATACGCCTTCGTAGACCCGTTCTCTGATTCGACTGGAACAGCAGCCTTCGGATCGTTGGTGTTCGACTTCTCCTCGTCGAGCATGTCGCTGGTCTTCGTCTCGCCCAAACCGAGTTTCGCGTCGTCATCGCCCAGACCAATCGCGACAGGACTTTCCATAGCTGGAGCAAACATCGTCGTTGGCACCCGATTCGTACTCACACCAGCTTCACTCGATGCCTCCGTGGGGGATTTGCCTGAATCGGACGCGAGATCGATTGTCGACACAGTATCTTGTCTTTCTTCAAGTGCGACAGTCGAGGCGCGCCTGCTCTCCACCTCTGAGAGGTATTCCACCTCGCTCGATCGTCTTCCTTCGCCACCATGTCCGTTCACGACTGTGTCGGGACTTGGATCGTATTGGAACACACTCAACAAGTCCGTCGACGACTTTCTTGACGAATTCGGCGTAGAGACGGTCATACCTGTCGTTTGTCGAGATACTGTTGGTCTCCCCTCGCTTGTTCCTGAAAGAGGTTCGTCGCTCGTTCTCCTGAAGATGATGGGTAGTTCACCAGGACTTGTTCCGAATTTATCGGCGTCCACTTCTGCGTGGTGATGCTCAGGATCACGGCCGTGGTCATGGTCGATCGGTAATGCCAGAACAGGTACCTCCCTAGGTCCCTCCCCTTCATCCTTGACCACATCCCTCACGACACCTTCGACACCATCCTCTCTCATACTCCTCGCAGCAGCTTGTAATGCGACATGTCGGACGATCTTCCATTCCCTATCTTCCCTCTCTGCTTCGTGCTCGAGCACTTTGATCCACAGGCGGAGTTTCGACATGGTCAGTCGGTCAGATCGTATACGATGAGCAATAGGAGGTATGGAAATGGCAATTCGATCTCGGGTCGATACCTGGAATGGTGTCAAGATAGCCAAGTTGCGAACGAGGAGCAGGGTGTCGTGGATCGTGTTCTCCAAAGCAGCAGCTTTGCCTCGCAGGGAGGTTAGGTGGGCCTGGATAGAACATTGGTGTTTAGCACATTGAACTCCGATCCCACGCTGACGTAAATCACTCACGTAGATTGCGCCAACCCGCGCAGCTTGTGCTGAAGGAGTTCTGGAATCCTCACTTCGTCTCACTGATCCTTCCTCGCTGAGTCGAATCGAAGACCTTGCGTCGCTGGTGGTGTTCGTTCCGTTCGCGACGGCTGGAGCTCCTCTACCAGCTGCTAACTCAGCTTTGACCGCACCAAACACCTCTTCCAGCTGTTCTCCCTCGTTGACCCTCTCATTGGCCCCATCCACATCAACGCCTCTCACTTCTGCCATCTTCTTCCGACTGATAGTATCGGTATTCACAGGTTTTCCCTCAGCCGCAGATGCTTCACCAAAGACAGCCGTCGGGTTTCTCGTCGACGATTCGCTACGATGTTGGCTGTCTGTACTACCTCGTAATTCTCGACGATGAGAAGCGGCCGCTGCAGCTCCGGCCAAGACAACTTGATCCTTCCTCATAGAACCGCTGCGCATTTTTAATCCGGCAGTCTTGAAAGCAGAGGCATAGTTGATCAGCGTGACCCATTCGTTCATCTCGAATTCGTCGGGTGCTTGCATGAGGTATTGTCGGGTATGAGGCATCACGAAGCGGAATGTGTACGGGTGCTGAGAATACGCACAGAATGGTCAATACAAGTCACACATCGATTTGTGGTGGTGTCCACTCACCGAAGTAAAGGTGCTGTCATATACCGCGATGCAATCTTTGACAGGGAAGACCTCATCAGGTTTGAACGTCGTCATTCTCGGCAATAACAAATGCTGATTGTTCTCGTCGGTGTTCTTGTTCGATTGCGCTTGTTCGAGCAGGGTCAGAGCCCAGGTTGGATCTTTGAAGAAGAGGATTTGTGATCCGGTAAGAATGACACTCCATGACTTCCACTTTCGGTTCGCCTTCTTGCCAGTGTCAGGTCCATCGTCTTGAAGCGGGATGTTAGCTTTATTATGACGCGGAGAAAAGTAGCTCACCTCTTCTAGACAAGAGACCAGCTTTTGTGACTCGCAGCACCATCTCTGACTCTCCGTGGTCCCCAATTCTGGCTTTCTTCGCGGGCGTTGCCAACTTTCCCGTTACCTTTCTTTGCGATAGTGAGGTCGGAGTGGGTATCATCAGACTATGAGCAGACGCGAATGCTCGACTCAATCCTTCGCAGTCCAGGAAGGGTCGCGTGCCGAGACACGAAAACGGGTTTTCCGCAAGGATCTGCTTTTCTACGTCTACACGCAGGGTACCCAACAGACCTCGAACAATCATATGGTATACATCGACCTTTGTCGACTTACTGATCGTGGGATTTGGTCCGTTTAGTAGGCTGGAGAAAGTCGGTGTGGAGGGTCCAAACAAGCTGGATGACGCTGATTCGTAGCCTGATGATCGCTTGAGATCGGAATCATCTTCGATGAAAACGAAAGGGGTGAAAGTGATGTTGTCGAAGAAAGCTTCCAAAACGAGGGGTAGCACGCCGTCCATTCGCGTATTCCGGACATAGTCGACTTTGGTCATCTTGTTCTTGTTGTGCTTGTTGAACGCGTCGGTGTGAAGGATCATCATAGAAAAAGCAAGGACGTAGGTGTTGTCTGCGGTAAATTTGAGATCAGCTGTGGACACCTTGCCGAAAAGATGGAACAACAGCTCACCTTTGCCTCCAAATAGTCCCGGCTCGCATTGCTCGTACCGCTTTGAAAAGGCTTCTATAACCCGGTCGATCTGCTGCGTTTCCTTAGGCAGCGACATGTGCATGAGTAGCCTTCTCAGTGCTACATCCAAAGCATTGTGAGTGAAGTCGAAAGTCGCCATGTACTTTTCCAGTGCCTCGGTGTGAAACTCGTCGCCACTACGGAGTGATCCCACTCATTAGCATCGTTTCATGTTGAGTCACTCTGTCTTGTATCCGCGATTGGCTCACCTCGCCGCAAGGACATCTGCGATCTCGTGCCTTCCGACTGTCGTCACGACTCTGTCCAACCAATGACTGGGCGACTCGCCGCTTTCTCTGACTGAGGCCTGCTTCACAGCAGAACTGGTCATAGCAGCCGATACACTCCCAGTACTAGGCCTTGGACTTGTGCCAGGGCTGAGCAGACCTGTGGATCCTTCATCCCAGGCTGCTCCCGTCGCAGACGAGATTGATCCGCTGGATCTCGGTGGTAGCGGGAAGAGACCCGTACTTCGTGGCGAAGAAGGTCCAGAGCCGAAGAGACCGTTTGACAGACGCGTCATTGTCCCCGGTCGTCTACGAGGTGGTGTCGCCAGGCTCGGGAAAAGTCCAGGAGAAGGTGGAGTGAAGTTATACGAGGTCGGTCCAAGCGTCATCATGGTCGACGCTCTCGCTCGATTTTTACGTACAGCCTTTTGCGTGACTTCCGACGCCTGTTCTGGAACCAACGAGTTCCGCGGCGAACCAGAAGCAAGTGATGAGATGGAAGGTGTGAATGATGTTCGTGAAGAACGTTCCCCTAGTCCTACAGAGATACCACTTGGCGGCCTGTCGTCCACTGGCGAACGTCCTCGCGCCAGAACTGAGGAAGTGGTAGACGATGAAGATGTAGACGGTCGCACCTGTCGAGTGGATAAAGCTCCGAATTCATCGGCATCACTGCTTGCCTGACGTAGTAAGCTGTTGCTTCGACTTCTCGTTGTCGATTTCGAAAAGACACTACGCATTCTGCCGATGATGGCAGAGTTGCCGGAATTGGATCGACTTCCCATTCCAGGACGGGCAGGACTATGCAGTGACGGCGAGCCTGGTCGCGCTGATGGGCTTGCGGGTCCGTGAGCAGGTGATCGCGATCCGGGTGACACCGCTGGTATTCGATGAGGTGGCAAAGGCGCATCTGACCATGATCGTACTCTCCCTTCCCTCACATTAGCAGGAGCTTTCGACGGTCCTTTCTGCACTGGTGACAGCAGTTCTTGCTCCGGCAAAGCTTCAAGTGGCGACGATGTGGACGATCGAGAGGGTTGGTGTACCTCTGTGGCATCCATCCATGGTCTGACTCCGGGTCCCCAATGACTGCTCCCTCCAGGGCTGAACAGCGTCTCTTCCCCATCAGAACCTGGACTAGATACCCAATGTCCATGTTCTGGCACAAATGGTGAGACAGGATCAACTGCCGGCAAGGAAAAGGACGATTCTGAACTGGCTATAAGACCTCGTAGGCCTGCGTTGGGGATTGGACGAGGAGCGATCGCGATGGAGGCTGACGGTTCGGCGTCATCTTCTGGGCCTTTGGCCGATGCTCTACGGCTGAAGAGATTCGCCAGTTTCCCTGGTGTAGATGTTTGCGGTACGACAGTTACAGTTGATGAGGCAGCTCGCATATCCGGTCGACGAGGTGTCTGTTCCGTGGCATCCGTGTTGGTCCGGTCGGTGGATTGTTCCGAGTTTAGACTTTCCCTGCTCCTCCCCTGTTCCACCTTCGGCATCTGGTTCAAAGGCGGAGTTTCTATAGCTTGATCCTTCAGCTTTGCCTCGGACTGTCTGCGTTTGATTGTCTTCCTCATCCCTAGCCATTCCAGCATACCTTGTGACTTCCCCGTACTCTCCGTATCTTGATCCGCACTGTCGGGTGTCGGAACCTTCTCTGCTTGGATAGCAGGAGGTGACTTTCCGAAGATGCCTGAGAGGCTTCTAGCCCGCTTGACCCTATTCCGTCTTTCGGTATCCACCTCCTTCGGCGCATCTGTAGTTGGCTGGTCGGGCTCAACGAAGGTGATTTTCGGTATAGGACTGGCAGAGCGTGAGGGTAGGGGCGAGGAAACCGACTGCGGCTTCGAAGGGACGGGAGGTGGAGCGAGATCTTCTGTAGACTGAGTTCGAGAAGAAGGTAGAAGTGATGACGGAAGCCCAAGACCTATCCTCGAGGACGGTGCCGTACTTTTCGACCTTTTCCCCTGTGAACTCTCCCTTTGTCTTCCCGTCGCCGACCGACTCCGCCGTTCCGAAGCGGGAAGTCGTTTGGGCGTTTTCGGTTTCGTCAGTTTCGCAGGACTGCTGGGGGTCACAACAATACCATGCGGCATGGCAGGTAGATCGGGCGATTTCGAGGGTGGGAGAGGGGGAAGCGGTCGTTCGATGTCAACGGGGATAGGAGGTTGAGACTTGTCTACGAAGGATGGGACGGTGGGAGAGGGGTGGGACGTCATAGACGATGTCCGTGGTTTGATGGTAGGACGGGTGATCGAAGAGGAGGGTATAGGATCGAAATGTGGTTGTGGTGGAGGTATGGGAGGGGCTGGGAAGAAGGCATCCCTGTCACTGGCAGTACGAGAGAATGTCCGTATTCGTATTGATGATGCGTGAGGCTATAGGTTAATCTGTCAGCTTCCTGCCCTTCTTGAAAGTGTAGAGTGAAATGAAGCTAACCGTTTGCTGGCCGTCTTCCTCGTTATCTATGACCGTACGATCAGAGATAGACCGCGAGCCGAGCTTCTCTCTATCCAGTATGCTGCCCTTCGAACTCAAGTCATCCATTCTGACAGTCTCGTAATCATCGTCTACTCCGCTTGACCACCGTTTTTTCTTCTTCTTGATCGTACGATCAGGATCCGGATTTCGATCAATTGTCAAGACTTCCTCCCCGTTTTCTCTATCGCCGTCCGTCGAACGTCTACTTTCTGGCGGATGACTTGCAACTGCGCCTGTGCCATCTGCCGACGTAGTCTCAGGTGTGACCACGGGTCCGAGCTCTAGCTCTTCCGTCGTCGTCTCGATGACACTATTCTTCCTCTCCCTCTCCTCTTTCTTCGGTGTCGTCACTGAAGGAGACGAAAGTCCGAACCATGATCTTCTCTTCTCCTTCTTCGACGGTGCTGGTGTGACAGGCGGAGGTGGTCTAGATGGACCAGCTTCGGCGTTCTCCATCGTCACAGTCGCGCGAAGGTACGTCAATCACCAGAACGAGAAGGTGCGACAGTCTGAATAAGCTATAGTGTCGTCATTGGGGTAACCGGTTGGTGTTTCCGCGATTTGTAATGTTTCAGAGATGCCTTTGTCGTTTGTGTTCCCCAAAATGAAACGGGTATCTCTGTGTTCTGTCGTTCGCGTCCGTGTCACCGGTGACCGAAGCGTTGTGGGTTCGTTTTCGACTTTTATCCGTCGTCAAGTACAATAATTGTATTTTTCACTCTCTACCAGCCGAGGGGTGCTTGTAGATATGTATATGTGCAAGGAATGAGGATAGTAGCGATGCAATGCACAGACCAAAGTCGATGATGATGATGTAGTGCGGTGAAGTCAAAAGCAACTGCGGTTAAAAGGCGGGTCTGGAATCTCGAACCACGAGACAGACACTGGGAACACCACGTGTATCAATCAAACGCGTAAAGATAACACAGGACACCACTCCTCCGTCGGAAATTGCCCGAGACAACAGCGCTAACGCTAATGACGAGGTCTGCGATGAATCAGTCGATCAGATGGACAGCAGATAGCGTAGTGAAGACAATCGCAAGTATATACAGGAAGTGCTCACATCTACATCATGGCTTGTCTCAAGTTCCTGAACAAGGTGAGCTGTCATAGATCTCCCAGATCCACATCGCAGCGTCGAGGGATCCTGCTCACCACAGCTATTCTAAGGCATGGCAAACAACGATAGCTAAGGGCGGTGAGTGTGCTTCCATGACTATTATGCGGTCAACACCCATTCGCTGATGCTCTGTCTCAACTGTGAAGGCCATGACGGCAACGTTCTCTCCTCTGTAGGTCTACTCAGCACACTCTACGCAGAACATGACGTTCGGCCAGAGACTAATTGATCTCTTCGACCACAGCTGCGACTGCTCGAGGCTCGTCCGGGATACCTAAAAGGCTCCTTCAAGATCGGTGCGAAACATCTGAATAATCACAATGTGAGTGTGGCGTGTTTGGTATCAGACATGGAACGTTATAGCTGACTGACATAGACCTGTGTGCTCCTCAGACCATCCATGGAGGAGTAATTCTCTCCGTAAGTGTCCGGTAGTATTGTGCCATGTGGCCATGACTCTACATACCTACCTTGGCCAGGAAGATGATACAATCGTGGTCATAGACTGCTCATCGTTCTTCTCTCTTCCTTTCGCCCTTCTCTCTAAATCGCCACTACCCATAATGGACTGACACTGACACTCTACGCTGTCCTGTCCTAGCTGACCGACACCATCACCTCCCTCTCCCTTTCCACACACGGTATCCCCGCTCCTACCGGCGTATCAGTCAACATTTCTACCGAATTCGTCCGTCCAGGCGGCGTAGACGGATCAGATCTGATAGTCGTAGGACGTGTAGAACAACTAGGAAAGACTCTGGCATATACTCGTTGTGAATTCTATACTCCTCCATCGTCATCGTCACCGACGTCAGGAAACGGTACGAGTGATATTGGGAAACTGGTAGCGTATGGGAGTCAGACGAAGTTCGTTGGTGGGGCAAAACCTGTAACAGGTTTTAGTAAGGATGGTGAAACCGAGATACCGATAGAAGATAAGAAGGTTTGACCTGGGTCAGATAGAGATAGATACATGGATTAGACAAGAATTTAGAATGTATCCTGATATTGTGAATGCGCACAGTAGAAGGCATACATGATCTTTATTTTCATGTCCAGTACTGATGCTATGCAGCTATATACACACAAATGCTCTTGCTATATATCTCTACAACAACCATATCCGACATATGAACAGTACCTCCACATGCTCAGCTAGCCAGCTAGCTAGCCGACACCTTCTTCCCGAAATCTAACCTCGCTTGTCCACCTTTCCCCAACTTCAACCCCTTGCCCACACTCTTCGCTCGTAGTCTTTTCTTGAGCGATAACTGGAGTACTAATCGGGAAATCTCGAGTAACTGGTGTAATCGAGCTTTGACCAAAGCCTTTCGAGAACCATCACTTTGGTCGGCTACACACGTTCACAAGATCAAGTCAGCGAGACCTGGTCTTCCTTCCAGCTGATGCTGGTTATACGAGCGAAGCGTAGACCACTCACAGATCCTATCCCGACTTTGTCTGATCAATACTCTCACCTCCTCTAAAGGATGTTCAGCCATCAACTCCTTCACACCCTTCTCCATGTTCATCGTGGGCGGATACATCTCCACCACCTTGTCGATGTCAGACATCGCTGCATAGAGGAAGGTGACGAGATGATTGATATCTGACCAGTTCGGTTCGGATGATGAGAGTGCGTCATAGATGACTTGCACGCCTCGTAGTAGGTGAGGTATAGGAGGAGCGATTGGTTCAGTATCCTATGTTCCCACGAACGGTAAACGACAAGTTACTGTAATCCAACAAAAAGAGTGACCACTCACCATCGTGTTCATCTCATCGAGACTCCCCGGAACCAGATACTCCATCCCCAGCCACCTGTGTACATCCCTGTTGCCGGCAGTACGTTCCCCGAGATCTTCCAAGACGGCTGCTCCGACAGCAAGTGAATACGACTTGGTCACCCAGTGGACGTTACGCGCGATTGCCCTCATCTTATTGTCGTCGTCCTACAACAAGGTTACCAGACGTCAGAGCTGAATAGAGATCCTTACATGAGGATGGGACCTACCTCCATTCTAACCGTTACGATAATGAGCGACTCGATTGCGTCGGAGATAAACCGTTTGAGGGTTTCGGAGGTCGAGGGATCAACGGAAAGAGGGAGGAGAATGGGAATTAGCCAATTCGCTTCCTTCGAGACTTCTGGGTGATATCTGAGCCATGGCAATTGCCGAATCAGTCGTACGTCCAACAGAGACGATACAAGAGCAACTGCAATCCGCTTCACTACTCACTTTGCGTTAGTCGATATTAGATGGCAGAGTAGGATACAGGCCGAGTCCCTGTCGACAACGGCCATTCCTTCCACAAACGGTGTGACGTCCTCCTCGTACGTTGGCCCAGCAAACAGAATAGAGGGTCTCCCACCAAGAGTCTGTAGCATCGCAACGACTCGGTTCGACATATCTTGACCAAAGAATCCTCCCACTCTCGTCCTGCTTAGCAAAGCAGTAGTTGCCACGCTCGTCCATTGAGGATCGGTCGATTGCAGAACTAAGTCACCCGAACTGTGAGCGTTTCCTCTCAAAACGATGGTGAAGTTGCACCTACCAGATGAGAAAAGCCACTCGCAAACAGCAGTGTGATTATCCCCCAAGTCGATGGCGTCGAGCACACCAGATGATATGATCGAAGTCAAAGTAGCGGCATCTATGATTGCGTTGCAGTCGGATCAGACATGATTTCCCATATAGATGACAGTCTGCTCACCATTTCCCGCGGCTGACTTCTTGAGGATGTCTAATACCGGATCATTCGAATCAATGTCGAGCTCGGGGACCGCTGGACTATCGGAGGGAGCCTGATGATGTTGGTTCGATGTCAGCATGTGTCACTTTTCAATTGCCTTGCTTGCTTTGAGCAGAACTCACCACATGCTCAGATCTCCAAAAGCCCTCCCACTCCAACTTCTCATCTGCGAAGCCACCCATTCGTCCCGCTTTGGCATCCCTCAAGAGACCTTCATCCACTTCCATCCCATCATCTCTCAACTTGCCCGCCATCTCATCCAAGTCCCACTCTTCCGCTTCTCCTTCGCCGCCTTCGACGTCCATCATCTCTCTCACCTCTTCTGCGTCATTTTCATCCTCATCGAGCTTCTCCGAATCGGGAGTCGGATAAGCCTCTGCTCCTTCTTCTTGATCAAGATCCCGCAAGACATCCTCGAACATTGCACCTTGTTCTGCATTCTTGACGAGGTTGTTGAACATCCTACTCTCCGCTTTCCGCTTCTTGTCCTCGATCGCTCGTTCAGCTTGTCGAGCAGCCTCCACGCTTCTGTTTCGTCGTGCTTGTCGATCGGCTTCGACCTTGGCCGCTCGTTCTTGCTCACGAAGACGAACAGACTGTACCGCAGACGATGAGTTGGCTGTTGTACGCTTTTGAGGAGATTCGCTTGACTTGGAGCTACAAAGCGAGATCGTATATCAGTCAAGCACGTTGAGAGACAGAACTGAAAATCATAGTAAACTCACGCAAACAACGCTCCAATATCATCTGGCTCTTCCGCGACTGCCTCGTCTTCCCTCGCGATCTCTTCCATTTTCCTCCTCACAGCCTCCGCTCTCAGCCTGGCCTTTTCCGCTTCAGCCTCCTTCGCAGCTGTCTCCTCCCTCAGCATCTCTTCCCATTGCTCATTGAGAAGTCGCCGCTTGTGAGCAGAAGATGAGAGGGGGGAAGCAGACGGTGGTCGTTTCTGGCTGGTCCGCGGTGTTGTCGGTTGCGCGCGAGAAGGAGTAGGATGTTGCTGGGATGATTTTCGCGGAGTAGCGGGGACGGGTGTGTGGGAGATATCAATTTGAAGAGCGTTTTTGGCGGTGTTAGAATCATTTTCACCAACAGTCGGCACCTCCGCGGCCCAATCATAGTCCTCAAACTGCGCCAACTGTTGCATCGGATTTCATTAGCACACCTTCAGGTAGCCGTCGCTAGTGACCACTCACAATATCAACAGGCTCCTCCGCTATCTCCACAGCAGCTGGCTTTTGCGAGCTGGCCTGCGTACCATCTAATGGTGCACCATTCGGTATCTCAGACCCTCCGGTATCGTTGGCAGGTGTGAATGACGCCTTCTGGTCGTCCAAACCCCTCAAACCCAAAGCTCTCTTCCTGGCTTCCTCCTCCCATTGGTCCGTCGTCAGTTTCTTGACGTGTGGTGATCTCGACGCTTCTTGCAATTTTGAGGGTGAAATGGACCTCTTGATGGGGGAACCAGACACGCTCGATAGTGGGGTCAGGCTACTGTCCCCACTTGATATTCGTGATAACGGCACGGAATCCTCTTTCTTCTGCTGGTGTACAACCGGTTTCTTCTCTACCTTAGCTCTCTTCTGCACTAGCGTTTGTGTTGCTATTGTCGGCTCGATCTTCTTCTCCTTCTCCTTGTCCTTTGCCCGCTTAAAGCCTTCGGCACCGTGGGTAGAGTTGCTTCTTGGCCATTCGCTGATTGGTGTGTCGGCAGCAGGTATCTCATACGCTCCGGGAGGAGGTCTTGCTCGAGACGGTCGATGATTCGGACTATCAACAAGCTTTGGTTGCCATATCTGAGGAACACCGTTGGTCTTTGGTCGATAAGACTCGTCATCGTCGTCATGATGATTCAATGTAACAGGAACGCTTGGTTTTGGTCGTACCGCTTTAGGACTGGCAGAGGCCATAGCAAAATTGGCCCTGCTATCACTGCGCGGCGGAGTCGGTTTCGTGGTGGTGGTGAGGAGCAGAGGCTTCTGGGAACCACTCGAAGCGGACGAAGGTCCAGCCAGCGAAGGCGTATGGATGTCTGAAAATGATGTAGACTTCTTGAGAGGAGACGTCTCGAGTTCGACTCTTGATCGTCGTTCATCCCTTCTGTCCAAAGACGGACTCGCAATCTTTCCGGGCGACTCTAGCCTTGCGCTATCCGCCCTAGCTCGCATTTTCTCCCAGTCTGCCGTGGTCGGTCGTGGAGTCGTACTCTTTGCTACCGGTCTTGCGGGAGATTGGTTGGGAAGAGGGGAGTTACTCTTCATTTGGGACACCGGTGTATGTGCACGAGATAATGAAGAAGGGACGATGGATGGTTTACTGGACGACGAAGCGGTGGGAAGAGAGTCCTTGGATCGCTGTTGAGGTCTTGGACTGTTGGTCATTTGTATCGGCTTCGTGACGCCGTTCGCGGATGTAGAAGTGCGTTTCTGCGAGGAAGTAACCAGTGCTCGATGGGTCGCAGCTCTCTCGGAAGTAGTCATGGAAATGCTACGACTGGCCAGAGAGGGGTCAACAGTAGTAGGACGACGAGCGGAGCCTGACGGTATGCGCTGTGTTGAGCTGAGGGGGACACGCCGGTGCGGAATGGCGGAGCTGCTCGCAATGGATTGGTTTTGTGTGGAGCTCGAGCGGGACGCTGTTTGGGTGGATCCTATTTTCTTGATTGAACAGGTCGACGTTGACGATTGTCCTGGCCGATTAGCGACTATTCGCGTTTGGACAATTCTATCCTTCCCTCTTCCAATTTGATCCTTCCCCTTGGAATTGCTTGAGTTGGTAGTCCCTAAACATACAATCGATTCCACACTCGAGCTATCATCAAGCTGCTTGACCATCTTGTTTTCTGACCTTCCCTTCCCTTTGTCTTTCTTTGGCGACTCGTCGTCGTCTGTGTCGAACAGCGTCAGGTCGATAGTTTCATCGTTAAGAGGACCTCTTCCGATTGCTGGAGGTGGGGCGCGATTTCTATGCTGTGTAGTAGCTCTATGAGGGATTATTGGAGGGGCGATAGACTTATTAGATCGAGGCCGATTGAATGTTGAGATTTGCGAAGCGGAGGGACGATTTCGTGAGATGGAAGCGACGTGACGAGAGCTTGATGGGCCAGGTCCGGCGGATGGCGTGCTCGTGAGTCCAGCAAAGAAAGTCGCGCCGTCTATTATATCGTTTGTAGGAGGAAGTTGACTAGAACCGTCATCCTCCATGACGAGGTATCCCTGCCAATGCCGACTCGATCCTATCGGATAGCGGACAGGTTGAGTCAGCTTTTGTGAGCGTGCGTAAGTAGGTATCGTGTAGTCGACGTGAGACAATAACAAGAAAATCAATGTTCAGAGAACAATAACACACGCAACTGCTATTCCTCCCTCCACCACACGTGCACTGCACTGGAATCGATAAGGGAGAAGTCAGTGCCACAGCCAGATGAAATGCCGAAACACCGCGTGGCAAAATGGGTGTAGTGAGGTGAGTTGCGTTGCGTTTGCTGGCTGGTGTCAACTATGACGTATGACGCAATCCCATCACATACAGTATCACTACTGCTGCCTACCCATTTCCGGGCGCGCACACAGTTTGGTCGGACAGTGACGGAGCACATTCCATTGACTTTAGATCTTTCACTCTCTTCTTGATCTTCTCAACAACATAATAATTAATTCTATAAATACAAAGACTACTCTTGTATACCAACAGTACCAACCATCATGTCTTACGCTTCCGTCGCTAGCCACAACAGTACGTATATTATATTCCTTCTCTTTACTGACCCTCATCTTACGCGGTCTCTATACTGACTTGATGTCTGCCTCAGTCCCCTTTGGCGAGATGCCTAAACCTGACCAAAACCTTGCCGATGGTCACTTCGCCGGTGAGACCGAAGCTGGTAACGACCTTGACTCCAAGGTGAGTGACAGGCTCTCATGCTTGCCCTGCTTCTTGAGCCTTCGTGGTCCTGTATTGACCACTATCCCCACTCGCAGGTAAATGTTCTTCCCGCTGGATCCGACCCCAAACACCCCGACATTGTTCCCTCAGAGCCCACCGCACCCATCAGTATCGACCTTCACCCCGCCCCCGCCTACGAGCCATCTACGTCGGACGCGGCTCCCAAGCCTCTCCCATCTCCTGCCAAGGACGATGTCACCCTCCCCGAGAGCGGTGCCGAGTGGACCAAGGAGCACGAGGCTGAGCTCAAGCAGAAGACTAAGGAGGCTGAGAAGGATGTGAAGGCCAAGGCCCAGGAGGCCGAAAAGGATGTGAAGGCCAAGGCCAAGGAGGTCGAGAAGGATGTAAAGAGCACCGCCAAAGACCTCGAGAAGAAGGGTAAGGACTTGGAGAAGAAGATTGAGAAGAAGGGCAAGGAGTACTCCAAGAAGGCTCAGGTATGTCAAGCCTCCGTGAGAACTGTCGAGGTCACAGGCTGATGTAATGTGTGTTTAGGACGAGTTGCACAAGGCCGAATCAGCCTTGGGTCCTTACTGGGAGCAAACCAAGGAGGTCGTCCTCCGACCCGGCACCCTTGGTGGTCTTATGGGTGTTGGTATGTGGATCCTCCATTTCCGGAATGTGCTGTAGCTGATCCTGTAACTAGTCAACGTCGGCATTCTCGGTACAATCGGTTACTTTGCCTACACAAGAAAGGACCAACCATGGGACAGGCGAATCGTTGGTGGTGCCGTCGCTGGTACATTGGCTCTTTTCGGTGCTGAGGGGTGAGCTTGAAAAGCTGTCGCACAGTTCGAGAATTGTTGCTAACCGATCGGTTACAGTTACGTTACCGAGTCATACCTTTCAACACCCGAGGGCAAGCAAGAGGCCGAGCGAGCAAAGGCTGAGGGATCAAAGGCCTACTTGCAAGCTAAGGAGGTCATTCTTAGACCCCAGGTTGCGGGCGGTCTCGTTGGTGCCGGTGAGTCGCGTCACAATAGACCACTCGGACCATAGCTGATTGCTACACCCATAGTGAACGTTGCCATCCTCGGTGCTGTCGGATACTTTAGCTACAAGAACTGGAACCAGCAATGGGACCAGAGGACTGTCTCTGCTGTCGCTGTTGGTCTTTTGGGTCTGAGTGGTTTGGAAGGGTGAGTGCGATTGCCATTGATGCCGTTGAGCTGTGACATGAATCTAACTTTGGCTGGTTGTAGATACGCTGGAAAGGTCTACGCCGACAAGGAGTTGCCCAAGCACTAGAGAGAGAAAGTAAGAGAGAAAGGCAGTGTCCAGGAGAGACGTGGTTATTTTCGTTTCCTACTTGTGTGAAGTGTGCGTGAGAAGTTGCACTGCTCTTTATTTTATACACCAACCAATGTATTATCGTATATTACTATTCCCACATCACAAGCCGGGAATCATTGGTGTGTCACTAGCGGTCTTCTCTGGTCTATGTATGCAGAGGAGAGTGTCCCGGCCTTTTAAAGTTGCAGTCTAAATCAGCCTTATTTCCACCCGCCCTTTTGCTCACACGATTTCGGGATTGGAGAGTTGTCAGAGTACGATATAGGAACGGGAATGCCACGGGTCACGGACGGGATGAGTTCAGGGTATTCAACGCGCGGAAATAAGGGGAAAGGTGAAACCTGGGCTCACTTGGCCGTCCACGCCTGGGACACGTTGTGTGTGTGTGTGTGTGTGCTCTGTTGATGCTTTTTGGTGTGTCTCGATGGACCGTGCCTGAGCCGTAAATCAGAAGGGACTAACTATTCTCCACTCCTCACTCGTTAACCTTTCGTGTCTCTCTCGCTACCTATCTGTGAATCAACGCAACATAATGGCTTGTCCTTGATCTCGTCACTTCGCGTCCTAGTCATCCAATACACGAGACTTCAACTATCCTAATCACCAACTCTCCTTCGCTACTTGGTCAGACCACAATTGGCATTCACCTCATCAAACTCTCCTGCTCTGCTCAACCGAACCGTGCACAAAGTAGAGAGACCGTCAAGGTTGCCCGTCCTCGATCGTTCGCCTGCTTCCTTTCCCACCGCTTGAGGTCGTCCACATCTTCATCTTTCTTTTTGATTCTCTCTCTCCTTGTTGTTCGACATCCATCGTAATCACGCCGACGGACATTAGATCCAATTAACGCAGCTAAAGCTCTCAAATATGCCGTCGGTACTGCCCAACTTTCTCAATGGCGGCTCACCACCTCGATCACCTCACGTTGAACGAAATACCTTTCTCACGTCGTATTTCAACGGTGGAACAACCAGTACATCTGGGTTACCACCTATGAATTCAGCTTTACCGAGAGCATCACATCATTCCCTTCGACCCACACGACGGGATATCCTCTTATGTCTCCTGACGCTTTCCTTCTCCTACCTGCTCTTCTCGACACCGCCGTCATTGGATCCCGTCATCGTTCGAGGTAGTTTACCAGGTGGTGGTGGAGGAGGAAGGGGAGATGGTTCCTCATCATCGAGATATAGATTACCTTCCTGGTCCTCGTTCCTCTCCTCAAGCCCCTCTACGGCCGACGAGACATGTATAGTCAACAGAGCAGGGGCAGAAGTGACATTTGGGGAGAGTGTGAGACCTGTCGGATTTGGAAAAGTAGGAGAGGTGGAGACGATCGATTTCATCCCTCATGTGGATGGCGCAAAACCTTGGGATGAGGGCGAGGAAGAAGCAGAGGATGATGAGCTGGAAGGAATGGCGACCATCATGAAAGGACATGCGCCCGGATGGACCCTGTTCGAGAGGTTATACATCTTTGACGGGTCCTTCTACGTCGTAACGTGAGTACTAGGGCATTAAATGAAGGGGCGGTGAGCTGATATTGCTTGGCCTTCCATAGCGACGAGAGACTGGATTGGCCCGAATTGAGAATGATGACTTCGACGGGTCTACCAGCGAACAACGACCCTGGAAACTCAGAAGCGAGAGAACCGAAAGGTAAAGAGGTAAGATCACGTCTTATATCTGAGCTGCAAGTGCGAACTTTGGCTGACATAATTCTATGCAATTAGATCATCTTCATCACACCGTTTGAGGCGATGAAGCTCTGGGGACCGAGAGTGTATAAGATGGACGGGATGACATTCCTTTTCAACGATGGGCAATGTAAGTGCACTCTTTGATCTCTCATGATAATTTGGGAAGTCTCTCAGAATTTGCGTATGTCCTTGGCTGACAGCTTACCCCGCAGTCATCGACCACTATTACCACTTTGCGGCTGAGCTGTTGATGGGTGCATGGCGAACGTATGCTTCTCTTGATGAGGACATATCGTCTCTGGGAGAGACATCGCTTCCAGCTCCTAAACGGATGTGGTTCCTGCATCAGACGATATCGGAATGGTATGTTCCTCTCAGCAAACTCAGACTTCGATTTTATCGGGATGTGATAATAGCTGATACATCTTACCGTTTACAGGCGAGACAAGCCCCGTTTCAACCCAACCTTGATGTTTTCCCTCTTCCCTTCTATATCTATCCTCTACCCTGACGACTTTGCCGATTTAACGAATCAAACGCGATCATCAGCACCGAAAGCATATCTCCTGGAACGAGCATTGTTGGCCGATCGCTCAGCTGCGTTCAGAGGCGAGTGGACTGGATCCACCGCACGAACGGTCGCAAGTTCTTTACACGTTGGAACGACTTCTAATTGGTGGTGGGAACCGATCAGACGGCAAGTTCTTCGATATTCCGGTGTCCCAGAATCGATCATCTCTAGAAATCTAGAAGGTTACGGGGCTTTAGATCCTATCAAGACGGTCGGACCGGGTGTGAATGTGGTTGAGCCACTCGCACCACAGGGGACATATACACCTGTCATCACGTATATCTCTAGACAGAATTCGAGGAGAAGATTAACGAAAGAAAGTCATGAGGATTTGGTCAAGGCGTTGGAGGAAAGGTCGAAGAAGTTGGGTTGGGAGTTGGTGATTGTGGAAGCGGAAAGGATGACCAAAGAGGAGCAATTTGCTTTAGCGGGACGTACAACAGTGAGCCCTTTCCCACTTGCACTTCACCGCCCAGGACGGCACAGCTGATATGGTTATGTCGGGTAGATCATGTTGGGCGTGCACGGGAACGGTCTAACACATCTTTTATGGATGCCAGCCACGCCACGAAGTGCCGTGATCGAAATGTTCTACAAAGGTGGCTTCGCACGAGATTGTAAGCTTATCGTCCAACACACCGTTTTTGAGGGCATGCTGACGTCTTCGTCTCTGTTCCTCTTAGACCAATGGACAGCCCACGCATTGGGTATTCGACATTTCGCGGTCCAACATGACACCTCTTTCACCGCACCCAATCTACCAAAGGTCGATTATCCTGAGGGTTTCCAAGGCACGAGTATCACTGTGGTTGGAAAGGTTGTAGCGGATCTGATAGAAGACAGATTAGCAGGGAAGGCGTAAGCGGGCGGATCGAAGAGCAGTACTCAGGCGCACTGCTGCATGCGCAGCGAGGGGGGGGCGAGCGAAGATAACCTTGATGGAAATTAGAAGAAGGAGCGAAGGGACAATTCGGGAGCGAGTGGATCATATTTGGGTACTTCTCGAGGTAAAGATTCTTCGTCAAGGGTTCTGACATCATTTTGCATATAAATACTACACAATCAGTATTCACAGTTAGGTTGACATTAAAGTTACAGTATGTTTGGGAATTCGAGGGAGACGCATCGGCTTCGTACAGATGAGATCTTTTGGGTGCAGGAGCATGTGTGATATTTGAGCATGCATTATTTGCAACGCACGACTTGAGCTTAACTATTCTGAAACGTCAGACGTCATACCGCTTGTACACACTCATGTTGTTCACGCCGAGAATGACAATTGCAAACGAGTCTCAGGCTCGTCGTGTATGGCACGTCATTGTCCGATTGCTACTTGATGCCTACAGCTAAGGAAGGAGGGACTTCGTCTCAGTGCCTGATATGTATAACGAGGAATCCTTGACTTCCTTTCCATACATGGGCAGCAACATGCTCGTATGGACATCGCATTCCGCTCAACGTGGTACTGTTGCGGCTTTCTCGGTGGGGCCAGGCGCCGACAAGCTTCTTGATGAGATGACCATCACCAAACGGCAATTGAAACATACCTTGAGCTATCACAGACCATAAGGGAGCATGTGCACAGTCTCCTGCCCGGCTCTGTTGATCTGCTCCAAGGTCGGATTTCAGGGGATCTCGGAACTCTACTTAACGTGTACATCGTATACTCTTCTTGATTGGTTTTTCCCACACATAAACGTCACCGGCTTTGAAAAATGTGAACGGATCGTGGAATTGATATAATATCGTAGTCACTTCTGCTCTCTCTCAGAACTGCATCACCCTTTCCTTTCTTCACACAGCGGAAGACCTTACTGTGCAGCAGATTGATCGATCTCATAGTCCTTCGTCATGGGTAACAGTCACTCTCGCAAAATCAAGGACAGGTCGTCCATGAAAGAAAAGGATGGTTTCGGGTCATGCAGCAGATCAAGTCAAGCACCGTCCGAGAAGACAAACTTGACCCGCGCTTCATCCATCACTTCCGACACCAGCATCAGTACTGTCGCCTCGACTTTCGTCCAAAATGAGCCGACACCCATCGGCGGGTGCCAAAAGGCGGTCGATTCAGTCAGACCATCGACTACAGGGTATCAAGCTGTTCCGAATATCCTCTATTAGAAGGGGGATGGCGATTATACTCTTGTCGTCGATGCGTGCGAGTTCCAAGTCAAGGAGCAAATTATCTCAACCGCCAGGTAAGTTGCTGACCGCAACCATCACCATACACGGACGTTGATGGATGTGTCAGACTGCTAACGTGATTGTGACCTAGTTCGACGATGAAAGACCTATTCGACAAGTATCGAGCTCCACATCGCCGCTTTGGCATCAATTACAATGCCATTGGATCGAGTCGAGCGTTCGCACTCGCCTTGGACCTCATCTACGGAAGAGATCTCATCCAGCCCGATCTTTGCGCGTATTTGGAACTATACTTCCCCGTCATCAACTTCTTGAAAGTGTATGGCTTCGATCAGGCGATCGACCGACTTGGATATTTCCTCCAGCAGTGGCTTGCTACCAATTCCATAGAGATTGACAAGTCGGTAATATTTTGCCTTGGAACCGAGATGGAAAACGTCCAACTTTGCGCTGCAGCCATCCGAGCCGCTTATCTCGAGATTCGTCCAACTAAAGCAGTAAGTTGCACAATCCTCTCCTACCGCAGACACGAGTACTGAAGATGTCAGCAGGACATGAAGAAAGCGGGGCTTAGTCTTGACGATTATGGACCAGATACCAAATTCGTACTTGGTTCAAGCAGGTTTGATATCAACGGTATGGCGAAGTGGGAACGTGCAGCTATCCCAACCAAATACCGAAACGCTCTCAAGGAATCTTGTAAACTCCTTACCAAGACCAATGGCAGTAAAGCAGAGTGGGACGCCGTGGCGAAGGAGTTTTCGAGAAGACTCGGTGAGAGTTGGTTACCCGAGGGGTTATATGCCGCAGCTGATGATACTTGATTTCAAGGTAAATGAGTAATTTAATCGCCAGACTTATATCGGTCACTCCGTACATGACACAAATTGTATAACGAAAGAACGAAGTTTCCTTCTGCCTCAGTATCTTATCATGACTTGTCTGTACTATTTTGCTGCCCTCTTTGTCTGCACTGCTACGCATTTGATATGCAAGTGCTTCAATGAATGAATGACATTGAACGGATTGGCACCCCTACCCGTGCCACTCTCCGACGGAAGCAAATTGCCAGATGTAACTTACATTGACCTCCACTTCTGAGGAGCGCGGTCCATGCTGTCTGCTGTTGACGAGATAATGATGGATGCTGTTGTTGCTACTGAGCTTGGATCTCATTGTAACATTCCATCAATCTCACACGGCACCAAGAGCACCGGCAAATGCCAATGACAGTATACCGGCAGCTGTGATTGCTTGCGAGTGCGTCGCTATTACCAACAGCGAAGTCACGGCTTTACATCATAGCGTAGTCGTCGGCTCACGGACCCTCCTTCCGTTGAGTGTTATGTCAAAATGTCAGGCGGAGGGAATATCAAGGTCGTAGTACGGTGAGCAAGTCGACCCCTACTTACACTTCCAAGCTGATCCCTTGCAGATGTCGTCCGCTCAACTCTCGAGGTGAGCCTTGCCGGCTTCCATGGCCGCTCACGGACTTATAATCTGATAACCACGACAGAGTTGGCGAGGGGAGCCAAAGGCTTGATACGGATGGAAGGGACTCAAACGATATTGGACCCTCCAGAACTATTAAGCTCCACCTCGAATCGTGCCACCGAAAAGAAACCTATGACTTTCTCATTTGGTACGTCCCCTTCATTCGTCCAGCAAGCTGTCCGTCGTGGCAAAGCTAATGCTAGTATGGTATGAAGACAAATCATATTGGTCTGCTGGAGCTCGTGATGAACCAAATTACGCTTCGCAACAGACACTGTACGAAGATCTGGGAGTCGATCTCTTAGATCATAGTTTCGAGGGCTTCAATACGTGTATCTTTGCTTGTAAGTGTTGAGCTTTGGAGTCTGAACAATGCTGATAGATTGGCAGATGGACAAACGGGAAGGTGAGCTATAATAACTCTGTCGTCAATATATAGCTGACTGATTGCGGACATGACCAGTGGAAAGAGTTGTAAGTGAAGGTGTCGCTCTTCGACGTTGTGGCAGCTGACAATGTGACGCAGACTCAATGATGGGATGTGAGCTGTTCTGTATCTAACGCGAGATATGAGTGACAAACTAAACAGCTCGATCATAGATGGCGCCGATAAAGGCATAATACCACTTACCACATCTGAGCTATTCCGTCGGGTAGAGGAAAGAATGTCGAAAGACCCCAACCTATCGTATACTGTAGAGGTGTCTTACATCGAGATATACAACGAGAAGTGAGTGCAAGCGTAGTACTCCCAGCACACCGGACACTGACCTAATCACAAAGAGTTCGAGATCTGCTGAATCCGAAGAATAAGGGGAATTTGCGAGTTCGAGAACATCCGTCTTTAGGACCATATGTTGAGGATCTTAGTCGCTTGGTAGTGGAGAACTACGCGCAGATGATGACATTGATGGATGAAGGCAACAAGGTGAGTGGGAGCTTCAGTTGTGTGCCTTTCATGCTGACGGACAGCCACAGGCCCGAACGGTAGCTTCTACTAATATGAACGAGACATCATCCAGGTCGCACGCTGTCTTTACCGTAATAGTGCGTCAATCTTTCAGACGACGACAAGGCAACACGCTAACACCCAAATGTAGCTCACGCAGAAGAAGCTGGACTCACAAACAAGCATGACCGGAGAGAAGGTGTCCAAAATCTCACTGGTTGATCTGGCTGGAAGTGAACGGCAAGCATCTACCGGAGCTACAGTGAGTGGTATGGATACCTTTCGCTGCAGCAGTACTAACGGAGTTCACAGGGCACTCGTCTGAAAGAAGGTGCAAACATCAACAAATCCCTTACGACCCTAGGCAAGGTCATTGCCGCGCTAGCTCAAGCTAGTACAGATCATGGGAAAGGAAAGAAGAGGAAGGACGACTTCGTGCCGTATCGGGATTCTGTCTTGACATGGTTATTGAAGGAGAGTCTGGGCGGTAACTCGAAGACTGCAATGATCGCCGCTATATCGTGAGCAGAGACACATACAATCTAGCAAGTGCAGGGGTATGCTAACGCTCGACCGTCACCCAGACCAGCAGATTGTAAGTAGATCGGACTCGGTATCGTTTTCTGAGGGCTGACATACAGATCAATGGTAGATGAGGAAACTCTGAGGTGAGCCTACCAGCGCGTCACTCAAGAGCGCTTGAATTGACCAACATCATAGTACATTGCGATATGCGGATGCAGCGAAGAAGATCAAGACACACGCAGTCGTGAACGAAGATCCAAATGCGAAGCTCATCCGGTCAGTCTCTCAGATTTGCGATTAGTCGGGTGCAGAAGCTGACAGCAGGATAGTGAACTCAAGGAGGAACTCGAGAGTACGTACTGAATTGCTTACTAGTCTGGAACACGATACTGACGGTAATGTAGTGCTGCGAAGCCGGGTGGCTACCGGAGGCGGCGTAGATGAGGCCACATATGATCCTCAAATACCACCTGAGAAGCAGATTGTTACGTACCGGACGAAAGAAGGCGAGATTAAAAAGGTCACGAAGCTCGAACTGCAAGATCAATTACAAGCGTCAGAGAAGCTCATGGAGAGTCTCAATCTGACATGGGAGGAGAAGATGATGCAGACACAAGCGATACACGTGGAGCGAGAAAAGGCGTTGGAAGAGCTGGGTATCAGTATCGACAAGGACGTAAGTTGAATTACGAGGTATCCCAAGGTGTCTACGCTGACGACGCACAGCTGGTGGGAGTTCATGCACCACAGAAGCATCCATCGTTGGTAAACCTCAACGAAGGTAGGCATCCAGAACCAGAGCTCTTCGTATGCCCAAGCTGACTATCGGCACGTAGACCCATTGATGTCAGAGGTATGTCTCCTGTCGATGATAGAGCTGATTCTGGTAGTGCTTGATATACCAGATCAAACCGGGTACCACAACAGCTGGCAGCGTAGACGACGACAAAGCGCACATCAAGCTGTCCGGTGAACATATACTGCCCGAACATTGTATCTTCACCAATGAGGCAGGAATTGTGACGCTCGAAGCGATGCCCGAGGCTAGAACCTTCGTGAATGGGAAGCGAGTACCGCCCGCGAAACCTGTGAAGCTCCTCAACGGCTTTCGGGTCATCTTGGGTGACTTCCACGTTTTCCGTTTCAACGATCCAGCATCGGTTCGTGCAGAACGACAGAAGCTCAAGCAATCGGCAAGTATGGATGGACTGTCTAGCATCACTGGCTCACCAGGATTTCGGCCAGACTCGCCTGCGAGCAGAGCCGATGCAGAACTCATGGATTGGACTGCAGCAAGGAGAGAGGTCGCCGATATCGAGAAGCTGGGTGATCAAGATTTGGATAAGCTGTTCGACGACATAGTGAGTCCGTATGTAAACGCATGCCTTGCTGACTCTGGTAGGTGAAAGTCAGAACTCAACGAAAGCGACCCGATAGTCGTGCCGATATGGCGGCGGACCTTGAATCGCGACTCATAGCAGTGTCTCAAAGCGAGGAACAATTGGATCCAAACAGTAATCCATGGACAGGCCCTCACGGTACAATGACAACGACCGATAGCCTCGCGACACCTGCAGGGCATGACGCCGACCGTTCTGTCAGCGATGTCACCTTGGGAGGCGGAACTGAGATATCTGTCGACTCGAATGGTTATGAACAGAAGGTCGCGGATTCTGCTTTGCAGCAGGAGCATCTGACCAGACAACTGCGAACGATGGCGCAGGAGGTCAAACGAATGCGGTCACAAGCTGCTGTGGCCAGAGCTTTGGAACAGTCCTCCGTCGAGCCGGCCGACTGGTCAGCCCGGGATCTGCGTCTCGTACAAGGAGCGATTGAGAAGTGGAAAAGACTACGTTCATTCACAATTGCCGAACAATTGTTAACAGGAGCGGTGAAGGTCAGAGAAGCAAATGTCATCGCGTGGGTGGTTCTGTTTAGCGGCCGCAATCAGTTGGCTGATGGTCGCTGCAGACGTGCGATGGGGAAGGCAGTGTCGTACAACTTTCTGGTAGCCGACGGATCGTTAGCCGTGCCTGTATCCTCTTTGGATGACAGAAGTGGGGTTGTAGAATTTGAGGACATCTCGAACTCTGTGCTATCAAGTGTTTCGGGACCGGTGGTATTAAGCAAAGTCATTGACCGGGAGGCAGGGGGTAAGTTTGCAACCATTGGTGACTTGGCTGATGAATAGCTGTATACACCTGGGACCTGACTCGTTTCGACCAGCAATACGCTCGAATGCGCAATGTTCTTGCATTGAGAGAGAAACCAAACTACTCCCTTCATTTCCGAGTCGACGAACCATTCACCGATATCCCTCCGCCGTCGTACTCTTTCATCGGAGCGGCAAAAGCTCCTCTCAGACTTCTCAGCAGAGAGGTGTCGTATTCAGTCACTGTACCCATCATATCTCAGTACACGATGGAGGCGATTTGCTCATGTCGAGTCGATTTCAAGTGTATCACGTCTGGTGCCGACACGCCGGACTCAGACTGGCAACCTGCGAAGCGGAGTGTACGGTTAGGCAATAGACTTGCATTCACCGTTACTGTCGACTCAGTAAAGGGTATCACGTCGGTTGACTATGCCTCCGTGCATGCTCAGATTAGACTGTCTTCTCTCGTTGGACCTAGTATCACCTCGGAAGACACCTTCGCCTCTCAACCAATCGATCTTAGCAAAAACTCGGTGGCCCATCTTACCATTCGCCGCCCAGTCTCAGTCGTCGTTACTTCCGAGGTTGTTAGCTATCTCCGAAACAGCTACGCCACTGTCGAATTCTTCGCGAAAGTGAAGCCTGAATATCTTGACCGGCTAGAGAGGTGGGATAGCAACCGAGAAGCCTCACCACCAAGTTCTAGTCCTGGCACACCATTACGACCGGGCGAGGCGAAGCCGGCTATGCGCCGATGCGAGACAGACTTTGTGGGTCCAGAACACCACGACATCTTAGCAAACGTTGAAATCAAGGAGCTCGCATCCAATGGAGAGTACATACCGGCTGAAGTGTACGACGAGATCTTCCAGCTGCATCAAGGGGTTCAACGACGACTTTCGATCACTCTCACCCATTCTTCCGGTAAGGCTTTACCATGGAAGCGTATCTACCATGTGAGCTCGAGTGATATACGGATCGTCGAGAAAGGGCAAGCCACCAGCGTCAGCAAAGCGGATCATGAGACCAAATTGACCAGCCAAGAGGTCGATTACCTGTCTGACGGAACTTCAATACTACACGCGTCTGGAGTGTGGGATACGGCTGCCCACGCATGTCGGCAGCTCGATCGACGCACACCCACGGACCAACATCTGCTCATCAAGCTCACATGGTTACTCGAGGTGGAAACGTTAGACGAGCCAGCTATCTTCCATCTCGATCTACCAATCAAGATCTTGGGTCGGGACGCTAAGCGATCGTCAATTCTGACCTTTTGGAGTTCAAGCAAGGTCTACCAAAGCGCGACATCAATATTCTCATTGCACCTCACACCGCCGTTGGCGAGATCGGCACAGGATCTGTGGCGATTAGACACGGCGAAGAAGCATGTTCGAGGGGAAGAAGGGCTAGGAGATTGGAAGCCAAGGAGTTTGAGTTTGATCGAAGATTTCGAAAGGTCCAGGAAGACGGCCAGAGGGTTGGCGGACGTGCAAGCGACGAAAGCCGTGCTGGAGTTACTGGGAGAAGTGGACATGAAGGTTGAGGAGATGGGGGACGAAAGGAAGGATAGACTGTTAAGGGAATGTCTGGAGTTATGGGAGAAGGAAATGGACTATCGATTTAGCGTGAGTCCACTTCAAGCATTTGTGGCATAGGCTTGCTTGCGAAATATACTGACTGGACCTCCAGATCGATATAACGAAGCAGTCTGCGGAGGAAGAGACGGTGTCCAAGAAGTTAAGAAAACTGCTACCCGACCTGGAACCCAAGCTCGTCCCAACTGTCAAACTGGTGCAAAGAGTGTGAGTCTGACAACTTGTGCCGCTTACGCATCAAACGGACGGTGAGCTGACGGCAAGAATGCTGGCAGTGATACTGTCATCAAGAGCGGCCATTTGATGCTACTGCGGGATTCTCAGGCAGATGAGTGGGAGAAGCTGTTCTTTGCATTACGGCGGTGAGTTGCTGCACCCACTGCATTGTTTGCACTGTGTGCATTCCTTATATGAGGGCTGACGAGCCGACGGTAGACCGTATCTGCATGTCCACGAGAACGGGAGTGAGAGGGAGATTCAGGTGATCAATCTGACAAAGGCGCATGTGGCTGCGAGTCCGGATGTGGAGATGTTGTTGAACGTAAGTACTTTGACTACCCATTCCCTATGCTATGTTCCTGCTCGTCACTGCCGATGTCAATGATGGTGATGCTGACCTGTTACCTTTGACAGAGACGCTGGGCGTTCACCATATTCACCCCGACAAATTCGTTCATCTTACAAGCATCGAGCGATAAGAATCTGAAGGACTGGATGTCGGTGATCAGTACGAGCTGTGAGCCGTGATTAGTGGAAGTCAGCATCCGGCACATAATACCTTGCATCGCGATATCCCAGATAGTTACAAAAGACCTCTCTTGTGCATAGATATATAATACTAGACGGTATTTAGACGATGATAACGACGATAACGTGCACACGATTTCGCAACGCCCTACATTGCGGCCCAACAGTGTCGCTGCCCAAAGGTGCCAATATGAAACGCCCACACCACCGCCACAAAAGAAGAACAAAAGGCGAATTGAGTGACTTAGGGATATCATGCAAAACGATAGGGTCGTATTGTAGCTACCACAACCTGGAGAAGGAGTAGGTCGCAAAGGGGAAGCTTGGTCAAAGGATAGATATAGTGAACTTGGTTACCCCGTCTTGATCAGTAGAAGGCAGGGTGAACCAGTACCCACTTTGGAACTCACCCTGATGTTTAAGGAGATATCAAGGAAGATATGTAACAAGGATAAACGTCTCTGCGCGACTTGACACACCTGAGCAATGCAATGCATACTGAAGTGTGGCCATGTCGACTGTTATGTCTGGCGTGAGCAGGCATGCGGAGTCAGCAATAGGGGAGTTGACCTAACCTACCCCGTGGTCAACCGGTGTTTTGTGATCTGCTTTGTCAAATAGGTTTGAGTCAAAGGGTTTGCGTTTTGGCCATATACCGTTGCATGCTGTTCTTTCATTTCATGTATCTATACCAGATCACGTTGCGCTTCCTCTTTATATATTTGAAAGTACAGGTTATTATCAGAAAGAACAAGAATATATCGGGTTATATCATCCGATCACTGACACTGTACGCCGGTCGTTTTAATCACACCGTAGTTTCTCCCTTACTTCCCATCTCCCCCCTCCCTCGCCCCTCCGCCCATCCGCGTAGCTCTACCTCACCATAACGTCCCAAATCTACCTCCTCCCTCTTCTCCCTCCCATCCCTTCACATCCACAACCCTCTCTACCAGGTCTCATGAGCAGACATCATCAACCACATACGTCTTCTCCCATATACCATCATCCTGTCATTGCATACGAAAACGCGACATCGCAACAAAACCAGAAACACGTTCAATCCACCGATCATCCTCCCATTCACCACCACCAACACCACCAACACCACCATTTGTTATCACCACCTGTTTACGGTGAAAGCTCCAATACTACTACCTATTCCCATAATCAACATCACAACCATCAATCGTACTACTCGCATTCGAATTCGACTTCCCCACAAAAGGAAGGTCAATACACTACCACCACGACGACAGCAGCAACGACACCTTCTTTAGGGCCCTCTACGTCCACATTACCTCGACAATCATTCATCAACTCGAGAGGAGAACCGTCGTATCGACTTGAAAGTAGAGGTCGAATACCAGCTATTGTAATCCCTCCTCATCATCCATATAGACGCAACTCTTCGAACATTATCGGGAATACGACTGGATCTTCACCTTACGAAGGATCGCAATTACCACCACACTCGACAGCGACAGCACCTTTATCGGCCGGTTTCGGCGCAGGTGCAGCAGCGTCTTCGTCCTCTTCTTCGTCACGACAACCTCATCAATCGAACTCATTCGCACAACAACCTAGTCCTTCATCGTTGTCATATTCGCATTCACCATACGGATCCCACTTCCCGGGACTTCATTCAGCATCTAGTAGCTCGAGTATCGGTGGTAATGACAGCGGTGGTAGTGAAAGGGTACTTCGATCTCCGCATCCACCATTGACAGCTTCATTGTATCCTGGCGGTGGACAACATCACTACCTCTGGCCACCATCTCTCCCTCTACTCGATCATCACAATCACTCGTACACTCATTCTCTCTCACATTCGAATTCCAGATCACCTAATCCTCCTCCTGTCCACACGTTACCGACCGAACGATATTACACAACACCGCTGGATATAAATCCCGGAGGTTCAGCTTCCTCTTCTCAATCACCTTACATCTCACTTCCTACCATCTATACATCTGCTCCTCCGTTCATACATAACCCACATAACAACGGTGGATCACCGTTACACATACCTCCACCACTTCGATTCAAATACTCTGCGACACCACCAGAAATGCCTCCAAGAAAGAAAGCCGCAGCGGCAGCTGAGGGTGCACCCGCCTCTTCTGGTGCAGCGACCTCGTCGACGCCGCGTACCGTCTCGTCCACCACCGGTGTAGGATCAGGTTCGAGATCGCGTAAAGCTGTACCGAACGGGAATGGAAAAGGATGGACGATGGAACATACCTACGACTCGGTGGGACAGAGAAAGGAGGTCATCGTGATCGACGATTCGGCAAGTCCAATGATCAACCAACAACAGCAGCAACAACCGCCGAGAAAGAGGACGAGAGCGCAAGTGGCCGCGGAACAACAGGCGTTGTATAGTCAAAGTGTGAGCTTGTCGAATGGACATGCGGGGAGTAACAGTCTCAGCAACTCAACAAAGAAACGCAAGGTCGACGAGGCTTCAGAACCAGGGAGCGCGAAGAAAACAAAAGGGAAGCTGGCAAGTGTAAGTGACCCCTCAGCATAATTACCCAAGGTGATCAAGTCGAATGAACCTAATGTGAATGTCTCTTTTCCTAGACCGCTACATCGGCGTCAGTGCAAGCAGCGGCAGGCTATCAATCACAACAGGTCGTACAACCGAAAGCGGCACAATACGCTTCTACAAAAGCAGCCGCTCCACCAGTCGCTGCCAGTCAGAATTCCGCTCAACCCGCATGGGACGATGCAGAGGGTCATTACATTGTGAAACCAGATGACGTGATAGGAGGAAGATGTAAGTTGCTCGTCGACACGAGTGCCTCGCAACACAACAAAAGCTGATAATGGTTGTGTTTCACAGACAAGATTGTACGATTATTAGGTCAAGGTACCTTTGGGAAAGTCGTCGAAGCGAGACATATCGAGACGAGAAAAAAGGTTGCTATAAAGGTCATTAGAGCGGTACAAAAATATCGTGATGCGAGCAAGATCGAGATCAGGGTGTTGGAGACGCTGAAGAAACATGATCCGAGAAATGACAAGTGAGTAACTCAGTGCAGTCTGCGCCTGGGCTCGTAGATAGCTGACGCTAATCTTCTCCGTTGCAGCAAATGTATCCACCTAGACGAATACTTCGATTTCCGTAATCATCCTTGCCTTGTATCGGAGCTCTACGGAATGAGCGTCTTCGACTTCCTCAAGCAAAATAGCTTTCAACCCTTCCCCGAAAAGCATATACAAGACTTTGCCAGGAGTTTGTTGAAAAGCGTAGCTTGTAAGTTTAGCTCTATATAGGGTGTCGAAGCCCTATCGACAATCATCAAGCTAACACACCGTCATTCTCAGTTCTACACACCTTGAAGCTTGTTCATACGGACTTGAAACCTGAGAACATCCTGTTATGTTCAAACGAAGCGAGACTAGTTGGACCCAGAGCGAAGAATGCGAGATCAAAATCGATATTACGGGTGAGCTTCTGCTTCCTCCGTTCCGTTTCACCGTATCGATGACTGACATCTAACAGAATACGGAGATTCGGTTGATCGACTTCGGAAGTGCGACCTTTGAATCAGAGTACCACTCCTCCGTCGTCAGTACACGGCATTACCGAGCGCCCGAGATCATACTAGGTCAGTCCTCAAGGCATTTTGTATAAGTTTTAGGGGTAGTTGCTAATATCGCGGTGTGTTCCAACAGGTTTACCTTGGTCCTACCCCTGCGACATGTTTTCGATAGGATGTATCCTGGTCGAGTTCTATACAGGAGACGCGTTGTTCCAAACTCACGACAACCTGGAACATCTTGCCATGATGGAAGTTGTCATGGGTAAATTCAGTCCGAGGATGATCGAGAAGGGAAAGTGAGTTAGCTTCCTGTCTCTACTCCGACGGACATCAATCTGGCTGGAAAGTTCCTGACGAACATCATCGTCCTTGTAGGGCCAAGAAGCCAGAGTTCTTTAGAGGGAACAAGATCGATTTCCCGAACAATCAGACTTCGAAATCAAGCAAGAAGTATGTCAAGCAGATGCGAACTTTGAAGTGAGTGACAATCAGTCTTCAGCTGTAGACACAGCAATGGAACTGACACGTATGACCGATCACAGGGATATCATTGCCCCCACAACAAAACACCAGAATCTGTTCCTAGATCTCTGTGTGAGATTATTGGAACACGATCCGGATGTGAGATTAAAGGTGCAGGATGCGTTGAGACACCCGTGAGCACAATCGTGATGTCGCTGTTTTTGAACGAGAGCTGATCCTTGCGACGCTCAGATATTTGACTGAGCCGATACCGGAGCCTGCATGAGGAGGATGACCGATCATGTATAGATCAGATGGCCATCGTTAGGGTATGTGTAGTCCTATATTCACCGCAAGACCCATAAGCTGACGATATTATGTCTTCAGCATCTGGATGATCCGATATCATGTATTCATGTGCTTTTCACGTTCTCAATGACAAAAATGATATAGCTTTAGCCTTACGAAGACGTTCTTGCATTGCTCGCCCCCCTTTACATTCTACTTTTTGCTCTTCTCCCTTCTCCTCCTCTCATGGCCATTCTCAGGATGACTTACATATATCGGTATCATGTGTTACGTAGCAGAATATGACTTTATATCAATGTTTTCAATTGCACATCCAAAATGCAGAAATGATAGATGCCAACAGCAGGTGATACGATATATCGTTGCATCCAATGCCCATGCTACCTCATACCACTACCCGCTACATTGTCTAATACTACTACCCATCCAAATGACCTCGATATTCCTCACGCTTATTGACTCTTGGCGGCATCTGCGATCGCGCCGTCTACGGCTGTTCGCAATTCCTGAATAGTCTTCTTAGGGTCTTGAGAGCCAAAGACGGCAGTTCCAGCGACGAGGACGTTTGAGCCTGCAAATGAGGTAGTCAACGTCAGCCCGGCCTGCAACCCAAAACTCCAAAATCACAAAACATAACAAGAAGAAGGACGACTTTCCAAGGTCGTGAAGACCATTATCGCTCATCCAAAGATGGAAAGATGGGAGGATAATCATCTGCACTTACCAGCAGCTGCACATTGACAAGCATTTCCTGATCCTACCCCACCATCAACCTGAATATTCTTACTCGGGAACCTCTTCCTCAATTCTGTGACCTTCTCCAAACATCCAGCGATGAATTTCTGTCCACCTTTTCCTGGTTGGACGGTCATGACGAGTAAGAGATCGACGGCGTTACCGAGCGAATCGGTGATTACGGATGAAGGGGTATCAGGGGAGATGGCAAGACCGGCTTTCATACCGTGAGAATGGATCGAGGAGATGACAGCTTCGTGGTCGGCTAAAACGCGGTGCGAAACATAGATTGTATAATTAGCTTCAGTTTCAACAGTACATTGTTGAGCTGCTTGCAAGACGATCGGATCGACTAGGAAAAAGGGTGGAATGAGGCGAGAGATGATTGAATTTGGGCAAGTAGAAACAGGTGTCATGACCGACTATCGCACTCACAGGTCGCCTCGTAGTGGAAAGTGTACGACTTCCCTCCAGCTTGTGCAATCTCCGGAACCCACTTCAAAGGGTCGGAGACCATCATATGCACATCCATGAAGATGTCAGGGACGTTATCTCTAACGCAAGAGAGGATAGGAGCGCCCATTGTGATGTTCGGGACAAAGTGACCGTCCATCACATCTGTGCACGTAAAAACAATCATCAGCGTGAGTTCAACTGGAATTGTAGGAGTAGACGACCCACTCACCCATGTGAAGCCAGTCACAACCATTGTCGATCATCCGTTGACACTCATCAGAGAGTTTGGACAAATCACTCTGCGCAATCAATCAATCAAGAATCGTCAGACCCTATATCTCGACCGGCACCAGTATCGAAGCGAGTGGAGGCGGCACACTCACAGCAAGGACGGAAGGGGAGATGATAGCTTTGGACATGTTGAACCCGTGGGAAGGTGTAAGTGATTTCGTGGATACGTTATATTAATTGTGTGTGAGAATGATTTATATGTAGAAAGATTAGGTCTATCGTCACCAGTAACGAACTCGATGTCATCATTCTGTCTGTCGGAAACGCTGCCGGGGTCCGTCTCAGGCCACGTGCTTCGTGAATATTCCTATTCGTCCGTTTGTTTCACTTTCTCCCAGTCAAGCTCTGTCTGTCAGTCACGTCTCTCTTGCCACCCAGCATCATTCATTCCATTGACAATACACCTCGCATCTCGTTGATATATATCAGCCAGCTCCATCATTGTTCGTCTGACACAATTCAAAAGCACAGGACAATGGCAGGCCCACTATCCGTCGAGGATATCCTCGCGAGACAAAAAGCTGAAAAGGAAGCAGCTTCCAAGCCCAAATTCCTTTCCAAAGCCGAGAGACAAAAACTCGCATTGGAAAAACGAAATGCCGAGGTACGCGAACAACAAGAACGAGGAGACGCTGAACGGAAACAAAGAGATGAATTCGATCGTGCTGCCGAGGAGGAGAAGAGAAGAGCTGATCAAGCTAGATATGGTGCCGACGCAGGAGGCGGTGGAAGATGTGAGATTTGTTCCCCTCTTGTATCTTTTGAAATTGAAATTGTCATTCTGATGTGTTGTCTCGCAGATGATCGTTATGGTCGACCAGATGATCGGTACGCGAATGGAAATGGGAACGGAAACGGAAATGGATATGGTCGACCCGATCCTCGAAATCAACGATATCAAGGAGGATATGATGATCGCAATGCACCTCGACAGAACTACCCGAACCAGAATGGTCAGAATGGGAGTGCTGTCCCTACTGGACCTCGAGGATCTGCCGGCGGGCCGCCCACCGGTCCAAGAGGGATGCACAACGGCAATAACGGTCAATCATCCCTTCCCTACAATGGCGCTTCTACACCTTCCACACCCCTTGCAACCGCTGGCTCGTCCACTCCCACGCCAAACTCGCCCCGAGACGCCGCTTTACCTACCGATGCCGAGTTGACGGCCTTACGAGCGAGGTATCTGGGTCAGAAGATTGACGGGAAGAAGCCTAGACTGAGGAAAGCGAACGATAAGAAGATCATCTTTGATTGGAATGCGGACGATGATACAGCTGCTCAGGAGCAAACGTCTTGGGCGGGAGAAGTCAAAGGGAAGGGTTCGGGTGGTACGACCTTCGGAGGAAGGTTAGCTGGTTTTGATGAAGGTGGAAAGAGAAGAGGTCAAGAGGCTTTCGGTGATAAGTGAGTAGCTTGACGCTATCAACGGATGCGATGATAAAAGCTAACATTCCGCTTTTAGCCACGCCGACGCACTTGAAAGACGAAGAGCTGGAAAGGGTACCAACGACGAACGACATTGGTCTGAAAAATCTCTAACCGAAATGAAGGATCGAGATTGGAGAATTTTCAGAGAGGACTTCAGCATCGCTGCTAGAGGTGGTAATATTCCTGTACCACTGAGAAGTTGGAGAGAATCAACTATCCCACCCAACATATTGGATATCATCGACGAGATTGGGTATAAGGAACCCAGTCCTATTCAGAGACAGGCTATTCCGATCGGAATGCAAAACCGAGATTTGATCGGTATCGCCAAAACTGGTAAGTAGTGTTCGACTCTGGTTTCTTGGAGAACCGCGCTCACTTGTGTTTTCAGGTTCCGGTAAAACCGCCGCGTTCGTCATTCCTATGTTGGATTACATCGGTCATCTCCCTGCTTTCAACGACGACAACCGACATCTCGGTCCGTACGCTCTTATCATGGCCCCGACCCGAGAGTTGGCTCAACAGATCGAGGCCGAGGCAGCGAGGTTTGCCGAACCCCTTGGATACAAGTGTGTCTCCATTGTTGGTGGTCGATCCGTAGAGGAACAACAATTCAACTTGCGAAACGGTGCCGAGATTGTCATTGCCACGCCTGGTCGATTGAAGGATATGATTGACAAGAGTATGATGGTCATGAGTCAATGTCGTTACGTGGTGATGGATGAAGCGGACAGAATGGTAGATCTCGGTTTTGAAATCGATCTCAACTTCATCCTCGATGCTATGCCTTCGACGTTCATCAAGCCGGACGATGCGGAAATCCTCCGAGTGCAGAAGAGTGACGAATGGCAAGGATGGAGAGTGACAACGCTGTTCTCCGCTACTATGCCTCCTGCGGTCGAGCGTTTGGCGAAGAAGTACCTACGAAAGCCGGCCGTCGTCACCATCGGTAACGCGGGTGAAGCCGTCGATACTGTCGAACAACGAGTCGAATTCCACCAGACCGAAGAGAAGAAGAAGGCACGACTTATCGAGATTCTTCGAACGATCGGCTTGCCTCCTCCAATGATCGTTTTCGTCAATCAGAAGAAAGCAGCAGACCAAGTCGTCAAGTTTGTACAGCAAGCTGGGCTTTCTGGTACAACATTGCATTCCGGTAAAACGCAAGAACAACGTGAAGCTTCCCTTCAAGCTCTCCGAGATGGCGAAGTTGCTGTGCTCGTTGCTACGGACCTTGCAGGACGAGGTATCGACGTACCAGATGTGAGCGTTGTGATTAATTTCGCCATGTCCGACACGATCGAGAAGTATGTGCATCGTATCGGTCGTACAGGTCGTGCCGGGAAGACTGGTATTGCCATTACCTTCTTGACCGACCACGATGACGAGGTCATGTACGACCTAAGATTGGAAGTGGAGAAGAGTAAGATGAGTAAGATGAACCCTGAATTGGCGAAGCACGAGGCTGCGAGGACTAGAATCACAAGAGAAATGAAGGTGAGTACGATGTCTAGAGCTGTGTTGGAAGGAAGTTGCTGACTTTGTGATGTGGTTTGTAGAGAAAGAGGGAGGACGATGAATAATAGCTTCGAGTGCGACAAGTGATGGATATCGGATATTACGTATCGGTGGAGGTTGTTATCAGGTGCATCGGGTGCATCTTTAGTGGTGGACATGTACGGCAAAGTATAAGGACAGCATAGCAGAGCGGAAGTGACTGGACAAGTAGCGGAGATGAGGATTGAAGCAAGGAGAAGGTGGCGATAAAGGACACAATTTCTACTTGAGATAACTATGCGGGTGCAATCAGACTCATCATGATGCAATGCATCCCTGTCACTGCATGGACGTCACTCTACTCGTACTGGTACAGGATTGAATGTCGGGTGCTTACATACGGATACATGGCGTAGTAGGAAGACGGGACGGTAGCAGGCACGGAATTGGAAGGATGAGGAATAATGATCGGGTGGAGGAGTGGAGGGAATTCGCGCTCGATTGCTCATTGTTGTTTTCGTAGATAACCGTAGAGTAATGGTGATCTGTGCTCAGTTTATTCAACTAGCATTATCTTTCTCCCTTGACATATCTCTACCACAACGATATAAATTATTCAGTCGTGGTTCTCTCTTGGGTATCCAACTCCGAATCGTCAACCCTCTGATCGACATGGGTGATAAGCTAGAACGAGCCGCTTTGGACGGTACATTATTCACTTTCGACAACACCCCTTCTTCCCCCGCACGTAGCGTATCATCTTCCTCCTCCTCTCGAAATACAGATGACGAGCTCGCCTCGGACCTCGAACTTGATCCTGGATCATCTCGAAATCGAATAGGTCAACGAGGCGATACATCAGGAAGAGGTGTTCCCCCACTTCGGAAGAATGGTGGACAACAAGTCGAACATGATGGACCTCAAACTGGACCTAAGGGAGTTATAGAAGATCGCAAAGCCGCCAACGCCCTTGCAAAGTCCCAAAGGGATGAAGAGAATAGAATACAGAATGCAGAGTTTTTGAGGAAGGGTATGGGTGGGCTGACAGTGCATGAAGAGGAGGAATTGGTACGGGCGCAAAAAGTACAAACGCAAGCGCAAGAAGAGGAAAGAGGGGTAGAAGAATGGAGGAGGAAGAGACGGTTGGAATTGCAAGGTAGAGGGGAAAAGGACGAAGATGATAGGGAGGAGGAGGATGGAGAAGAAGCTAGAGGGGCGAAAAGAGGTGGATTGAGAGAAGTGGGGAAAGAAGGGTTCGTCAGTGCTGTAGAGAGGACAGGTTGGGTTGTGGTTCTCATATATGAACCGGTAAGTGTGGCTTTCTCCAACAGACTTACATTTCATCCAAGTGCTCTGTCGGCTTTCACGCCGCTCCCCAAACCACTAAAAGTGGACGTGCGTTGCAATGCTGATCCCCGTCGTAGGGCATACCACGCTGTACATCCCTCCTTGCCTCCCTTCTACATCTATCACTAAACTTACCGCCCAACCTCTCCATCCCAATCACACTCTATCGAGCTCGAGCCACATCACTTGCATTCTCACTCTTGCCCCCTGGTCAAGGCGTCACCCACCAACCTGAAGGCGAAGACGAAGAGGACGAAGATGAAGAAATACCGAGAGGTCGACCGGATCCTGATGTGTTGCCGACGATGTTAGCATACAAAGATGGAGAGCTTGAGAAGACATGGATACGAGTGGACTGGGATGTATCGCAAGATGGAGTAGAAGGGTTACTGAGACGGTAAGTGGCATTCGGAGGTCATTGTCCAACTGGCCGAGAAGGGTTGGTATTGATCCTTGCCTTTTCATTTCGGGATCTTGTAGGAAAGGCATCTTACCGCCTATACAAGGGAATGCAGATCGTCGTGCATCGAGCCAGAGAGGACTATTAGATGGTTCGGACGAGGACGAATGATACCTGAGCTGTATATATCTATACCTGAAAGATCATACCACTTATAGAACACTCCTTTAATGTCATATCGTATGCAATAATCGACGAAATGCACTGGTTAAGAAGAAGCAATCATCTCGAAGATTGCAACCGTCCAATCCGAAAAATGTGTCACTCCAATGACCATTTCACATACAGTGATCTAAAGGAACTTCAGCACGTAGTTGACCCGTTCATTTGCAATGTGGTTGCGACTGGCCAGTTGTGCCAGTTGTCATTAAGCTGCATGTACGAGTCCAATATGTAACTCCAACACCAGCTCCTCCAGTCCGTCACCGCCGTCCCTGCTGAACCAATCCCACTCATTCTTGCCTGACGCCAATTTCTCTAGCTTGGGGTGACCACTGAAAAGCAAAACAGAGTGGGAGTCAGCTTGTGTCCTCATTGTACGTGTATTGCAGTATCTCGTTTGTCTCGTCTGCTCGCAATCCTGCGACGGTCCATGCCGGTGACATCCAGCCCTTCGCAATCACCACATTTCTCGCCTGATTGCTACGCCCTCGTGGAACAGACCACTTCCCATTCCTTCGCCCAGCTGCTCCCTAAAGCTCTGACCCACGAGACGATCCGCGATGTATCGTTGTATAGAGTTTAGTTTCGACCATCACTCACACGTTGAGAAGGGATAGGTCTAGTAGGTGCAATATGTCTTTGTTCCTTGCTCGCTGATAATCTCCACACACCGAAAGTGGCAAGTGAGATACCGACGACACAGATAGCAGTGTTGGTCGCCCAGTTGGTAGGTCGGGACCACCATCCGCCTGTTATGATCGATGAAGGCAAGGCGAGTCGAAGATGGAGAAAGCATATCGTACACCAGCAACGAGTGGAGGATAAAGGTTCGAGAATTCAAACGATGTAGGAAGGTCGAGAGCGAGGAGAGGATCACGTGTACATTAGTAAGCAGGTTATACGTCTCTCGTATAAGCAGTACCCACCTGATGGTGTCCATACGTCTTTGGGATAAGGATAGTGTCCCTAGAGGAGAAGGATGGGTCAGTCGTGTTCTCTACTTTCAACGCAACATGTCAAGCTTACACCGCCGCCCTGCAAAGTTCATGTCAGCTCGAGCTCGTTGCGGTACCTGTTGATCTACTCACCATTATGATTGACTTATTTGTTGTTGATTAAGCAGGTTAGAATACAGGTAGCTGCAGATAGATGAATGGGCTTGAAGCCCTTTGCAACAACTGAGCATTCGCTCCTTCGCCTAATGGTTGCCTCAATTAGGTGCGCGTGACTTTCTGCAGGGAGGTGGTGATCAAGTAGGCACGCCACTTCCCAAGTCGCTTCTAATTACTGATCGTTTATTGGCTGTCGGACAAATTCGGGAAATGGGAAAACATTCTACAGAGTGAGTGGTGCCGTACTCCGCTACTCACTCCCTCCTCACCGTATGTTTTCTTCTCTACGACATACTTTAATTCTACAACACACCTTCAATCTCAACCAGAACATCTCTTCTTGTAAACTTACCTAACCCACTCTTAAAACCTATCAATCACAATGGCCGGTGACTCTTACTCCCCTGGTAAGTATCGCGTCGCTCTTCTTCCACGATCGTTCAGATAGATGTCTCGAGAATGGAGCTGGCTGGTCGTGCTCCAGCTTTTTTGAGTTCCATCGAATCGAATTACGACGCGATCGATCGACACGAGATCGAATGTTGCCACTTTGGTGTCGTTTGGTCAAGATGGATGCTGACTTTTCATTGGGGCAACAGGTGACGCCAACAAGGGTGCTGGTATCTTCAAGGTTGGTTGATCCCCCCAATCGCTCCACATGGCTTTGCCGCCGAGATATACTTTGCCTCCACTCACACCGATTTTTTTCTTCACACTTGTAGACCCGATGCGCTCAATGCCACACCCTCGGTGCCGGTGAGCCCAACAAGGTCGGACCTAACCTCCACGGTCTTTTCGGTCGAAAGTCCGGTCAGGTCGACGGTTTCTCTTACACCGCCGCCAACGTTAACAAGGGTGTGACTTGGGTGAGTGCGACATTTGCTTCACAGTATCACAAGTGATTCTTACTGACTTTTCCCCTCCCATGTAGGACGAGAACACTCTCTTCGAGGTATGTTCAAGATATGGATGGTAGTGTATGAATCAAATACTGATGAGAATGACGTCGACAGTACCTCGAGAACCCCAAGAAGTACATTCCTGGTACGTTGATGGTACTCAGTATATCATGAGTTACTTGCAGCTGACATCATACCCGTCTACAGGTACCAAGATGGCTTTCGCTGGTCTCAAGAAGGCCAAGGACAGGAACGACCTCATCGCCCACCTTGCCGATGCTGTGAGTGCGGAGTGCGACTTGGGATGAAAGAGTGTTTGCTGATGTGTTCCACGTTTAGACCAAGTAAATGTTGGTGCATCTGTGAGGATATCGGGACATGAGGTTGGAGAGTAGTAGTAATGGATGTTTATTATCTGGATAAATCACCTCGTATTGCATGCATTGCCCCCCCTTTTCTTACCATTAGTACAGTATCAATTGATGTACGGTGGGGCGCAATCCCACGTGGTTCCCATCCCACTATTTCAATTCCAGGCCAAGCCGTTGTTAAGGGTTCATTCAGTAGTCAATCCCAAAGTGAGAACTGCGCATGGGACACTGCTACAACTGCTACCGTTCACTGTTGTGCTTGAATTTGCATAACATCCATAAACTTCTCTCTTAAACAATGCCTCACCACATTTAGAGGTCATCACCACCATCTATCGCATCTTGCACAACTGCGATACCCCCTAAACCCCTCGAAAAGGCGTTCCTCACCCGCACTTTAGCCGCGGCATACCGAGCGAGTACATCACAGCCACTTCACTTCGTTGATCTTTTCAGTCCGCAAGTTTCGGTCTTTCACAAAACATCACATTCGAATACGTTTAGACACGACCAACGACGTACCACTTGGAACGAATCGAAGTGATCATTAAGAAGCTTATCTGGATTGATCTGCGGTGCCGTTACCCCCATCTTTCGCCATGTCGCTCTTCGGTCAGACCAAGCGACATACTCCCACATCCTCTTCGAAACCCCGTCGATCACCATTACCTATGTCGACATGGGACTCTGATAAGAAATTCAACCTCTCATCACCGGCATCTGCCTCTTCATCCGGTCTAGGGAAATACTTCACCGTCATTTACGTCCCTTTCCCTCGGATCCCGTTTATCAGAGGGAGTGGGGGAGGACCGGATATCTTGTTAAATGGGAACGGGTTAGGATCACCTCATCGCATATCCTCACATGCCCGTTCAAACTCATATCCTAATGGAGGAAGAGGAGGAGGAGGAGGACATATCCGGATATATCTACCTATCCCACCCAGAGTGTTTGCGAGATTACCACGTCTCAATTCGCCTATCCGTTTGGTCCTTGCGGTGGTGTTGTTCCTAGGATTGACAGTGTTTCTTTTGGGATTCAGAAAGAAGAGGGATGGGAGCAGTAGTTGGTCTCCGCCGTTTGTGGATCCGGACACAAAGATCATCTCCACGGAGGAAGCAGCGATGATCTGGGAGTGGGAAGTCTTGAGTGGACATTATCCAAGCACACATAACCGTAAGTGTCCCTCAGTCCTCCTCCCATCAGATTTCCTTCTATGCTTCACGGGCCCGCACTATCCGTAAGATTGTTATTAGCAGTACACAAGCTCACTCCCTAATTTCACGCAGCCCCAGACCACCTTCCCCTCGTCGCATCCATGCACAACCCCGTGGTTCCCTCCTCACTCCTTCCCGCTCCTACATCCCCCACACCTTTGGTCGCATACCAAAACCGTGCCCCCGGCGCTCCCAAGTTCCATCTCGTTGGCAAAGGGCCAGAACGATCATTCCTCTCAGTCTGGGATTCAAGAGAATCACAACCTGGGTTCCCCGCGAGACCTATGCCAGGATCTATCATTGACTTGGACTTGGTCTTGGACAAATGTGACTTTGGTACAGGCAAGGTGAGTTATGACATGACTTGATCAATCAACCGCAATGTACTGATAGCCTCTGGGTGATGCGCAGTACGTACGAGACTGTCTCGAGTTCTTGAGAATCGGTGGAGGGTTGGACAACGGGAAGCGAGTTCGAAGAGGTAATTACCTCGGCCAATACAAACAACTCTACTACGAGGAGTCAACACCTGAAAAACAACTCGAGCTGTCCGTTCCAGCACCGTCGACTCGTACTCTCGATAACTCACGAAGAATCCCCTTGAAGCTTTCAAACCCATATCCCGTCTCGGCAAGTTTCGACTCTAGAGACGCTTGCGATCCGTTACATCCTCGAATCTTCCACATGTTCTGGGCCGGTGCCTTTACCGACAAACCCTATATGGCGGTCATGTCATTTCTCTTCACCCAGAACTTGGGTCTTGACAAACCTTTGGAATCAGCATCCGGAACTGACGTCGTCCGAGGAACTTGTCGACCCCAGTTTTGGGTATGGATCAATCCCGGTCCCGCTGCAGCTGTCCCCAACCCATCGGCAAAGAGAGAGATGTACGAACAACTCGCCACCAACCCTTGGTCGGCACCTTTCCTCCATGAGAGATTCAGAGATGTCGTCAAGTTCCGCATGTGGAACACGACTGAACAGTTGGACGGTGTGGATGAATTGAAGGACCACTGGAGGGCTATGCCGATCTTCAACTCAGGCGGTCACAAGTACCAACAACCCGAAGCTCAGACGCCTGTAGCCCGTGCCACTGAGGAAGACGAAGCTCCGAAGATGGGAGATGTCGTTGCGGAAGTAGAAACTACTGCTGAAGCGCCTGCTACGAAGAAGGGCAAGAATGGATTATTTGAGAAAGTCGGTTCGTCCTCTGAATCAGATTACGACCGATTGTCCGTTATCCTTTCCGACATGGCACGTTTCGTCCTGACTCATCGATTCGGTGGAATCTATCTCGACGCGGACACTATCTTCCTTCGAGACTGGGAAGAGTTATGGAATTACAGGGGTCAATTCGCCTATCGATGGTCTTGGCATCAGAAGTACAACACTGCGGTTCTCAAATTACACAAAGGATCTGCATTGGGTACATTCTTGTTCAAAACCGCTCTCGCGAACGATCTGGATTTCCACCCGATGACAGTATCGAGATATCTGAAGGATGCGGGATTGGATAAACTGCTGTTCAGAGTTCCGGACGCATTGTTCGATCCAGCTTGGTTGAATATGGAAAGATATCAAAGAGAAAGACCTCCTTTCCCGTACTTCCCGGAGTGAGTTGCGATACACATAACAAATTCCAATACTCTTCTCGCGACCTTGCTAACGCTGCTGTATCATAAGGTTCTCGTACTTCTTCACCAATGACAAGTCTGAGACAGCAGGACCCCAACCACTTGGATTCGATGGATTCTTCAGGGGAGCGTTCTCGTACCACTTCCACAACTTCTGGTGAGTCCCTTGGGTCTGCTCCCGGTATATGTAGCTGAGCTGACTCAATTTCAGGTGGTTGCCCTTCGACCCCTCGCGCAACTGGCCTGATCTCGGCGACCGATTCATCAAGGGCGAGAAGGCCCTCCGTGACGCTGCTAAAGCGAAAGCTGTCGAAGGTCAAGCCAAACTGGTCGCTGACCGCGACACCAACGAAAATGACGACAACGGATCCGGTGTCGATCTCGTCGACGATGCCGATAGTGGATCTGCGGGGATTACAAGTAGGGAAGATATGGATGACGAGGTGGATTTGAGTTGGTCGACGGTATTGAAGAGATCTTTTGAGGCGTATTTGAGAGCGGAGCGACCGAATGCTTATGGGGAATGGTTGGAGTGGTCAGAATAAATTGTGGGGAAGCATTCTGGTTGAGTGGGAGTCATGGCCTAGGATGGGTTGAACAGAATGGTATAGTAACGAAAAGTGATGGTCCCCATCGACACTGGGGTTAATCGCATGGAAGGAAAAAATAGATAGTCGAAGATTCCATACCCCTTTATAGTAAATATACCCCTTACACCTACTTACCTTGATTTACATCAATTCGTAGCATAAATTATGAATCGCGTTGTGCAGGCTACATTGTGTTACCAAATTGTTATTTTCTGTGAATGGTCATCAGAACAACGGCAGCAACGCCCCATCGGCCGTGCCTCCACCTCGCGTGTCCAACATTATGAAAAGTGGTCTGTTAGCAGACTACATCGAGATCTGATGTGTTCATTAGATTATATCGCAAGTTGTCATTAAGCACATATCGGCTCAGAGAAGCAACGCGAGGCCAGCTCACTCGATACTGTATCTACGATGTCTGGGATCGTCTCGACGAGCCAAGCGGGGGAATTTCACTCGATATTCCAATCCCGTCAAAAGGGTAAGTACTTCCAGCGAACACCACTCAGGTAGAACAAACCACTGATTCGTCGTCCATGCTCGTAGAGATACTTGATCTTCTCGATTCGACGAACCCGTCGTTTGAAATATCCGAAATTACAAAGTCGATAATAGCTTTGCGGACGGAAGTTGAGGGAGTTTCAGCTTGGTTGCCGAAATACGATAGAGCGAGATATGAGACCGTACGTTTTGAAGTCTAGCACTTTCCCTTTTCACCTTCTTTCTGTCGACTATTCTTCCTGGCTTTGACATCTGGGGATTTGCCAACGAACCGAACCCGCTTTCATGGTTCAAAGCTGATGATTTGGGTGTGTAGCAACTCACCGAACTTGAGAGCAGGGTCAAAGCTCTTCGAGCGAAAGAAAGACCGAAATCAAAATTCGCTTTCAAGGCGAAGACCAAGTCCACATCAACGTCCACTACAACGAGCAGTGAGACAACACCTGGGACAACGACGCCGATTACGGGACAAACAGTCTTGTCGAATGCATTGGGAGAATCTTCGACCTCAGGAGTACCTGTCCAGAACCAAGAACACACAGCTTCGTCTAGCTCGAACGCTGTCAATGTCAACGCTTCATCTTCGGGTAGTCATGCTACACATACCATCTCCTCCCGCTCACATAGTATTGTGCGACCACCACCAGACGTCATAGGCTCATATACACTCTCGCTGTCCAATCTCTCTGCGAGCATAATCGATCTTCGACCTCGTCACGCTCATACTTCCACAACCCCAACTTCCTCATCGAATACACCATCCGACCTTCCACCCGAAGCAGGACGGCCGATCGCTACTCTTACTTCGTTACATGCGAAAGAACTCAGACGGTGTGTGTTGATAGTGCCTGTGATGGGAGGAAGTGCGATGTTATCGAATTTGGAACAATGTCTGGTCGTCGTCGGGGCACAACAGGTGAGTTTAGGTTTTGGAAAGACTCTGTAACATCGAATGGTCGTGCTTCAGAAAGAAGTTGGGGCTGTCTTTGTTTCGAGCTGACACCCCTCTTCTTATCTTTCATTAGTTCCGAATGCACTCGTCGAGAGATACGACGATATTGCTGCATGTCGGATCGTTGCCCGTCATCGAACATTCGACAAGATTACGCTTCGGTCCATATCCCTCTTTCTTACTTCCAACCCCACCGCCTGTAAGTGAACTTTACATCTATAGACTCCCAGCTCTCCCCCAATCCCTCCTTGCGGCGGCCACAACTGAACCAAACTCACTCCTCTTCATGAAACGCAGAGCTATAGTAGCAAACATGCCCACGTACAAGATTTCGATTGGGTCAGAGGAGGTCAATCTCCCAATTGGAGTATACTCCCCTCAGACGACGAGTCAAGCTTGATCAAAGCCGAACATATCTCTACGCTGGAAAGCGAGAACGACGATGGCAAGGTGGATGTGGAAGCGCTGCTTCTTGACTTGTTACCACAACCATAGCACGATACGGTCGCATACCGGAATGCATAATACATATTACATAGCGCATACATGATACTCAACGCACCATGTTACCTTCCTTCTGATCATTTATCGCACTACCAGCCTTTTGCGCGCTTTTGCTCGTTACCTGAACTAGATCTCCAAGATGCTCACTAAACGATAGAAAGCGTACCATCAGCTCAACACCTGATTCGGCTCAAGCGTAAACGCGGTCGCACTCACTTGCTCTTCCTCTTGCACTCCCTTCCGTCCTTCCCTCATTATCCGAGACCGTCTCTCCATAACCTCCATCACTCCCTGTCGTCCTCTCCTCCTCCATCTCTCCGTCCCTTTGTTCCTCCACCCCTGGCAGACTGCTCGAAGGCGCAGATCTCGTTCCGTCCGTTGACGAACCTAATCTCTTCAACACCCGACCTTTCACAGCGGCAGCAAGTTGGTCCGCTTTGGCTTCTTTGTCCATCGCTTCTTCAGCTTCGGCTTCGCGTTCCATATTTTGAGCGTCGGCAGTGAAGTTTACACCAGAATCAGGGAGGACAGAGCCTTTCCCGGAGGTTGATTCGGCAAAGTTTTCATACAAATTTTCACCCTTGGCGTCGCCACGACCTTCGCCAGACCTAGTTGAAAAGATGGGTCAGCATGGGCAAGTACTCACTGGGAAAAGAATAATCGGTCGAGAATGTTTGACAGATGGGTGGGACGTTATGTTCGACTTACCAGAAGTGGAATGCCCTAGAGATAACACCATAACTCGCTGGCGTTACTTCCACCAAATCACCTCTGGCAATCTCAACCGCGGGCACCTCGTTCGGTGGGAGTCCAACAAGATACGCAAGCTGAAAACAAGGTACAAGTCAGCGTGGAAGGGACATACATTGACGTGCTCAGATTACCTACCAAACACCTGATGACCGAGGCGTGACCTATGATGAGCAGGTCGTCCTGACATCGCTCCAGTTCAAAGATAACAGATTCGAGTCGCACTGTAGACACAGAGTCAATTGGAAGTCTATGTCTATAGAAAGGCACAGAGCGACTCACCACTCAGGTCGTGGTATGATTCCGCTCTCGGTGCTCGATGAGCATAAGGATCCGCTTCGAACCGTTGCCATTCGTCGGGGTACAATTCCATCGCCTCCTGAGTCGAAAGACCATCCCACACACCACTACGATCCGTTTGCGTCAGCTTTGAGTGCTTCATTTATCCGTAAAGAATCGTGAGCGGCTAAACGTACGGATTGATTTCGCTCATGATTGGTTTTTGAGCTACTTTGTACCCAGCATGTACGAATGGCCAAGCAGTATGATACGCTCTTCTTCTCGCCGAGGTCCAGATCTATCCAAAAGGGCATATCAGCTTGTGTGAAGGATGATGACATGAACGCTATTCGACGCCGAACATACCAGGAGGTTGTTTTCGTCACCAACTGCTTCGCCCCTTGCCTTCTTTTCCTCTCGTAATGCCTTCCTGCGCGCAATCACAGCAGCTTTCAGTCTCTCCGCGTACTCCCAGCCTGCGGGTGAAAGATCCGAATCGGCCTTGTAAGAATGTTCGATGAGGGATTGTCCGGACTGTATATAATGAGATCGTGTCAACGTCTATCCCTTATTGAGTGTCGAGTTGAAGTTTACTCACTCGAGCAAAGTAGATGGTTCGTGGTCTTGTGTGGATGTTCATGAGGAAGAAACAGCATCGCGTTTGGAGATAACCTATCACAGCATAAAAGAGATGAGCGACTGGCTTCCGACACGGTGGTGACACGGCGTCGTGGTAGACTTACCCTCGATCTTGTTCACTTCGATCCTTTCGCCCACATTCATGACCTTGATAAACGGTCCCTCGTCCGCGGTGACAGTATCATACACGGCAGCTTGATCCCTGATTCTAGACCAGTAATCTGCCACCGCTTTGTCGGCATCCCACCCTGCATACTATCTCCAATAATCAATGATCAGAACTTGGTCTTCTACCGCCCGCATGTTATGTATGTGCTCACGTCAGGTGAAGATAATTTGACACTTCTAATATTCGCAGTGATGATATCCTCTTGGTCGCACATGCTCTCTGCAAATGTGGTAGAGTCAGCTCCTGTTCGACTCTCGTTTTACACAACTCGGACAGATGCAGCCTGATCTGTACAGGGCATGACAAGAAATCAACTCACCCAAGAAGATGACATGAACGCCTTTACTCTCGAATTTCTGTAAACAATCCTTTCTCTGCGCTACGCTCCCATTGTTCGCATCGTAGATGACGACTTGACCACCTTGTACTGTGAAGAAGTCCATGATCTGATCTTCTATCTCATTCTTGATCCGTCTACGTAATGTATTGGTAGCTTCAGACCGCGGTGCTAAGATCATATCATTGATTCAGCTTTTGCCAAGTCAAACATCCGTGGAAAGAGATAGGATGACTCGAGTCTTGAGTGAAGAGATGTTGGGACGTACATTTCGTTTGGAAATAGTCTGAGGGGATATGTTCCGCTCCTCCGAGCACTTTTCTTCTGTAATCGCCAAGAGAATAGACACGGGTCTTGACTCCCAACCATCTCAAATATCGTTCCAGGGCACGAGAGATGTGCGTTTTGCCTCGAGCTACAATGGTGCAACAATGACAAGTCAGCCCTCAAGATACAAAACGAACGAGATTTGAACGATTGGTGCAGGGTCAGAGCTCACCTGGTAAACCGACTGTGACGATGAGAATCAGACCAGCATGCCAGAGACGACCGGATTGAGTGACGTAGAGCGGGGCTGCCATCTTGCGTCAAGAGCGTGCGGGTGTTGGAACGAGTCAAGAAACAAGTGTGGATTTAGTCGAGCACACTCGGGATCAGGAGTCAGACTATAGACAAAGCAATAGCAAGTATATCAGTCAATAGCTATTGTCACAAAGGTGACGATTAAAGGATAATTGGAGAGAACAGGATGAGACGGGAGTACGAGTTGGTAACCGTCGAAGGTTGAACGCATTGTGGCGGTCATCGCCGTTCTTGTTCCATCCAGAGGATGCTCACTGTGGGGTTCCTATTTGAGCAGTAGGTTTCAACCACCACTCATCAACTGACTGCAAGATCCAGAGAGACACGGAGAGACACGTGGATCTACGTGATCAGGAGTCTGCATGTCAGGTATGACTTTGTCGTAAGTCGCTACAACCCATGGAAACAAAGTACTTAGCGCAACATCCATCTTAGCTGCCACCGGGCTCGCATGGCAGTCATTGAGGATCTATCTTGGTGTGGTATGCTCCTGGGGCTTTGCATATTACGACAGTCTGGTAGATATTCTGCTCTCCACCCTATAGCGCCTCTGGACTGCATGCAGGTCGGAACAAAGAGCTTAAACGTTGTGCACACGGTCTAATAGTACAAGCTGATGAGGAGAAATTTGATCCCGTCACCTTCTCTGTTCGGAAGGGAAATAACCGGCAAGACCAGGTGATCGTTGTCATTCTGCACACTCAACACGGCGTGTTTGTTGATATCACACTCGACGTTGACACCTATTCCTTCACAAGTCAAACTCATTGGGTATCTCAGTGGTACTACAGATCGCAAGATACTCAGACAACATGCGGTCTATCGTCCGAACTACACGCGCGACGGTGACAAGACGGACCTCTTTGGTCGGTGTGACTTCGACAATCAGGAGTCGGAGTGGACAACATCAATATCTTCCGGCTCAACCTAGCCTCTATCGACCGTTGACGACCGTCCATTCGTCTCAGTTCGTCTCCAATTCGCTCCCTGATCATGCCTCACAATTGCTGGAACAGAGCGTGCCGAGAAAACCTCACTTCAAGAAGATCTTAATTGCCAACAGGTCAGCTTCGTGGCTTACCACACGGTTTCGACCAAGGTGAAATTGAGCTGATGTCCTGTCGTGACAACAGGGGTGAAATAGCATGTCGTATAATACGTACTGCGAGGAAGCTGGGCATATCCACAGTAGCAGTGTTTAGCGAGGCTGATCGAGGATGTATGCACGTTGAGATGGTAGGTCATCTAGCGAAGCATCACAGAGGTCTATACTCAACGGTCGTTGGTAGGCCGACGAGGCGTACTGCATTGGTCCAGCACCGAGTTCAGAGAGCTATGTGAGTAAGATCTTTGAGTGACCCTGTTATGCCGCTCACCCGATCGAGCAGCTCAAGATGGACAAGATCCTCGAGGTGGCCAACAAAACGGGTGCAGAGGTATGTCCACTCTTCTTCACCGCGTGTCCGCGGTGTAGAAGCTGATTATCGGTATTAGGCAATCCACCCGGGTTACGGCTTCCTTTCCGAGTCTACGATCTTCGCACAGCGGGTCAAAGATGCAGGTTTGGTGTTTATCGGACCTCCAGCAGAGGCGATACGCAGTATGGGCTCGAAGAGGGAGAGCAAGGAAATCATGACTGGTGAGCGGGGCACTATGACGGTGTACGTGAAGATTCGAAGAGCTGACAAGTCTTCAGCTGCTGGGGTCCCTTGTGTTCCGTGTGTACCCATTTCCCAGTTGTTCTGTTTACGCTGACATCTTTCGATGACAGTGGGTACCACGGCTCTGACCAATCCCTTTCAGCCCTTGTTTCCGGGGCAGAGTCCACCGGTTATCCTCTCCTCATCAAACCCACCCATGGCGGCGGTGGGAAAGGCATGCGTATCGTCCGTGATCCTTCGAACTTTGAAGAGGAGCTCCTTTCAGCTCAGAGAGAAGCTTCGAAGAGTTTTAGTAATGACGAGGTGTTGTTGGAGAGATGGTTGGAGAGACCGAGACATGTCGAGGTTCAGGTATTTGCGGATGGTCAGGGGGGTTGTGTGGCGCTTTGGGAGAGGGACTGCTCGGTACAGAGAAGACACCAGAGTGAGTCTCATCGAGCTCAAAGGTGGGACTGCATGTGTTTATCCAATACTGAGTGTGCTTGATTTGCTTTCGCAGAGATCATAGAAGAAGCCCCGGCACCAGGCTTATCTGACGAGCTGAAGAAGGATTTCGCGCAGAAAGCAGTAGCTGCAGCAAAAGCTGTCAACTAGTGAGTTCTTTCCGGCCCCTGCGAACATGTCGAGGTGTAGCAAGTTCGGCTGATGCGTAACCGTCCAGCGTTGGCGCTGGCACGGTAGAATTTATCATGGACGCTGAGACGGGAGAGTACTTCTTCATGGAAATGTGAGTGGCAGCGCCAGGGTGTAGCAGATGAAATATGCTGATGCACGACCGTATCTCTGTGCTCCAGGAACACGAGACTGCAAGTAGAGTGGGTAGATCGTCCAGTCTCTGCTCGTACCTACAGCAGCACTAACTTGCCGCAGGCACCCCGTCACCGAGATGGTGACCGGTGTAGATCTCGTTGAATGGCAATTGGCAGTGAGAGCCGAGCGTATTCTTTTCATTCGTTGCTATCAGCTGACAAGCTGATTTGGACAGGTTGCTGCCGGTAATCCTTTGCCCCTCACACAAGACCAAATCCCTTGTATGGGTCACGCTTTCGAAGCGCGAATATATGCTGAGAGGCCAGAATCGTAAGACCCTTGTTATCTCTCGAACGCAGTGGTCCGGAAGCTGAATAAGTTCGGTTTAGCAACTTCTTGCCCGATGCTGGGAGACTTCTTCATACTCGGCCACCTATAGACACACCACATCGATTAGAAACAGGTTTCCATGAAGGCGACGAGATCAGCTCATACTATGATCCGATGGTAAGTCACCACTCTGTCCTCATTGCCCATCGTAGTTACCGTAATCACAGCTGAAAACCAACGCCACGTATAGATCTCGAAACTCATTGTTCATGGTAAAGATCGCCCGGAAGCACTCTCGATGCTCCGCGCTGCTTTAGGAGAATACCAAGTAGTAGGACCTTCGACGAATATCGAGTTCCTGAAATCAGTCGCGGGACACCAGGCGTTCGGTGCAGGACCTGTAGAGACGAGCTTTGTTCCTGTGAGTGGATAAGGAATCCCCAAGCCGTTCTCAAAGCCGATACTGATACCCGTCTTGTCCGTTCGCCATAGACTTATCACGACGAACTCTTCCCAGCCAGAACTGTCTCAAAAGAGATCCTGATACAAGCAGGACTGTTCCTCGCCCTTCGAGCTCGAACGGCTCAGGAAACGCTCTCAACAGGACCATGGGCGTCTCTCGCCCATCGTCGATTTGGAGATACATCCACTTTGAAATTCAAGCTTGACGACCGGACGATTGAAGTCACGCCCATGCTTGAGGGGTACCAGGTCCGTGTTGATGGTGAGGAAGGGATTGAGACAGTTCGGAATACGAGATTGTTGTCAGAAACGGAAATCACGACTCAGCTCTTGTACACTCGATTGAGCAGTACGATCGTCCCTGTGCCAACGCATGGAAGTGGTTCTGAGAAATTACACATTTTCAATTCATCACATCACTATACTATAACTCATCTCCCCTCTCCTCACGAAGACGAAGCCAGCTCCTCCAGCAGCTCCGGAGCCGGAGCCGGAACCGATCATCTCACATCACCGATGCCAGCGACCGTCATTGAGGTGCGAGTGAAAGTCGGGGATGAGGTGAAAGAAGGACAGGTGGTGTGTGTTTTGGAAAGTATGAAGATGGAAATCAACGTTCGTGCGGGTCGTGATGGTGTGATAGGTGAAGTCCGGATCGAGAAAGGTCGTGTCGTTGAAGAAGGCGAAGTGTTGGTTTCTCTCGAAGAATCATCGAAACCTGTACCCGTGAAAGAGTAACAACCATGTCAGTTCCCCGTTCTGAATATGTTTTTTTTGGATATAAATATGTTGTAGAGATAAAGAAATGTATCAGGCCATAATATGTTATCGTCCAGACCAAAAGGCTCAGGCTCATTAAATCAGGTTTGGTAAAGCATCACGCGAATAGGGGTTCGAAGAACGCAGCAGGGGGAAAGGAAAGTTCAAGCGGAAGGAGGAGTTATAGGCAGGGCAATAGGTGTTTGAATGCGTAGCTCACCTAGTATGGTATCAACAGTTCCCCTTCGACGGCACCTCGTTCCAGACCCAGATCGGCTAAGAGCGCATCGTAAGATTCCTCCCCTCTTGTTCGCTTGTGGTACTTTAAGTGTCGTGCTCTTTGTTGAACGAGAAGACGAAGTGATCGTTTGTTAAGTGTGTCTTTTGGGTTTTGCGTTGCGTGAGCGAGTAGGTTGTGGATCTTTGCTGTGAGCAGGGCAGCTGTGGGCGAGGAAGGGAAAAGTCAGCTTGATGGGTCAACGTGGTGAAGGTACTTATCGGATGTTCCGACTCACCTTGAACAGCAGAACTTCCGGTATCTGTACCATTTCCAAACTCATCGACTACTCTTTGTCTATTCAAGACTTTAACAGCTTCTTTACCTGAATTTCTCAGATCCAAAATCCGCATCATCATCTCTGCCTGTTTTGCCTGTTCCAATTCCACCCCGGTCCCTTCCCCTCTCTTCGCAGCAAACTTCAACTCTGAACTAGCATGTGGTATTGCTCCAAATAACAATGCCTGATCTTGTTCGCTTATACCCGGTAAGAACAAGGGTGGTCTTTCGCCTGATGTATAGTTTGGTGGAGCAGAATAGGCGATTTGATCGTAATCTAATAAGATACGTTGTAATCTACATCCTTGCCATGGATTCGTGGCTTCTGGAGGTGTAGGTGCGGTCGATCGTGATGAAGGCGCACGATAATGAACTCGACCAAGAACAGGGTCGATTGATTCAGGAGGGATAATACGAGATGATTGGAGTGCAAGGTTCGCGGCTTTACGTCGTTTCGCGAGCAATTTTCGTTTGCTCACCAGCGAAGGCGCTGTGGTGGAGAATGCAGCGACACGAGATGTGGATGGTCCAGCCGTCGGTAGGGAAGATCGCAGGGATGCGAAGAGGGACTGGGAGAACGACATGGTGCGTGGGTGAGTGGTTGGGCAGCTTTTGCTGTAGACTTGATTGATTTGAAGGAGAAAGAAGAAAGTCGACCAAGAGAGTTGTCATCGAAATCTCTGGTCGAACAGAAGTCAACGGACCAGCTCGGACTTTTTGGTTCATGCAACCGGGATTTACACCAATGTGGCACTTTATCACCCCACCCCTGGTCATTATATACACCACTGTACTCAGAGACCGTATGCATTTATCTGACCATGCATGCAATGCTACTACTACGCTCCCCGCTACACTCTTGATAACCAGCCCATCCACAGGACCTGACTCACTGCCAAGCAGAACAAGAACTGGACTCGTCTCGTTCGCTGGGCATGACTCAACGTGGTCACAGAGGACGAGACTGAAGCGTCGGGTAACAGAACGTATTTGAGCGATCGCAGCTATATCGTCGCGTCAGTAACCGTTCCACTTCGCACCGTGAGAGGGGGTCCCGTCTAAACTCACTAAGAAGAAGAAGTTCGCTCCAAACATGTACACAAACACTCCTATCGAGACCATCCTGCCCAATCCCAACAACCCTACTAATATCGTCACGATGATTCCTACAAACTTGTATCCTCCATATCCGATCAACTCGACTCCGGATGCACCGCCACCTCTCACATCGAGCAGGTAACAGCCGAGTTTGATCGCGCAGAACTCGATGATCACCACTGCTAGGGCTTTGGAGAGTGAAACGCCGAGGACTTCGGGGTGGAATCGAGACTGCAGACCTGACGCTAGAGCTGAAAGAAGAGTATACGTGACCAACGCCATGGCTGCGAGGGGCCACTTGTCAGCTTGATGTGCCAGAGAAGTAAGGGCAAGGAAGAGGCAGACCAGAACTCACTAGGAATATACAGGTCAGGAGCATTGATATCGTCCCTAGGGGGTTGCCATCCTTCCATAGCACCGTTCTCGGCTGATCTACGAACCTGTCGAGACCAAGGTTTGTGTCGCCATGGGAAGAGGATGAGACGGAGCTTGTTGAACACATAAGAGTTGGTGACGGAAAACGAAACTTTGATCAATTGTAGAGGGAGATACCGTGTGAACTAGTACGCAGATTTTACCATCAGTTTCGACAGAATCAAGGGAGGAGGAGTTATCGCTGGCTCACATTCTTTTCGACATAATCTTGACCTGCTGCTACTGCGCTTTTACCGAATTGCACGCCCATCTGAGCGGTCGCATCGTTCATACCACCCCAAGCACCAAACCCTCCTTGTCCAGCGGCCATCGCCTGATACCCTTGTGGCTGCAAACCGGGTGTAGCATTCTGAGCATACCCTTGTCTACCTTGTGGACCAGCTCCGACTCCGACTCCAGAAGGAGGAGCATAAGCGCTGAAACCGGATGTACTAGCTCCTCCTCCTGCTCCGGAAGGTTCACCAACTGGAGGGGAAGAATATCGGATATATCCATCTTGTGAGATACGTTGAGCTTGGGAATAAGGTGAAGAGTCTGTACTTTGGGCAGGAGTGTGAGGTGGTTCCGGAGGTGGATAAGCTGGATGTGTAGGTTTGGGATGTTGTAATGGAGGCGGGGATCGTGACGACATGTAAGGTGGTGAGGCCATGTTGGTGGACTGGCTAGAGCTGATATATGAACAAGTACTACTCAAGTACAAGTGAAGATCGTTCATTCATAAAGAGTTAGTAGCTCTCGCTCTGCACCAAGTTACGCGTCATGCTTCAATCTCGCAACCTCCTCGTAACGTGGCACTGTTCTGTAGATCACTGATATTTCTCATCTTCTATTTTTATTCATTTTATCCCAGCTTAAAGTCAAAAGTCAACGTCCATCATTAGTTGTCAAGTGCAAGTCATGACTATACACATACACACGTACGACCGAGACACCCAAGCAAGATGAGCGCTGCCGAAATACCGACCGCTCCACAACTCGAAGAGAGCGCAGATGTGCTCATGGTCGTTGATTCCGAAATCCCTGCTACTTCTGCAGAGTCGGTTGAAGCTCTTCCAGCTGCCGTGACCGCACCCGCACCTTCCACCACCGAGGCCGACTCCACCCCCGCAGATGAGTCCAAACCGTCCGAAGCGAAGAGACCTAGAAAGGAAGAGGTGCCCGAACAGCCTCAAGAACCGATCAGTGAAGTCATGCTTCGTCGGTTGACGAGGATAAAAGAGGGAGATACAGTTTTATTACGTCTTCCGAGTGATACTATTAAATCTGTGACAGTCCAGAAAGACAGGTGAGTCATGTTGTCCACTATGATCAGCTCGAAGATTCCTCTCCAATACGTACGAAGCACTAGCTAATAAGTGGTATTCACCTGTCGCAGCTTGATCCAATTAGGGAAATACGGTGCATTTCCGTGTGCTCAATTGATCGGATTGCATTATGACATAACATACGAGATCATCGCCTCGCTTCCTTCCGGTGTCGCCTCGACATCCGCCTCTGCGAGTGCACTAGCTTCAGCTTCAGTATCCGTAGGACCAGAAGAGGAGGAAGATGAGACACCAGCTAAGTCACAAGGGAAGAAAGGCGGAAAGAAGAATAAGGGGAAGGGGAAGGATAACTCGGAGTATCTGTTGAAGAACAATGTTGGATGGAAGAACGTTTTGAGACCGTTGAAGAGACAACCATTGGTAGACGCGGTGATTGGTGAGTCTTCTCCGCCAGCTTCTGATCATTCACGGTGAAGCTAATTCCACTGCTCAGACGACATAACCGAGACCAACGAGTTCATTGAAGATCTTGCCGAAGGTCAGAAAACCACTTTGTCATCCGAAGAAATCAACGAGCTTCGTCAACAAGGGTTCTCGGCGGAGGAGATTATTCAGAGACAAATTGCGAGACATGAGAAGTTTGGACTGAAGACTGATTTCAGTAAGGAGAAGTGGAGAAAACGAAAGGAAAAGAAGTGGGTGCAGACTGCGGATTTTGGATCACAGTTGCTGGAGTGACTAACGGAATTTTAGATTCTACCAAACCGTTCATCCGCTCGCCCCATCTGTCTCCAACATTCTCTCTCACTATACCACCCGAGCCCCTGCAACAATCCTTAATCTCCGAGACGACACCCTCTCCCAGCTCTTAACAATGGGAAACATCCGACCGGGCGGACGATATCTCGTAGTCGACGATACGAGTGGGTTGGTGACCGCCGCAGTCCTCGAACGAATGGGATGCGAAGGGAGAATTATGTTGTTCACGGATAGCGATAGTCCTCCAGCTTGGGGGATATTGAGTACGATGAATTATTCGGAGAGGGAGTTGGAGTGTATCAAGTGGTTGAACTGGATGGAAGCGGATGAGGATTACCAAAGACGTGAGTGTGCGGCCACCGTACGACGGTATCATTGAGATCAGTGCTACCATGCTAATGTTCTCCTTCCTACAGCACCCCCACCTCCAGAAAGCGAAGTTCCTGCTGGAAATCCGGCGAAAGCAGCGGCCAGAATACGTAAACACAACATGCAGGTGGCGGAGCTCAACTCTGTTCGTGCCGAATTACATAGCGCCAATTGGGACGGGTGAGTTCTTCCAACCTACTGCATCTATCGTGTCGCCACCGCCCTATTACCGACAAGCTGACACCACTCCCTACCAATCTCCATTGCTCAGCCTTATCGTCGCCTCGTCGCTCTCGCCAATCTCTGTTATATCCCGACTCACACCCTACCTCCTCGGATCTTCATCCATCGTCGCTTATTCCCCCTATATGCAAGTCCTCGCCGAACTACTAAATTGGTCAAAGAAAGATCCCAACTATCTAAATGATACGCTCACAGAGAGCTGGGAGAGAACGTATCAGGTATTACCGGGTAGAACTCATCCGATGATGAATACCAGTGCGACGGGTGGTTATCTCTGGTCGGCAATTAGAGTGTGAGTTCCGCAACGATGTTTTTTTTTTGCTCCAAGCAAGTAGTACGCAGTACTGACTTGTGGTTCTGATTTCGAATCTTTAGACACCCATCCAAGTTCCTTTTGGAATCACATCAACGGTTCAAGAGACGCAAGACGGGTAAAGCGCAGGGTAAGGAGGAACAAGTAGGGACAGCTGGAGAGGCTGAAGAGGAGCAGGAGACGCTGTTGGAACAGCTCGAGGATGAGGGGGAGTGATCATGTCGTTCGGTCGTGCTCATGTTTTAGGGATCGGAGCTTGATCCGTATGGTCGCTCATATACACAGTGCGACAGATGCACTTGTGAAACTTGATGGTGGGGTATTATCCCCAATGTCTTCTGGTCTTGTATCAAATATGCAACGTCGATACATTGATTTCCTCAGCTCGTCACGTTTCCAGTACAGCTTTTTTGCGCTTGTCCACGAACGATAATCAATTCTGCTCCTCCCACCGTTTTTTATTACATTACGCCTTACCAGCCGACCCGAGCAGAGCCATGAATTTGTCGCACACTTTCGCGAATGCTTCGATCGCAGCCTCCGAAGCGTCGGGGAAAGGTTTCCCATCAACTAGGTTCTTGCCGAGTGTCTCGGCGTATGGGTCACGAGCCCACGAGTTGATGTTGAACTGTAAGAGAGGACGAAGGAGTCAGCTTGTGACTTGAAACTTCTAGATGGGCCCAAGAGATGAGGTGTGAGAGGGAACATGCAGCCACGCACCTTTGTCACACCGCTCTTGACGAGATCAACCCAGAGTTGGTCCGGCAACTCGTCCGTTCCGTGAGCGCAGAGATAGGGTATTCTACCCTTGAATCGTTGTTGCAAGTCTTTCAAGCTGCGAAATCACACACATCTGGATCAGTCCTCGACCGTGACAACGGGATGGTGATGTGTGAGGAGGAGGGATTGAAACTCACATCTCGAGCTTGTACTGAGGTCCTCCGATGTACTTGTAACTTCCGTGGAGGTTCTACATAGCCAAGAGGTATCAGTGACTGTTTAGAGCTGGTCACCGTGACTGAGACAATGCACATACACCGTAAGAAGGAGCAAGAATATGGGCGCCAGTTCTGTTAAGGAATGATAAACACCCAATCAGCCCTACCACCGCCCGAACGGTTGCACAACGAAGTCCACTCACGCTTTCATAAACTCCTCAGCCTTTTTGGGATCAGTCAACATCGCCCCGTCAATCTGTCTCAAACCCGCTTCACCACCTTCCAGTCTACCCAGTTCGACTTCCGTCGCGACCCCCTGTGCGATTGGACGATTCGAGCAGTCAGCGTCATCTGTACTTCCAACATGGGCTGACCGGATGCGAGACTTACAGCTGCTACACATCGCTTGATATACGGTACGGCAATGGCGATGTTCTCTTCATCCGAATCTGCGTGAGACGCATCCACCATGATACTGTCGAACTTGATACCCTCCTTCTCGGCGAGACCAATCGAAAGCTCGAGATGTTCAGCATCGGTCGCGTGATCGAGATGGACAGCGATGGGGACGGAGGCGGAGTGGGCTCTAAAGGAGCGGATACGTGATCAGCAGATGACAAGAGATGATTTTACGATTGGCGTAGAGGTGCTGTGAATAGATAAAAGAACTTTGGGCATGGTCCACTAGGGAGAGCCACACTCACAGTGTCAAACAATACTGCAAGAAAGGTCCTCCACCCGCTTGCAAGGTGATTGGGAATAGCTGGAGGATTGCTGGAGACTTGTTTCGTTCAGCAGCACGAATGAGTGCAACGGCCATATTCGCATCGTAGCTGCGACGGAAGTCTAGTCAGTATACTAGCTCTAGCAGACCAACCAGATGCTCGACCCGCGGTTGTCCGGCCCGACTCACCATGTTTGCGCGACGATACCATAGCCTCCCGCTTCAGCCTTGGAAAGGATATCGAGTGTTCGGTTGTTCTCAAGTGACATGATGGGTATGGATGTCGCTCAGTGTTGGTATGTTCTCGTCTGAATTCAAGGTATAACTGTGATTGAGTGAATGAAGCGGGCAGTGAGCGTTGTCTATCTTCTTGCACTCTTTGCTTGTCACGGGAGTGAGCGATGAGTACGTTTTACCTCCGCACTAGTCTACCTCCACTCAGCCAAGCAATTCAACTCACGCATTCAACATTCAAACCCCCAACCATAACCGTTCCTATCCGGCGCCGGGATAATACAATGAATGCGGGGTTCCGCAATCTCCCCTCATACCTCGCTTCGGGGTCATCTCTGGATATAACTCCTTTTGGTAATTCTTCTGTCTCGGGTATTGGGTAAGTATCAATACCCCGGACTCCGGACCCCGCAACGGCCGAAAATGCATAATAAAGATGATATCAGCTACTCGTAAACAAGCGAGCGAGACCATGATTCCGGGGCGATAATTCTTATTTGGAACTAAGCACTACTCACTCACTCTTGGCTTTACGCAGTTTTATGCTTTTCAACTGTACGACAACGGATCATCACGGACAGATCTCTAAAAAAACATTGCGGCGGTCCTAAGGTATTATATGGGATGGGACAATGTTCAATAATGAATATACTCGTATATATACCAGCAGGGTCTACTGATCTTTTCGGACGTTGATTGTTTCAAGAAAAACTCAAACTAATCTACACTGACCACAATCCGACTTGGAGAATCCTTCTCCTTACTCGATATCTATCTCGAACACACGAAAGGTCTACCCCAGTAACACGTACACTCCGAGGCGACCGAGACACGACACAAGTCTTCTTCTTCGCTCAAAGTAGAAGAACGAAACCTTAATACATACATACCCTCGATCGATCGATCATCTAATTGATCATATACGATGACGAGCCACGTCCAACAATCCGACCCGGACTTTGTCAAGTCAAAGCACGACGACGAATGGCACGAGCACAACGGGACTCCCGATGTCATCGAGCTCGCCGCCGCCTACGTCCCAGGCTCAGATGCCGAAAAGAAGCTCTTATGGAAGATTGATAAAAGGTTGATCCCATGTATTTGGGGTTTGTACACCTTGTCATATCTTGATCGAGCCAACATTGGGTAAGTAAACCTCCCAGAGTCGGTCTTTGACACGGGCACATTTGTTGATGTGATGTTTCGTGTGTGGCACACAGTAATGCAAAGACTGGTGGTCTTCAAGCCGATTTCAACTTGACTTCAACCCAATACTCAATCGTCCTTCTCGTGAGTTTCGTCACCACAATGTTAAAGGCACATTACTGACTTAGCCTCTCTGCTACTAGGTCTTCTTCATCTCCTACGTCATCTTTGAAATCCCTTCTAACTTGTTCATCGCCCGAGTCCGACCTTCGCTTTACCTCAGTGGTCTTTGTATCCTATGGGGTGGTGTCGCCGCCGCCATGGCCGGTGCCAAGAACTACAAACAACTCGCTGGTATTCGATTCGCTCTAGGCGTCTGCGAAGCTGGTTTCGCTCCCGGTGTGGCGTTCTACCTCTCTTCGTGAGTCACTTGCAATCACCGGCCTTTTTATGCGTGCTGACAAGGCATGATGTGGTGTAGATGGTACAAGCGATACGAATTGGCCAGTCGATTCGCCATATACTACACAGCTACAGCTGTTAGTGGTGCCTTCTCAGGTCTCCTAGCGGGAGTGATCGTGAGTTTCACGTTCCTAGAGAACAAGATTTGATCTGATGGTTCTCAATTTGGTACTGTAGACCCAACACCTTGACGGCGCTCGTGGTTACGAAGGTTGGCAATGGCTGTTCATCATTGAGGGTGTTGGTTCCTCGTTCCTCGGTTTCTTCACTTGGTTCATCATGCCCGATTGGCCTTCGACGACCAAATTCCTCTCTGGAGAGGAACGAGTTCTCGCCGCTCAACGATTGGCTTACGACGGTCTTGCCAACACTGGCGGTGCCCAAGGTCACATTGGTCATTGGCACGCGCTCAAGTTGGCAGTCACCGACTGGAGAACTTGGATCTTGACTGTTTTGTATATGCTTTGTACTGGTGCTCAGACCATCCAGTACTTCGTCCCCACTCTTATTGGCGCACGTGAGTAAACCTTCCTCTTCGCCCCCCGGATTCGTTTTTGCGGAATGCTTACCAATGTTTTGGACTGTAGTCGGCTGGAAAGGTTACGTTGGTCAATACCACACCATCCCTCTTTACGCTTCAGCCTTGTGAGTAATGAATATTACTGCTCTTTACGAGTTATCATCACTGACTTTCTTAAATTTCTCTACAGCGTCTTCATCCTTACGTTCTGTTGGGGAGCCGATTACTTGCAGAAGAAGCCACAAGCGATCACACTCGCCGCTTCCATGGGAACAGTCTTTTTCATCATCGTCACCGCTACGACGAATCACATGGTCCAATACGTGTTCTTGATCTTTGCCTTTGGTTGTGTTTACGCCCTCCCACCTTTGGTAAGCTCGGTCTTCCTCCTCAGCCACCCAGATCGTGTGCTGACACCAAGTTGCTTGTAGATCTTGACATGGGTTCCTAACATTCTCGGACACCCTGCTGAGAAGCGAGCTGTGGCCATTGCACTCGTCAACTCGCTTGGTAACTCTGCCTCGATCTACGGTGTATTCCTCTGGCCCACAAAGGACGCACCTCGTTACATCCCCGGGTTCGCAGCGACGACCGTGTGGTTGGCGTTGATCGCTGTGCTAGCGCAAGTCATGGCGTACTTGGTCAAGAAGTATCCCGTCGAAGCTCCTGATGCGGAGAAGGTCGTCTTGCAAGAGATTGAGAAACAACGACAGCAGGGGAAGTTGGGAAAACATCATCCCGATACCGCTTAAAGCAAGCAAGGCCAAACAGACAACAATGAGGAAAAGAAAGGGATATCTGTACACCAGTTCCCACCACATCTTATTTCCGATGTTTTAAGGGACGGTTCCAATCATTAGGTAGTTTTGGAGGGGTATCGCGATGAGGTTCAAATGTAGTATGATTAGGTACGGCAACAAGAATGTATAAACTATCGTATCTTCATATGCAGCTATATCATAAATAAGCAGAGTTGTTCCCCAAAATGTCCTGGTTCAGAGCCGTGCTCCCTACATTTTTTTTCTCCAACTCATCTGACCGAATTCTCCCGTTGGGTTGTCGTGGCCGACGATCGTGACGCTTCGTATAGCGCTCGAGACTGCTCTCACTGGCGACGCATTCGGGAACAGTCTCTCACACCCGTAAAATCATAAAAGGTGTAGACAAGCGGATGAAGCGGAACGGATTGATGGCAGTGATCTAGGTCTTGAGCGAGCAACTCGTCAGTTGAGTGGAGTGTCGTTGACTCTTCTCGCAAGATCTGTCGCATGTCATTCTTAGTGCGTTGTTCAACTCCGAGTGAGGAGTGATGGGCGATTCTTTATCATGAGGTGATACGGCCTTTGCACAGAGACACACTAGTCTAGACTCGTAAAGTCCAGTGTACAATACTCGCGAGAAATCCTTGAACGTTCACAGAAAGTCTCTATACATGCGTACAACGCTACTTGATTCTCAATACGTCTTCGTTTCCCCATCATCGTCACGCGCTTATTCCCTTCACTTCGTCCAGTGTTGACTCATCAATCTCTGTACCGTCATCAGAGCTTGATATCGCACGTCCGCATTTTCGTGACTCATCAATTCCATCACCCTCGTCTTGCCATCGAGGTCAGTGACCGTCCTGCGTGCGAGGTGCGTAAGCTATACTTCTTTTTGACATGGACGAGAGGATTGTACGCACTGCTTTGCTTTGTCTCCTCCCCATTTGACGAATTGACCGATATCATGCGTGGCTACAGCGACCACCAGCGGATCCTTGCTAGTCTTGAGAAGCTCGATCAATCGTCTATGGTAATCCACAACCCAGATGAGTCAGTCACCTCCAATATAGACAGGCCTACAGGGACAACACTCACTTGATGACCTTTCCGTTCGATTCTTGGCCGATTTTTATCCCGTTCTCCTTCCAGAAATCTTCTGTCTCATGTGCAGGTGACCAGACCAAATGACCAGATTCAATCTCAGACACATATTCGTCGAATGTGCTGTACATGCCACCATAACCATCAGCTTGAAATTCGCGTCCAACGCAGCTTCTTGAAGGAGCCAAATCTCCTGAAAGCTCACCTCAGCCCGTCCAATCTCGTTTTCAGCTCTTGTTTGAGATAATCGAGGTCCTCGACGATCTCCTCATCTGACCACTTTCGCGATTGTAGGGAGATGATGAATGGCAAGAGTTTTGCCATGAACATTGAAGGCAAGTTTTGAGCAGGGGCGATAGCGATAAGGTTCTACGCAAGATAGAGCCACATGTCAGTCCGAAGCGAACTCCTCTTGGCGAGTAGCTGACACTCACTCTAAATGTCGCGATCACTACTCTTGTCACTTTCTCCTTGACAGCTGCCTTTGCCACGTTGGTCAAAACCGCGACGACATCGTATTTCTTATCCAAACCCTCCGCAGCGACCTGTTCGAAGGATAATTGCCAAAGACAAGTGATCGCCCAGTATTGAGCTTGGGGATTAGGGTTGGTCTTGAGTGATTTGATCAACCTGCAGCGCAATGAAGATTAGCAATCAATACTGAATCACTGGATAGAGGGACTGATTGTCGTAGACAAGGAGTGTCGAGTTTGGGTATGAACTCACCCGGAAATACAATTCTCCTCTTCCCACACAGCCTTTCGGAACTGTTTGCTGCCCAACACCGCACCGAGGACTTGAGCCGCGACTTCCCAGAGGGGGACTCGTGATCCGTTCAGCAAGCCTTGTAAGGAGGCGAGAAGAACCGAGACCAGACTCTGAGGGAACGGTTTTGGGTCGGTTCTGGATGAGAGGGCACAGAAATGTGGTTGATTCAGTCCTAGCACAACGAACCTGATACGATTCCACTCACGCAATAAGCAAAGCCAATATCCTCAACGACCCCAGAACTGCAAACTCCTCTTCCATCGAAAGACACTTGATGATCGGAGCATAGGGATCTTCCGGATTCTCACTCGTCGCCAAAGCATGGAAGAGCGGGATGGTAGTGGTTGGATCGGAAGCTAGCATGTCGTTGATGGATACCAAGACCGCTTGGACAGTGTCTACTCGTTGGAGCTTGCGGAGGAGATCGATGTATAACTTTGCATATTGAGGCCCTTGAGTCGCAAAGATGGTAGGACGTTGAGCGGGGGGCTACACGAGGTTCGAAAGTATGGGTCAGCCATTGTTACCTTGTCAAGGGTGGTGAGCGAAAAGGGTGACCCGGAGATGGGCGGTACGTGATGTGTTCAGAAAGATATAGACTAAACCACTCACAAGCTTGTTGAGTGATTTGAGTAATGACAATTCATCAGCCGAGAGGAGCTTGGCCCGTTGATATCCCTACAACAGTCATCCCGAGGTCAGCCAAGGATCGTCACACTGGTCTGAATAGAGATACCAACTCACCTCCCAGGGCACAGGCTTCGAGTTGATCTTGTTACATTGGTCGTCGAGATACGGCGAGAAGAAGGGAGGAGGGATAGGTGCTACTGCTGCTGTCATGATGCCTAGAGTGGACAGAGATAGATTATAATTGATGGGAGGTGAGCATGGTATACATAAAGGAGCCAGCGAGATGAAGGCGGTCGGTCAGTCAGGACAGTGTTACAGCAATGACGGGCAGTCTCGTCCCAGGATTACGTAAGCAACATGTATATCTAACGGTGATCTTCGCTACTACTTGCCACTGTCCTTTGCTTCTTTTTCTTTTCAGGAAAAGGATTGTTCTGTACGACTACAATTGATAGTTAGATCCAGTAATCGTGATGAGCAATATGACGCGTAGAATGTTATTTGAGTTGTTGGCATTGCCGTCTGGCAAGTAGTCGCACACGTTGTAGATTGGTGCTGCAAGAGAGATGGAACTATGAAGGGCAGGCGGGCGACGAGCGAGAGAAGAAAAGCGACCATACTAATTCCCTTGCTGCTTATTTATAGTACACCAATCATCATACGCATTCGAATGACTAATGTATTCTTTGCATAGTGTGAATGGAGCAGAGACGCTGCTTGCTTCAAGCAGTCGAGACAGCACTGGTCCGTGGTGTTGTCTTTCCCGGCATATGGCCACCATAAGTCGCAAGCAATAGTTAGCACTCGGTGAAGCCAACCTCCACCTGACGCTTTGCGCCGGGCGATGTACGAGTCGTCGTCGAGTGTGAGTCATAGGGTAACAGCGATGGAAATCACATTTGTTATTGTGATATTGCGCATGTATATCCGTTTGATATCTTGTCTCTCTATACAGTTGTACATACTTGTATGATCGATATTGCGAAGACATACTTCAGCATCACAGAGCGAGTTCAGACAGTGTAGCAAACAGTAGTCGTACCTCACCGAATGAGTGATACATGATTCTTCGGTACAACCGGATCGAATTCACTCACTTGACCGAACCTCTCTCTACCGTCCATCTCTTCGCCGTCCCAACTATTATCGCTCAATCCGCTTGACCTGTAAAATAATCTTGCAGACGTCACAATGCACGACGGTAACAATTCCGACGGTTCGACTTCACGTCAGCCATGTTATTATGGTGAATATGGTACAGCCCAAGAACCAACTCCTGGCTGGATGCCCAATTTCCAATATCAACCACCACAACCACATCCACCCCAAGTACAACAACAACAACAACAGTCAAATTGGTACGCCACGTCGTCTGGAAAGACCGACTCCGGAGGGATCGCCGAAGCATCGCCTCCACCTTCAAGAGGAGGGGGAAGTATTCCACCCAAACCTTCCGCAATCGACACAGGAAGATATCCTCTACCCCCACCGTCTGCACCGCAATCGTCCGATCTAATCTCGCCTAAAACCAACAGTAACACAACCCCCGATACCAAGCCAGATTCGGCAGCATCTGGGTCGACACCGGTCAATACGTCTAGTAAGGGTGACAATAAGAAGGGGAACGGACAGCCAGCGAAGAAGAAGAGGAAGAAGTCTGCAGTAGCAGGGTCCGGAGATGCCGAAGGTTCAGTGCACAGTCCGACGGCGGAGACGGACAAAGAGAAAGAGAAAAGAACCAAGACAGGCAGAGCATGTGATGCTTGTGTAAGTCATATCTGATTGGCATCATTGTCACAGTCGATACTGATAATGGCCTGTTATGATGATCGTAGCGCACGAAGAAGATCCGATGTGATATCCTACCAATCGTCGACTCGCCGCAAGGTCAAGATGGTCCACCCATATGTGCTCATTGCAAGCAATACGGTCTGGAATGCACATTCTTCTTACCGATCACCGAAACACGGTTCAAGAAGAAGCGCATTGCGGGTAAGTCCATGCCATAGTGATTTGGGCTTAATGAATTAACGAGCTTTTCTACTACAGACGATCCTCTGACTGTCGACCCTCAGACCATACCTTTTGTTACTGGTGATGGTCTTGTGAGACCAAAAGCTGGGAGGAGTCCAACACACGAAACGCCAGGAATGGGAGGATCTACAGCTGCACGACGACAACATTCCGGTAGAGTAGAAGGTGAGTCGCTCTCTATCTGACAGACCGAAGAGCGTCGCCTACATCCCACGCGCGGTTCGTAGGCCCCACTTCGATTTCCTTCCTCTTGCATACAACGATACCCGCCATACCGTCCGAAGCATACGACATGAGACATCACAATTCATGGGAGGTGCTAGAGGACGGCAACGGTCTAATACGAGTAAATGCTCCTCCAAACTCGTCTGGATATGCAGATGCCGATCCACAAGACCCGACCAAAGCCCACAACCAATTAAATAGGCCGATTCTATCAGGCCAGACAATGTCTCTGTTGGTCAATGCATATTTCAACGACGTCGCCCCTCTATTCCCCATCATATCACGATCAGAATTCGCCGCCAAGTCGAGCCCAAGTCCGCTATTGCTGTACTCAATTTGTGGATTGGGTGCAACGAGAAGACAATTCCCGCGAGAGGTGTTTTCCGGTGTCAGGGGTGTCATCAATGGACTACTACGGTCAAATGACATTCTAAGTGATGCCCGGTTCGAGAATGTTCAAGCATTGGTGAGTCGTTTCTGATCCGTCGTGACATTCGAGCTCACACCTCGCAGCTTCTTCTGGCGCAAGTCGGAGATCTCCACGCTCAACCAACTGCTGCTACAGCCAGTGCATCGCTAATCAGGACGGGTGCCGCGATACGAATGGTGAGTCTAGTCCATCAAGAATGAGCTGACTTTTCCAGGCGCAAGACCTTGGACTGCATAGAGAGTCGTCCCTTCGAGCTCAAACCGCACAGGATTTAGCATATGTAGAGCTGAGACGTCGTGTTTGGGCAACTTGCGTCATTATGGACAGATGGTGAGTCTTCGAAAGGGCAGAGCGTCGCTGATGGTGTCAGGTACGGTGCCGCTTTGGGTATTCCACTACTGGTTGATCTTCTCGATTGCGACGTTTTGCTTCCCGCGCCATACTACATCACCCCGGATTCTGAGCCTAACACATGGCCCGTCGAACCGAGCTTCATGGCTTTATCTGAGCACCTGAAGTTGTCAATCCTTATCGGACGGGTACTCAAGATGATCTACAGTCCGACAGGTCTGAAGCACACAACAGATGCACAACTCCAGGGTCTTGTTGCGGATATGAACGCTTGGAAGGAGCACTTGCCAGAAGAACTTCGCTTCAGAGGAATCACCAGTCCACACGTAATTGGTAAGTCGAACAGCCCCCGGTCGTCGTTGCTCGCGCGCTGATGCCGAGTAGGTCTGCTGCACATGAGTTATACCGGAGTTCAGTTCCTCTTCTGGCGCGTGTTTATGCGAATCACGTACAGCTGTCCGCCACACCTCAGTTTCGTGGTGGATATCGAGCACTGGTCGAAATTGATCAAATGGTCAAGAGAAGCATTGGAATGGCTCGACGTAAATGATGATGCCCTCGACACAGTATTCATCTTCCCTTACGCGGCGACGAGTTGTGCCCTGATACAGTATCATACTTGGGCGAGAAGAGGGGATCCTTCTGCTCTCGACACCTTGAAGCTGATTAAGGAAACGGCCACAAGATGGGAGGCAACTGTGCAGCCTGGTAAGTGAAGTTTGGGAGTTTCATCTGGAAAACTTGCTGATTTGACGGAACAGATCAAATGAGTATCCGGAGGAAGACTTGCGAAACGATGACATTGCTCTACGAAGCGGCCTTGAAGACGAATCCTCATAGCGAGGAGAACGCCGGTCCCTCACCAACGGCTCCGAACCCAACAGCCGGAGTGATACCTCGAAAGGGAGGGTTCAGTCGACTGACATTTGTGAAAGATGAATCTCGACCTGGTGGAGGTGTCTATGTTGCCGCGACTGAGAGGGAGCGAAGGGCCTCAGGTCTGCAGCAAGGGGATGTCGTGCTTGTCTCGGAAATCGAAGGACCGGCAGGAAGTAAGGGTGAGAACGCGCCTGGCGGTGCGCAAAGCTCGAATGGTATCAGCGATGGGACGACGCCGGACATGCTGCACGATCTGCAAATGTCGGGAGACAACGTCAACCCTCAGATGAACTATGAAAGTATGGCTTCCTCCGGTGCGATAGGGCCACAAGGTCAAGTGAGTTACGCAACACCAGTCTTATTATCCCGTTTACAGTGATGAGTGACTAAAAGCTGATACTTCGTTCAGCTATCGACTTTTGGTAAATTCGATGCGAACAACACCAATCTGAATCAACAGAATATCAATGCTCACTTGAACACGAATCCGAACATGTTTGATCCGAGTTTCCTGGATAGCCTACCGGTTAGCACGTTTGATTGGGAGAGTTGGTCCTCGTACTTCGACAAGTTCTTGCCAGCTGCAAACCAGAGTTTTGAGACCATGCAATGAGTGGGAGTTGGGTGTTTCAGGGAGATGAGACGGGGTTTTGGTAGAGCGTTAGGATAGGTGATTTGTATGTACGGGTTTATTGTGATAGCAGTTCTATAATTCTATGTATCGGTTGTAATTTGGGTAGCAGATCAATAGTAATCCTCCATCGTCTGCTCACAAACAGTATTACACAATGTCAATGTGAGCATTCAACTACGCACGCATAGTGAGTATCTCCTGTTTCCATGGTACGGTTGTATCAGTCGCAACGACCGAGAACACGGCGAAGACAGGGATGCCGATATGAATACGATAGGGCAATTACGGTTTATCGGTTGGGGATTGCGCGGTGAACGCGGCAGATACAGTATCGCTAATCAATTCAGGTACACAAAACAGGTACGGTACAGCGTGAGTGAACAACCCATATGTACACAATTCAATCAGCAAGCAGTATAACAGGAATGAGGATAGGTTGAGTCACCCTTTCTCTGCTTTTTTCAAGTGTTCTCACACTTCTTCTATGGTCTTCTCGCCTCATTGTAGTCTCGCACCATGGACTTTGACGAAAAAGAGCTCACGCGACGCTCTCGACCCCGTTCTATACGACGATCACCATGGAAATGTCTCGGTATAGCATGTGGTTTCTTAACATTGGGTATCATCGCATTCCTCACATTCACTCTCGCATCTGCATTTCAGACATTTGCTAGGACGGTTCGTGATCCCCACCGCGACCTATTTTACAATGGTACTTCGGCGAAGAAACAAGGGAGTGTAGTTGGACCTCTGATTGATCTAGAAACGAAATTCGATGTGACCATAACTATTTGGAGGAGAGTACCGAACAACGAGACGGATTACGCGGAAGAATATCTAAGAGCAGGACAAGATGACGATGATGACATTTCGGAGTATAGTCCGAACGAATTGGCTGTGGCTGGAATGACACAGTTGTATCCTGTAGAAGTGAGAAGGATGCCAAAGCAGGAGCTGTTATGGTCAGGTGTCGTATTTGAGGATGTCACGATGAAGGATAAACATCTAGATGCGACGATAGACTTTAGACTGCCTCTCAGTAGATTGTGAGTGGAAGCGTCCCCTTCGCTCAGGACTGACAGCTGATTCTTCTCTTTCCGGGGCTGCAGCTACGATAGACGATTGTATAATGCCGATGTCAGAGGATCGATGGTGTTGGTCCCAAAGAGGGGATCAAAGTTGGATAGGTTGGAGAGTCATTCCGACTGGAGACCTAAACAAATACCATTGGTACCAAAGATGGATGATAGGTAAGCGATTCCTTGACTGCCTGGTCTCGCTTCAATCGGACATCTCCTATACTTTCACCGCTAACTCGATCACAGATTGAAAGACACACCTGCGCTATCACACGCCGACGCCAAACAATGGGACGCTCTAGAACACATCGCGGTGTCCTGGTCGTTGCTCGAATTCGACAAAGGGCCAGACCCCTGCGAAGGTTATCACTCCTCCGCAACGACAGACGAAAACGGTCAGGAGGAGAGTGCCGACGTCAAAGGGAAGGAGGACAAGGAAGACGAGGAACAGATCGACTATGGGTTCGATCTCGACCAAGATGATGATGCCTCGGACTTAGACTTGGAATCGAACTCGAAGTCGAAGAAATTGAAGAAGATCGGCGATATTCATGAGAAACTCCATCCTTACCTGATCACGAGGTATGTCCAACTTTACAGGAGGCCGAGATTCAGTCTAGCAGAGGTCTAATAACAAAAGACGTTCTCCGCAGATCCCACTTATATATCATGAACGAGACACGGCTATTTGAGCGGAGAGCATATGATGAGAAACACAAAATACTTCTAGAGACAGCGGTGAGTCCTTTCGGCTTCGGACACATGACATCTGAGGCTGTCGGCTGAGACGTATACAGTGTGGAGGTGCATTGAAGGGTGATATGGTAAACCGAATGCTCTGTCAGGGATCGTATGGTGCGAACGGTCATTGGGGTAACAGGTTCCTGCTCAGCGGAGAAGATGATGGAGCAGGCAAAGAGCTGGCTTATGGACCCTACATCGGGTCGTTACAGAATGCCGCTGGACCTCGAGTGAGTTGAAACAGCACAGTTGATCGGCTGGTCCTCACAACTTCTCGCTGGGCTTCTAGGACGTGCTTCCGCTTCCAGTTGCCCGTTTCCCCAGTTGTACCCTCGATAGTGAGCGTTCAAAATTCCTCAAGTTTTTCAGGGTGCTAACAGCTTCGTGGTCAGCTGCCGATCCCGAACACATAGATGTCACTTACAACGTTCGACTTTCGACTTTGTCGCCGACTAGAGTGGCAATTCTGAATAACTACCCTGAACGCACGAGAGCCGATTATGACGCCTCGGAGGGTGAAAAGGCTGACGTGCATGACCAGTGGGAGATCCAAGGTCAGTCAAGGAACGAGAAAAGTCATGAAGTTGAGCTGAATAGAACGATAGCTGGTCTCTTCGGTGACAAGGCGAAAGGGAGTCATCCATGGAGACGGTTTATCGTCAGTCTCATAGAGTAAGCGTTGTCAAACCCCGCTTCTGATTGATTTCGCAGTCCCTCTGATAGATCGCCGTTCTTGTCGCAGCTGTTTTCTAGAGGCTTCCACCAGTATCCTGACCCTTTTATACTGGTACACCCGAACAACCACGGTTGGGCTCAGCCACACTGCGACGGCATTGATAGGCGGAGGAGCTGTGCTAAGTCACCTTAGGGCAACGATATCTGGGTTTCGGGAAACGCCAGAATGGGGTGCTCGCTTGCTCGGGATCACCTTTACGCTGTGGAGTTTAGCCCCTGCGATTTTGCAGCTTCGACTGATAGCTCCGTTTGAGATCGAAAGATATGGGTGGAGATTCAATGTGAGAAGTTGGAAGTGGAGTCATCGCGAGAGGGCCAGTCAAAGACAGAAATCACAAGCTGCTCCCCGTGTTTGGATCGCGGTATGTCAAGTTGAATTAGCCGCTGCTACGTTTCCAGCTGATATAGTGATGATTACTTGGGCCATTTTCAGGCATTCTTGGCTATCTTCAGTCTGACCTATTTCCCAGCTCGACACAACTTCTGGCTGGTCGACTGGCTACCAACCACTCCACCCATTCTCATCCACGAAGCTCGTGGAATAATCGACAGCACATTCCTTCAAGCACTCTTGGCTTCATTGACTTTGCAAGGCACCGCCATGCAGCTCTACCATAATCAGCAACATGGTACTTTCGCAGGTTCCTACGCTCTCACGGCCAACTTTGTCACAGTGCAGAATTTGCTTCGTATGCTGTACTACTTCCCTAGCTTTATTGGGGCGGTTGCAACGAGGGAAGGATTGAGATACGTCACGGTCTTTGATATGGGATTGCAGACGTGGGCGGCGTATCAGGCTTGGAAATTGCCAAGGGTTGAGCAGGACATTGCTGGAGAGACGGAGGACGAGTGATATCATAGTCAATAATGAGCAGTGCCACTGGGCGATCTATGCGGGTGCTGGTGTCTTGGTACGTAATATACGCAGTCGAGAGTCCACAGTCAGCAATGCCACATGATGCATCTAATCCCAAATGAGAACACACCCACTATCGCCACGCCAGTACTCGTTTGGTACTACTCTGGAACGTTATCAGCCAGCCTCCGAAGCCAGATGACGTAAGAATCTTCTTTTTCCCCGGACCAGTCCCGGAACGATAACGAGCAATTCAGCCCGATTATCATCCCGAGTGCACTTTCCTGTTTACCGGGTTGATACTGGTCAACACCACACCGAATTTTCGGGTTGGTATGCATGATTCCGAGATTGCCAGTAGTCGTGGCTGTGACCTTGTATCAGCAGACTCCCTATCACCAGTCCGTCAGTCAGTCAATGCAGAACATTGCACGCTAACCGGGCTCTGTCGGTGAGGCCGGTCCGTTGTTATGCTAACCCCGCTTAGATTATCAGACTTGTGTGATATATATGGATGGAGCTTGAGGTGAAATAAAATAGTCATTAATTTCATCTAGATCTATCAAGGAAAACAGAAAGAAAGACATAACTGTAGCTCTTAGCAACAAGCACCACAACAACCACAACACAGCAGATCAATCAATAGAATACAAAATGGCAGTTGGAAACACAAATGGAAATGGAAATGGAAATGGGTCGAGCGAGTCAAACGTCGTTCTCATCACTGGTGCAGCGGGATGGTTGGGTGGTATCGTGAGTTGATCTCCAGTCCTTCATTCCAGCCCCCTTTCCCCCCCTCCCTCTGTTGCACTGTTTGCCTCTCGACCTCAAACTCCATCCTGCGCTGCTGCCCCCGGTTTGACTGTCCCTTTTTGGATCTCACAAGTCAACCTCTCTGCCTAGGAGTGCAACGCTAACCGTCCTTTTACGTGTAGCTCGCCAACGAACTCCTCTCTGACCCCAAGACACCCAACGTCCACCTCATCCTCGCCGATATCGTAGAGCCCAAGGCTCCCAAATCAGCTCAACACGTCGTCACTCGTAAAGCCGACTTGACGAGCAAACAGGAGATTGATGCGCTTTTCAACACTGAGTTCGGTGTTCCCGATACCGTCTATTGCTTCCACGGTATCATGAGTCGAGGTTCAGAGGATAACTTTGAGTTGGGTCTCAAGGTGAGTACACCGCCGGTCTCAAGGACGGACAGAAGCTCTAGGATCTATATAATAAGAGTTGGTTGAAAGATTGGCGCTAACGTTACTGTTGTCACCCCCGCTTAGGTCAACATTGACTCTATTCGAATGATGTTGGACGCAGCTCGAGCTTCTCGACCCGTTTCTGGCAACCCTATCAAATTCATCTTCACCTCCTCTCTTGCGGTCTACGGTGGACCTCTCCCCAACGTCGTGAACATCCATACTATTGCCACCCCCGAGGGAGCTTACGGTATGGGTAAACTCTCTTCTGAATTGCTCGTCAACGAATACACCCGAAGAGGGTTCGTCGACGGTCGTATTTTGAGATTACCTACAATCGTCGTTCGACCAGGTGTTCCGTCAGCAGCTACCAGCGCCTTCATCTCTGGTATCATCAGAGAACCATTACATGGTGTCGAGGCCATTTGTCCCGTCGGAGATAGCTTGGAAAGTGAGGAATTGGACAAATTGGCTGCTTGGGTTGCCAGTCCAGAAACTACGATCAAGAACTTTGTCATCGCCAAACATATCCCTGCCGAAAAGTTCTTGTCTCACACCAGAGTGTAAGTGTGACTTGGGACATATCAATGCACGAGAGCAGCAGCTGATGAGTGTGAAAAATTCAGTTCCTACCTTCCCGGTTTCACTACGACAGTTAGACAAGAGCTCGAAGCGCTCGCAGAAGTCGCTGGAAAAGACGCTCTCAAGCTCGTCAAGTTCAAGGTGAGTTACTCTATTCGAGACTTTGTGGGACAGCTATTAACTCTGGTACTCATATAGGACGACCCCATCAACCGACGTATTGTTGGTTCTTGGCCACCACGATTTGACAATGCCTACCCTCTCAGTCTCGGTTTCGTCGTCGACGAAGGTGGTATGGTCCCCGTTGTTCAGCGATTCAAGGAGATGGTTGAAGCTGGTCTCGCTTAATTGTATTACTGTAGCTTGACTACAAGTAACGTAAATTGAATGCATGGCATCTTCTTACAATACATCTATTCAAGTGATCTTGGTCTAAATCGGGACTCTGGGCGTGTGATTCAAGGGTCTCCTACGTCATATTATGGATGAACCGAAAATAACTCTGCAAGGTAGTGAGTGCCTGAGCAACCGCAAAAGCTGCGAGGAGGAGTCACTTGTTGTTTGTGTTTCTAAGACGTCATGGGGACATCAGAGCTCAAAGGGGAGAACATAGGTCATATGCATCAGCAGATCTCAGTTCACTCACCTACCCCTCCCCCTCCCCGTCAGCACAGCTCACCGTCACCACCTGTGAATATAACTAACCCCCTTTTGGTTGATATACTGTACCTGCCAAACAACTTTGCAGACAGACCATCCCAAAGGATCCCGTTCCTTTCATTTCCTTAGCGAGCCGAGCTTGAATTCTTCAGAAGGCCTCGTCTGGCCATTAACATTCAACCCAACACTCCTCAGGCAGATTTTCATCCCTGCTCCCTGCTCTTTCCTTCAATCCATTTCTCTTTCCATTTCCGTCTTTACTTTTCCTTCTTCCTCTCCATCATCAACCCGACATTCTCGTTAAGAGACGCAATACAAGATGTCAGCTTCTCCTCGAACAAGTACCAACGCTCCTACTCTCACTGAGAAACCACCTCGAAGATCATTCTTCGGTGGAAAGCGAGAACATCAGACAGGTACTGCCCCTGCTATTGGAGATGGGATGAATCACCACACAACTGGAGCTGGGGGACATAACCTCGCTTCTGCAGAAGCGGGGACTACCACTCGTCAAGGACCAGCAGGTTATGGAGCTGGATTCTCCCTTGGTAGATGGATCAGACTTCATGCAGTGGACTTGATCACCATGGCAGCGATGGGTGCAATTGGGTTGGGTGTGTATGAGGCAGACCCAGCACCGACGAGAAGTTTCCCTGTCTTTGTGAGTCTCCCTCGTCTCGTCTTGTCTCGTATACTTCTGAGAAGAAGTGGTACTGATCATATCCACACGGGCTTCTGCAGAACACCGACGGCAGTATCGCTTATCCCGAGTAAGTTGTCTACATCACTAACGCAAAATGTCCATAACGAGCGACTGACCCCACCCACCTAATTATTGCAGATTTGCTTACCCTCTCCGCAAGAACATCATCCCCATTTACGCAGCCGCTCTCATCGCGTTCTTCGTGCCTTTTGTCTTCTTCGTCCTCTTCCAGATCCGACATCGATCGCTCGACATGCTCTTGGGCTCGACGATGGGTTTGCTCGAGTCGTTGATCACCGGAGCGGTGTTCCAGGTGTTCCACAAGTGGCTCATTGGTGGTTTGAGGTGAGCCTGCTTTGCTCCCCATTTTGTGAGCCCCAGACGCATAGCTGACATCTCGTGTGATTAGGCCTCATTTCCTTGGTATGCTATAATCACTCGAACGGACAGTGTTCCAAGTACGATGCTAACCTTCCTCGTAGATGTCTGCAAACCCGATGTTAGCGCTCTCACTCCCTCGGGCAACGGTTTCCGACAGATCATGTACACTCGAGCTATCTGCACTGGGTGAGTTTCGTCTACGATTCGATACCCGTACTGGATCATTGTGCTGATTGAGCTGTCTAGTGACGAGAACGACATCAACGACTCTCTCGAGAGCTGGATGTCTGGACACTCCACCGCTGCGTTTGCGTGAGTTTTATTTTGCTACGATCCGTTCTACAGTTGCTAACGACCAGCTCACTTGTACAGCGGCTTCGTCTATCTCTTCTTCTACTTCAACGCTCAGCTCAAGGTTATGTCTGACCACCGACCTGCGTGAGTGCCGGTATTCATGCACGAATGGTGAATGGATAGAAGCTGATTGTTGAAACAGATACTGGAAGATGATCCTTACTATCGCTCCAATTCTCGGTGCCTCTCTCATCGCTGCTTCGCTTACCGTTGACGAGTACCACAACTGGGTGAGTGGACGAGTGACTCTAAGCTACCAGCATCCGGACTGACGCATCTCGTTGTAGTATGACTGTCTCGGTGGTGCTGTCACCGGTACTTTCTGCGCAATTGTAAGGACCCGTTCACCTACTTCCCACCACGACTGCGCCGACCCGCTAAACTCATCCTCTATGTCATAGATCGCCTACCGAAAGACTTTTGCCGCCCTCTGGGACTTCCGATTCAACCACATCATCCTCCCTCGATCCACTTCGCTCTTCCACCGAAAAGCGGTGGATGGTAATCTCCCCACTTCTCGATTCAGCTATACCCCGCAAGAGAGCATGGTCCAAAGACCTGTTGCGAAGGAAGGTGGATGGAGGAACGATTGGGGATCCGCTGGTGCTCCCGGTGATGCTACGGCTATGATGGTATAAAGCGGTAGCTTTTGCCTCAGCTTGAAACTCGACTCGAACTTGGGACTCGATACAAATAATAACTTATAATGCTCTGTCAGAATTACCACTTATTCACTGTAGCTAAAGCCCCTCCATTTCGATCTCAGACTGGCGTCTCTTTTTCTTTTCCCCTCACTCTTTGTTCTGACTCTGTTCCGTTTTTCGTCTATACACGACCTGATATAATCTGAATGAGATGCAAACGTGCTCCTTTCTCCAGTTTCCACTCAGCCGGAATTAGCAAATAAGCATGCTTAACATAATGCTACAGTTGATCTATTGAACACCTTCCTCCATTTTCGCCTGGTCGTTAGGTTATGCTCTTCGCTAGTCTCGACCAATCACGGACTCCCTAACGCGCACTTCTCTCGCGATCTCCATTCGAGTATCGCTCATTCCCACTGTCCCGATCCCTATCTCTCCTATCCCTATCTCTGTCTCTGTCCCTCCCCTCTCTGTCTCTGTCCCCATCTCGCCTATCTCTATCGTCTCTTCTATCAGACCTATCCCTATCCCTATCACGATCATCATACCTGTCCCTGTCCCTATCCCTTCTCTCCCTCTCTTTCGCTTTTCTCTTTGCGCGTTCTTCTTCAGTCTCATACTCCCTATCTCTATACCTATCACTATCCCTCTCTCTCCGCTTACCATCCCTATCCCTATCTCTTCCATCATAATCGTCGTCTCTCCTTCTCTTGCCCTCGCTACTTTCAGGACTACCTCTCCTCGAGCTCCCACCAGGCGTGACCGTTCCTCTTTCACTAGCCGTAACGCTCCCATTCGAACTTTCCTTCTTCACCATCGCCCCACTCATGACGTATTTCATACTATCCCTCTTCGACACTTTTGGCGCTCGTTTCGAAGATGAACTGCCCGCTCGACTCGGCGGTAAGGGCTTTTCCAATGCTGTCGCACCTAGTCCCAATAGGGCAGGACGTAATTTCGGTTCGTGGATCTTGGTCCCTGACGTATCGGTAGGTTTCCAGCCCATACCACGGGCCATGGCTTCGCCAAATGCTGAGACGGGGATCGCGGCATAGTCATCGATAGTTGACTGTGCGGTAAGAGAACGATCAGCTTCGTCCATAATGGAAGTAGTAGGAAGAGGAATGGTCATAGGTGTAACTGCCTGGGTCGGGAAAGGGTTGAAGGCGTGAATTGTACGCCGTGAAGGATTGTTACCCACCTCTTCAGGAAGCGATTCGACATCCCGCTTGAACGCCTCGTCATCCGTTATCGGGTTGGTACGATCCGCATTCGCATGCATATCAATGACCAATTCCCTTCGAAGACGTTCTTCCTCACTCTCCATCTTGACATCCCCTTGCAAGATCGCTTGAAGGGCTTGTTGTTCCAACGTAAGTGGTTCGGTCTTGACGACAACCTCAGTTTCCGTAGTAGTGGTAGCGGTGGTGGAGGTAGTTGTCGTAGTGATTTGTTGTTGATCATTGTCAATACGTTCAACTTTGATATCTTGTTCCACTTCCTCTGTCTTGATGAGATTTCGGATTCCCGCTCGTTGAGGTTCGTCGCCCACTCTCTCGTGTGTCTCGATAGGTTCGGTAGTCTGTTTCGAATCAGGTCGATAGGTGGGTACCCTTCTCGAAGACGATTGTCGCCAATCCTTATTAGGTAAAGCGGCGATAACCAACGGTCCAGCTGGTTTCTCACCACTAGAAGGAGCAAACGCAGGGTTAGCTGTAATCCAACACGATGGGAAGACTGCCCCAAGGGAGAAACGACATACCCTAAGACTTTACCATTGCCTCCAAATCCTTCTATTCTCTCATCTCTCGGGCGACCAGACCCGCTCCTACTCCTACTCCCATGATACCCACTACCCTCTCCATCATCGTCGTCATCATCATCGCCGTTCTGCTCAAACAGTCTTCGCGAAGGAGGACCCCTGTGTGACCCACCGCCATTTCCGAGAGGGGAAGGTCGGAATGGTGCTGTGGAAGAAGGAGGTGGTCGAACCGTGAATGAGATGGGCGTAGACATCTTGTCCGTTTGCCCTTTTGTGTACAGATCGTACTGAGGTATGTAGATGAGTGGCAAAGCGAAAGAAAACAAGAGATGGAGTTATATCTGTAGGTGCGAACCGCTCGTTGTATGGGATCCAAGATTGAGAGGGTGGCGATTTAGGCGTGAATCATACACTGTTTACCCTTGTTTTGCTACGTTAGGCTCGCTCATGCGCCACATTGGATTTGACGCCGCTCGCCGCCCGCTTGTCAGTTCAGCTCTCTCATCATCATTCATCATCCAGCATTCATCACCTGTCTATCAATCAATCCAACAATCCACCTGTTTCAACGCAAACCTTTCGTGTCTATCCACTACTTTTCGAGAAAATCAGATCATCTATCCATAATGGCCGACAAGAAACAGACTGTCCTTCTCCAAACGTCGGACGATGAGCAGTTCACCGTCGAGAAACCCGTCGCGGAAAGGTCGGCTATGATCAAGTCTATGATGGAAGGTGAGTCTTCCTCCAACGGTTCGAGCCTTCTTGGCTCGGTGACTAGCGGCTTCTGGAGTGTAGTCAGCCTGGTGTCGGGATCTGGATTGCTAGGTCGAGGGAAGGGTGTACAGGTTGCAAGAATTGGTGCCATTCCGTCCCTCTGTTTCCATCCCTCGGTCAAGCAATAGCGCTGGCGTCAACTCGGCGAACTGCCGTCCTTCTATGCTTGTTACTTCTCGACGCATTCTGTGCCTTCGCAACAAGTTTCGATAGCTGTACGATCAGTTTGCGCGATATAGAATTGTCAAACCCGCCGCGCACGGACCCACTGAACCAAGGGCTGTTGGCTGACTTCACCTTTCTCACACACCCCTCAGATCTCGGTGATCAGGAAGGCATGCCAATCCCCCTGCCCAACGTCTCGTCTTCTGTTCTCACCAAGATCCTCGAGTACTGCGACCATCACAAGAACGAGCCTCTCCCCGCTCCCGATGCCAATGATGCTGATGACTCGAGGAGGAAGACTAGCGAGATTGGAGAATGGGATGCCCGATGGATGTGAGCCATACCCGCTGTGACATTAACGAAGAATATCCAGACTGACCAGAGTCTGCTTCCTGCAGCCAAGTTGACCAGGAGATGTTGTTTGAGATCATCCTCGCTGCCAATTATCTCGATATTAAACCTCTTCTGTGAGTTTCACTTAACGCGCTATCCATACTGCATAACACTTCTGGCTAACGAGATCGGTTGATACCACACAGCGATGTCGGTTGCAAGACTGTTGCCAACATGATCAAGGGCAAGACCCCCGAGGAGATCCGAAAGCTCTTCAACATCACTAACGAGTGGGTTTTGCCGCCATGATGAGTAGTAACAGTATGCTAATCCAATTCGCGACATAGCTTCACACCCGAAGAAGAGGAGCAGATCCGAAAGGAGAACGAGTGGGCAGAGGAGTAAGTGACCAGCTGTTTCTGTCGACGTTCTGTACTGACATTACACCTAAAACAGCCGTTAAGCGCCGCTGACTCTGTGAATGCGTTTGAGACGCGGAAGAAGACCTGTAACATAGCATTTCCTTCACATATCAGAGATGGGCGACGCAGTCATATGTTGAACCATACCTCTTCTCTCTCTCCCCTTTTACCTGTTTATTCCACCTTTTGTCCTTTGTATTTAGAGAACCTTAAACTCTCGCGATATATGATGTTCATGTCTATGCAGCCAGCAGAGCGAGATCCCATTCCCATTCCCATTACCATTCCCTCGTGGCAGGCATACCGTATACCGTATACCGTGCAGAGATCTGTCTTACTTTGCGCCGTTATCGGAGAAAAAGTCAAAAGTTACCGGTCTTGTGGTTAGCTCTGTCCCTCATTGCGTAAATCGATTCATCATCATCACTTCACCTACCATTACTACTTTTCAACTGGAATTGCGTCCGTGGTTTGCATCTTCTCTGTAACCTCGAGACGCCGTACAATGTGACTTGGAGCATGACGGATTCTCAACAGCCCTTCGATATGACAGCATATGTGAACAGTCGACAATCTCCCAGCTTGAGCGGGGTAGATCCCTCTTCAAGTGAAAACAGAGATGCTGGACCCTCGACTTCTCCGTGAGCTTTCCGCATCTCCTTATCGTACAGTTCCCCAATAACTAACTGGTTCAATGTTTTCGGCTATCAAGTGATAGTGGTCGTCATCATGAAGAACAGACGAAACGTAGACGAGGATCATCTAGCGAACCACACCGAGTCCAACTCGCTTGCTTCTATTGTCGATCCAAACGTATTCGGTGTACAGGCGACAAACCGCGTTGTGAGGGATGTACGAAAGCAGGAGTAGCGTGCGAATGGCCAGCTGCGAGAGCGAAGAAGAGGACAAAGAAACAGATGGAAGAGGCGAGAATGTTGGAGAAGAAGAATGGCGAGGGGTTGATAGGAAGTGAAGAGGTGAGTGGCCTTGGCATGCGAAGCGACGCGAAAGGAGGTCCGAGTCAGCAGAGGGGGTCACTTCCGGTCGAGAGGGTTATAGGCTGACCTGGGGCTTCTCTGTTTTTGAACAGACAACCAAACCATCGATACAGCCAAGACAAACACCCTCGTCTTCGGTCAATTACGGTGATCAAGATGTCGACGTCAACACGGTTGTCTCACAATCAGATCCACTCGATTTCTGGAATATGGCTTCTACCGCCTCTACCTCGAATTATGTCTGGCCGACCGAGTTCATCACTCCTTCTATGTCGTCCGGGACATCCAACATACTTCCCGTCACACTGCCGAGTCAAGATTCACCGAGAGGTTCCGGCCAATCGGTCCAGTTCTCCGGTCCGGCATCGACGAATATTATGGCTCCGCCTATGACGATGTCGAGTAGTAGCAATAATGCTGGCGGCGATGATGGAGTGGATGAAGGACAATCGTTTAGTTTCGGCTTACCGACTGGGTGGTCACCTTCAACTGATCTGAGGCTGGTCAACGCGCTGGAAAGCCAAACGGCGTTCTTGAGTGGTAACCCAGAGGAGGACAAGGATTTGGAACTATACTATTACCGCTTTGTACGTATCACCTGGACAGCTTTCCTTTCGATAGAGCTGCAAAACGCTGATTCCTGTTTGCATACCATCTAGTCCGGATCAACAGCGATACATCCGGGAATCAATCGAATCGCCCTCAAACTGCATCGTCGAAATGATCAATCACCCCTTGCTGCTCCTCAACCGAGCGACGAAGAGACACCTCCTACAACGTCGATGTTGGCAGTTGACCTATTCGACCATACCGGAATGCCTCATCCCCACATCTGGAGACCTCTCTTCACTCTGTTCTACAATCACATGTCACAGCACTTCCCGAGCTGTAGTTACCGTCGGATGATGGAGAGGTTCGATACAGGAACAATGAGTCAATTCTTGGCTTGTTGTATATGTAGTCTCGGAGCGAGATTCGCTCTTGATCAAAAAGATCCAGCACAAGCTGCTGCGCCTTTCATCGCCAAGGCTCAAGAGTTGGTCATACCCTTACTTCATCTACCAACGTACGACGTAGTCACGGGTCTACTTCTCCTTGCTTGGGGGAACTATGGACAAAACTCTGAGAGTGGTCTTTGGCAATATTCCGGTATGGCCATTCGAATGGCTATTGATCTCGGAGTCCATGAAGTGAGCGAGATCTACGAATCACCAGCGCATGTCGTTCGAACGAGGTTACTCTTCTGGTCATTATTCATCACGGACCGGATCGTCGCTTTCGCCACCGGTCGACCTGCCTCAATACCGGAAGATATCATCGAGATACCTCTACCTTCAGACGAAGATTTCTTCCCTGATCCAGCTCGGAACCTGCCCGATTCTCCACTCGAACAAGTCGAACCTGTCCCCTTTGTCCAGTTGGTCAAACTCATGATCATCTGCGGGAGGATATCCAACGTCCTTAACGGTCGAAGAGGTCGAGCCCGAACTCTAGTCAATACGAGCGAACCACTCCCCGAATTACTTGCAGAATTGCAAATCCGTCTAGTCAATTTCTATTCGCATTTACCAGAAAGTCTGAGTTGGTCAGCCGATAATTTCAAACATCAACAAAGAAGAGGACACGGCGGGACTTTCCTCACATTACATCTATGGGCGAATGCAGTCCTTGCACTGGTTTATCATCCGGATTTACTGAAATCGCCAAGTGGAGTGGAGACACCGTTGAATAAGAGTATGTCGAGGAATGTCGCGTTGAGTTTGGCAAGCTCAAGACAGATTTGCGAGTGCATGGTGTTTGCAGATCTGGTCGATTCGACTTCATATGTGAGTAGAGGCTCGTCACTTTACACTGCGAACTGTAAAACTGACTGACAGGGAGATGTAGCTTTCTGCGCCATACCTGTCTCAACCGCTCTTCGTTGCAGCGTGAGTACTGGCCTACAGTAATTCTGCATGGCAGATCCAAGCTAATTTTGATCTGCACCCTAGCATGGCATTCATCCATGAATCGCGATCGTTACAAATCTCAGCAAGCGAACCGAACAATAATCCGACGGATATTTTGATGCTCTCGATGGCGAAACAGAACCTGCAAGCGTTGGTAAATGCCACTCAGAAGATGGAAGAGTATTGGGCTGGTGCGAATTACGTGGCGACGATATTGGAGAAACGTGGGTAACGATTCGAGCTGAGCTTGTGGTCGCCTCTGACTGATTTTCGCCGTAGGATCCGGTATACCTCGATCGACGAAACGATCGTCGAAGCGGACTTTCATATCGTTACCAGATACCGGTTTACTGAGGCGCTTTACAACGGGTGAGATGTCTCGCACCGTGAATACAAGAGGAAACAGTGAACTGATCTTCATGCGGTGTTACGCGTATCTGTCACAGATCGAGAACATCCGCAAAATGTAGCGCCACCTACTGAGACGTCTCTGCGAGAATCGATCGCCCGAAGCGAGAATGAAAGGGCCAGTTCATTATCGGCGGCAGCGGGGCCCAGTACGTATCTGAATCTAGCACTTAGCTCGTTCGAGCCATCGTAGATGCGGACCGTGCGCTGATCACTTATCTTTGCCCCACTCAGCACCCCTATGGCTGGCAGATCTGATGTCGGGATATACGGTCGAGAATATGTCGTTCGCGCCTGCGGATACGGTAGATTTGGAGAGATTGTTAGCGAGCAGTGCGAGCTCGATGCAGGGCGGTGGCGGTGGGTGATCGGGCAGTACGGTTCAGGGGAATGTGTGCAGCACAAGTGATAGATCAGTGGACCTACGGACGGATGGACGGACGAAGGAAGTTGGAATGCGAAGACAGTATTAGTTATCTACGTACTCGTCATTTACAAAAGGAGCAAGCGAAATGCGACAAAAGCTTTTGACCAGCGTAGCTACACTGCCATCCACTCTGAGCACCTGGCAAGTAATGACAGCCACTACGTCCTCGAGTGCGATTGTAGTAACTTGCAGAGAAAAGACAGGGAATGACGATATGTATGAGAGTTTACCATATACATGCAACGTTGCCCACTTCTAACTACAGCCACCTGGAACCGCCTCGTACTCGAACCCATCATAATCATGTATAACCTTCACTTTGTCATTACTCGCCGATTCCGGATCGAACGTATGACCCAACCATTCCCCCACCAACTTCTTAGCCACCTCGATGCCGATGACCCTTTGACCTAAACATAGGATCTGGGCGTTATTCGATTTGACGAGTCGTTCGACTGAGAATGAATCGTGGGCTACGGAAGCTCGGATACCTGGGACTTTGTTGGCTGATATCGCGACGCCCATTCCTGCGGAGCAAGCGAATGCGTTAGCGTTCGAGCAGAGCGTCCCTACTTCGTAACGATCGTCCAGAATGTCCCCAATCCAGACTCAGCTCCGTCATTCTCCTCCTCTCACACATTGCTGTGCGTCAAGTCAAGCGATCCTATGTTTCCTCCCCAGATCATATACAGTATGTTCCACCGAACGATCGCTCAGAGAACACACACTCTCGATCTCACTGTAACGCTCACTCGCTCCATCCCGTTGAGCCACACACACTCTCGCTTACTCTCGCGCTCACTCGCTAGCGCTCGCTTGCTCGCCCGCACTCACCAGTCCCACAGACCAACAACCCCCTATCCGCTTCCCCTGCTACAATCTTCCTAGCCGCATCTACCGCCACATGAGGATAAGCCGTCTTGTCCACTTTCCCATCCGGTCCAGCGTTGACTCCTACGTCAATTACATTCTTCACTCTTGAATCGGCTTCAAGTAGACTTTTGAGGGTTTCTTTGTAATCGTGGCCTGCGTCGTCGCATGCCATGACGATAGTGTAGGGTGGCGTGGACATCGTGGGGGAGGTAAGGGGGGTGGGGGGTGCAGTAGTAGATTGGAAAGGGAGAGCTGTGGAAGATGGACTGCGAGTCAGTATCTTGCAAAATGGCGGATTGATACGATGTCCGCCTTGGACAACGGTTGGATAAGGAACACGCAGACGTACGCTGTTTGGATGTGTCAAGCTTATGCGTTGAGAGGTCCAAGTGTGTGCTTCGGAAGTCGTCTCAGTCCAGCTCTTCGTCTTTTCGCTAATCTGATAACTGCTCTACTTGAGTTATTCTGTCGCTTGATATTTTGATGTACTGATCAAAGGATGAAACTCACTACATGCATTGTCAGTAACACACCTCCACTCTGCGTTCCTTCGTCCGCCCGAAAGTGAAAGTCATAGCATGAGCTGAGTTCGGCCCGTCCACTCAGTCCAACTACCAAAGCACAACGCATGTTCCCGTGACCATCCATCCATCCATCCAGATCTAACACTGTACGTACGAGTACATTAGTACAGTACAATTGGGATCGTTCCGGCGCCGGAGGAATAATCCGTTTATGCGAACGAATCAATGCGGGGTGATAAGTACCGTGCCTGAATACCGGAACGATAAATACCCGGGGTAATGTGATGTCTGACTGCAGTACGGGCCGATTTGCACCGTACTCGTACAGGCTGATGCTTCATTCCGTTACGGTGTTGCCTGTTGGGTGATATGCACCAAGACTGCGTCATATTGTTCCTTGTGGGCGGGGTTGTTGTTGTGGATTGAATTGTACTCGGTGCGTTAGTCACAAGTCACGGGATCTTCCAATCACACTGTATGAGTTGGCAGCTTGGAGTGTCTTTGAGCAGATATCGGACTGATCATTTGGGTTTCTGTTGATAACAAGTTTATAGAAAAAGTTACACAAAGTCGGTTCACAACAACAGATCTCAGTATCACCAACCTACTTGGTACTGCTATCTAACTCAGCGTGTTCACCCACTCCCGCCATGACAGACAGACACATCTTTCCCGATCACACAACACTCGTCTTCCGTTCTCTCCGCGGCCTAGTCGCTTCTCATCCTTATCTTTCCCTCATCCCTTCTCTCAAAGTCGTCTATCGAGCAGATCATGACCCGTCCAAAGTCTCTCTCATCTGCGGAGGAGGGAGCGGACATGAGCCGGGGACTGTAGGACATGTAGGAAGGGGATTGTTAAGTGCCAGTGTCGCAGGGGACGTTTTCGCTAGTCCTAGTGCGAGACAGGTAGGAGCGGCAATCAAGAAGGTGCATAGCGAGAAGGGTGTCATTCTGATCATTACGAATTGTAAGTCCAGTGAAACGGAGAGGATCATGAACGGTAGAGGATCCGCTGGTGGTCAAAGATGGGACTGACCATCTGCATTGTGTGTCTTTCTTACTTAGACACCGGCGATAATCTCCATTTCGGCTTGGCGAGACTCATGGCTCAATCTGAAGGGATCAAGAATGTGGAGCTGGTCGTTGTTGGTGACGATGTGTCGGTCCCGAGATCAAGAGGGAATATGGTTGGACGAAGGTGCTTGGCTGGTATCACTTTGGGTGAGTGAGCGTTGGTCGATTCTCTACTCGGAACGGGACGTAGCGGCAGAACCGCAATCAACCTACTACAATTGCATTCATTACGAACAAAGTGAGAAGACCGCGCTGACCACCTCCGCTTCCCCGCCTATAGTGTGCAAGATCCTCGGTGCTGGCTCCGAAGCAAATATGGAATTCCAAAACCTAGTCGACCTTGGTCGGTCATTATCCACCAATACCGCATCAATCTGTGTCGCTCTGGACCATTGTCATGTACCCGGAAGGAGTGGAGAGTGGCATATCGAAGAAGGGAGAGTCGAGATTGGTCTTGGGTTGCATAACGAGACTGTGAGTGGGAGCTGCGGTCGAAGATGGCGATAGGTGCCAGCAGACAAACATCGCCCAATGCTGTGTCGGAGAGACAGTTTTGGCCGGATAGAATGGTTTCGCTGACAGAACTATTTGTATGATTGCAGGGTGTCTTCAACATCGCCGCTCCGCCTCCAGAAGAACTGATCAAACAGCTGCTCGACCTTTTGCTGAAGCAAGATGACCCAGAAAGGTCTTTCGTCAAATTCAAAGACGGGGATGATCTCGTCCTTCTCGTGAATAACCAAGGGGGTTTGAGCGCGTTGGAAATGGGAGCTGTAGTGGATGAAGTGTTGAATCAGCTCGGTTAGTCCTCCTCTATTCTCTGTTCCGCAACTTCAATTGACCTTTGTCATTCGTGGGGTGTAGAGTCGCGATCGATCATACCGGTCCGAATCCTCTCTGGACCATTTATGGGCTCCATGAATATGCCAGGTATCTCACTCTCCTTACTCAACCTCTCCAACGTCCAATCTGCCTGTTCGGGCTTCATCAAGTCCACCTCGGAGCTGCTCGACTTGCTCGACGCACCGCATAATAGTCCAGCATGGCCAGCTACGAGCCAGATGTACCCTATACCAGAAGCGTTGAAGAGGAGGAAGAGGGAAGATCAATTTACAGAGGTGGAGAAGGAGAAGGAGGAAGAGGAGGTGGAGACGGACGGTCCTAAGCTGCTCGGTGAGTCGATCGATGCTTACTGCAGAAGAAATACTGCAGTACTAGAGACGGGTATGAACATAAGCTGATCAATATCGTATCATCTCTCTTAGTCGACGGGGACCAGATTCGGAAAGCGATGAAGACCGCTGCAGATGACGTGCTCGCTTTGGAACCACAGCTCACAAGATGGGACACGGTGAGTAGTCTCATCTCTAACAGTGGTGTGCTGTGAATTGACTGACTGGGTTCGTCATTGTTACAGATTGTCGGCGATGGTGACTGTGGAGAAACTTGCGCCCTGGGAGCTAAAGGTGTACTGAAAGCACTCGATAAAGGCTTAGGATCAGATGGTGATCTTGTCAAGTTGTTCAGAATCTTGACTCAGGTCATTGATGGTGAGTAGCAATCCACTGTTGCAGGTTCTGAACTCTGATTAGCAAGAAATTGACACTCGTCCTTTATCCCTCAACAGATTCAATGGGCGGTACGCTCGGTGCGATCTTTTCCATCTTCCTCGCGGGTCTTACCACTTCCCTCATCCAAGCCGCTGCCTCATCATCACCCAACCAAACCATCGATCCCAAATTCTTCGGCCAGCAAGTCGAATCAGCTTTAGAGACACTGAAACAACGAACAGCCGCACGTGTCGGACATCGTACAGTCATGGACGCGCTCATCCCATTCGGCGAAACCTTAGCTCAGACTGGTGATTTGCAAAAGGCCGTAGAAGCTTGTAAGAAAGGTGGGGAGGGGACAGTTCAGCTCGAAGCGAAATTGGGAAGAGCCACATATGTTGGTGATAGTGCAAAGGATAAGGATGGGAATGGAATGCCACCTGATCCTGGAGCCATGGCGTTCGTCACTGTCGCCGAAGGAATCTTGAAGGCTTTGAGATGAAAGAGTGTGGGCGAATGATATGATTGTGCCGGGCGTAGGAACAGGTTAGGGAACTTGTAGCTTGAGTCTCCAAAGGGATCCAAATAGCAGAAGATGCACATAATGGTCAATAGGTCAGCGAGAGATAGCATCTGCTGTTTAGTAGTCCGGTCAAGCGAGAAAGTCAGCTGGCGCATGTTGACGCAGAACGACAGCACTCGGGCAATCCGAAAAGTCTGATATGCTCCGCTCCAAACCGCGCCGGGCTGTACGAGTCCACGCTGTCACCCCGCCTATCGCCAAACATATAGATGCACTTCATGATGATGTTGATGATGATAATGATAATCTACGCATGATGAGCTCGTATCTATGGGGACCAAAAGATGTCAGCGTGGATTCTGTCAACATCAGGGAGGACACAGGAAGCAGTGAAGCCGTGGATTACTCACGTGAGCATCGTTGCTGCACTATTCGGTACAGTTCTAACCAGATTGATTGACAAACCCCTATAAAAACCTCTCCAACCATCTTGTCTCTTTATACTTATAAACGTATCTATAATTCCACCTTCTCTCGGTGCGTGGAATATCCGTTTCCAACTGGATCGCAACGATGGTGCGGTACGATCGACGCGACTCTGATTCTCTATTAATCTTATGGACGAAGCGAGTGATGTAGTGTTGGGTCGAGGTGGGTCTGAACCTGTTATCAAGGGTGAATAGAGGGGATGTATGACTCCAGCTGGGACAGGACGTGGAGACGCGTAGCTGCTTGTCGGGGCAAAGGAGGGAGCGACATAGACTGCCGAGGCTGAGGCTGACGCGGGGGAGGTTATAGAGGTTTTGCGTATTTGTAATCGTGTTCTGAGGACTTCGTGGGGATATGTAGCGAGTGATGCGAACATTTTGGAGAAAGCAGAACAGGCGAGAATCGTGCCGGGCGATAACGAGGAGTGGTCTTCCGAGTCTTTGTCTGCAGATGGTGGTCAGCACCCACAGACTTATGAAAGACATAGGCCCGAGGTGGAGACATGCAGAACCCCACTCACCTGCCCAGGACTTGGCCTTTTCATACAAGGGGAATTGAACCGCGACGTGACTGACTCCCAATAGGGATGGTAATAGACCCTTGTAAAAAGCTCTAAATCCCTCTGTGCGATAGATGTCGGCGATTGCCTCGAGAGTGTTGCGATATTTGTGTGCAGAGGCAGCGAGACCTGCTTGGGCCTGTATTAAGAACATGGTCAGCATCGCTGCATTCATGAGCAAGTGTGTGTTGGTCTTGGATAACGAGACATCGCTGGGAAGGGAGTAGCAGGGTGGGGAAAGCCCAAGTCGCCGAGCGACGCAAAGGGGGGTAAGGCTAGTCTACGGAGGGGGAGTAAAACATGTCCAGTCATCTCCAACTCACCATAAATCTCGTCTTCACCACCCACAAGGGATTCGTCATGATCGTTCCTGTTGCACCTGCGGTCATGGCTGCGATGATATGCACGACCGACGTGCTTCCTATAGGGACGGCTGCAGGAGTGAAGTGGTTCGCATCAGCATGAATGGTTCTTCTGCATTTTGTCCAATGTGCTTATGGACCCTCCTCAACTCTCCACTGGGCTCACCAAGCCCATCCTCCCCTGCACGACATGCGCCGAAGACCTCGCCCCGAATGCAGACGCGAAGGTGAAAGTGAGATAAACGCCCACTCACCACCTGTAGCTACCCAACCTCCCAATCTATCCTTGACCAAATCATACACCGTAAAGTATATTCCCCAAGTTGGCAAATAACCCAACAATGTCGGACCTAATCCTCTATAGAACCCTGTGGGTCCACTCGTTTTCCATATTCTTCTGACGATCAATCCTACCCCTTCATAACCTTTTGAATCGCGCGCATGGGCTTGAGCTTGTAGAGACGTTTTGACCACGTCCAGGGGACATGTGACGATGGATGAGATCAGACCGGCTCCAGCTCCAGCTGTCATGGAATGGAACTGAGGTGGGATGGAGATGTGTGAATGGGGAAATGGTTTGGCAGCAGTAGGTGATGAAAGGGATGACATTGCTATGAGGGTCAGGCCAAAGATAGTAATCAGTCATCATACGTTCACAGGTATCCGATCCGAGGAGGGAGCGAAGGGACGACTCACCAAGAAGATCACCCCCGCGTCCTGAAAAGGACCGAGGGGAGATGATTTATATCTTGTACTTAGACAAACAGTCTGATAAGGGGTCAATGACGATGATACGGCCGTTTCGGTGTTCGTATGTATCGCTCTTTGTCAAAGCTTCACCTCGTCGATACACCGGATGCACTCGTCTTGGCGCGGCGTGAGTTGAAACGAGTAGATATTCGCAGAATGCTGGGTATCAATAGTTGACAACAAGATGAAGATGATAATGTATCAGAATGATTGATAGAGAGATTATTGATGACGAAGATGGATCCCTTGTTCAACCAATTTTAGACTACTGACTACATCCTTTTCCAATCATACATACACGCGCGCTTCATTCATCGAATTGGGCCACGCGGGGAAACCATTCAGAGTGCTCTGCGAGGAGCCCATCTAGTGCCATGTCCAAGTGATAACACTACATGCTTGTATTGGGCAGACACTAGAATCAAGACTATATGCATACATGTATACGGACTACACTTCAATCAATCGAAAGTAATCTTTTCACCTGTTCCTTCGACAATAGCCACATTCTCCCTCTTGGCCATAGCCAACGCAGCACCGGGTCTAGGTCGACCGGTCGCTTCCCATTTCTTACCCCTCTGATCACCTTCTCGTTTGGGTTTACGTTCTTGTTCGCCTTGTTCACCGTCGCCAGATTGATGAGGGGGTGCGTCTCTCCGAGGGGGGAAACGACGTTCTCCGCCGGCAGCTGAGTCGTCGCCATCTCCGTTTTGGTGGAATGGTCTTCGGGGTTTGGGGTTGTCCAATCGAGGTTTGGGTCGACCACCGCTTCGCTTTGCAGCTTCCTCAGACGCGAACTGATGTGACACGATACCAGTCAGTAGGCGATCATGTGATGTATCCTAAACAGTCCCGAACTCACCTCAACTGTCAGTCTTCTTCCACCAAAGTAATGGTTCTTCCTGTTCGCGAGTGCGACCTTTGCATGTCTCGCCGAGAGGAAATCGAGGAACGCGAAACTACATCAATATGTCCGTCAGCATAGCTTTCAAAAAAACCAAGCGAAACCTTCAATCGATACAACTCACCCCTTACATCTCCCTGTATCTTCAAAGGCACCTAATCTGACCTTCTTCAAACCCGACTTCTTTCCACCTCGTTCTCCGATCTCGACCTCCTCCGCGCCTTCCTCAGGTTCCACAACTTCCCTCTCAACGGCATTCTCCTCAACGAGATCTCGTAGTCCGAGCTCGGTAGCGTCGAAGGGGAGATTACCGAAATACAGAGAGGATGTCTCTGGTCGTCGGGATGCAGAACCGAGATCGTCTGCCGTGGTAGACAGAGGTTTAGGAGTTCGCGCGTTGGGTGTAGGGTTATGGTCGTCGCCTATAGGGGTAGTATTATGTCAGCGGGTGTATGAGGATAAGGGAGATCTGGGCTTGGATACTTACCCTTTTTGATGAGCAGACGTCGACCTTCGAAGAACCGTTCACTGAGTTGGACAGCAAGACCTTGCAGAGCAGGTGATGCAAGATCGACATATGCGAATCTAAAAAAACGAAGTAAACATATGAGGGTTAGCGATTATGCAATGTCAAAGCGAAGTCAGGCAATCACGCTCACCCCTTGTTCTCCGCGTAGCCACCTCTACCAGCTTTCTTGGGCAAGTTGACTCTTGTCACACAACCTTCTCCTGTTCCTCCCAATTCGCTGATACCCTTCTCGAAGAACTCTTTCAACGTTTCCGCCGTAGTCTTGAATGCAATATTTCCAATCCAAACCGAGTTCTGTCTTTTCCCACCAACACCACCGAGTTCTCCTGCTTTGTCACCTCCTGCCTCACCGCCTCCTTCAGCATCTTTCTCCGCCTTGTTGGCTCTTTTGGCTCTTTCTTCGTATTCACGCTTGGGAGGAGCGATGATAGCGTCCGAATCTCCTCTCTTGATCTTCTTTCGTTGTGCTCTGATCTCAGCTTTCGACAATGGGGCAGGTGCACCAACATCGATCTCAAGTTCTTCTCCTTCGGGTACAACAGCTGGTCGTTTACGTTTCTTCGTCGAAGACTCTTCGTCTGCTTCGTCCTCGTTTTCTGATTTGGTCGCAATGGCGGGAGTGGCGGATGAAGAGGATTCGGCTACGAGCGCAGAGGAAGAAGAAGTAGCTGCTTTAGCGGCTTTGGCAGCTTTTCGAGCATCTCGAGCTGCCTGTTGTTCGGGCGTTCGACCAGATTTGCTCTTGGTCTCTTTCGAGGTGGAAGAGGTAGGATCTGACGCCATGTTGTCTCGGGTGATTGACGACGATATACAAGTATAATGCATTGTGTGAAAGTGAAGGATTGCTTTGTATGGATACACGGTGAGTGGAGGATACTGAAATCTTTGGATAAAATGGATAAAAATAAGGGAACAAGATATTCGACAGAGCTGCTGCCTGCACTCGCACTTTGTTGCTGTCTCTCATTCCTCCACTTGTCTCTCCTACTCATATTCATATTCAGCTGCTAAGTTCTGATATCTTTGACTTTGTTCCGCATCAATTGTAAGGCAGTCAACGTAAAACAAAAATGGTTAGCTGGAAAACTACTGCATGTTGGTCAATAGAGACTATCAGCTAACGCGTCTTCTTACTCAGGCCGCCAACATCTCCCTTCAACCCACCGCCATGCGCGACGTTACCAAGATGGAACGTATTGGTGGGTCTTCCTGTTGGTGTGTGCATGATCGAGAACGGAGGCTGATTGTTAGTTGTATTTTCGTCACAGGCGTCCACTCCCATATCCATGGTCTCGGTCTCGATGCCAACCTCGAACCTCGTCTCTCGTCGCAAGGCATGATAGGTCAAGGGAAGGCTCGAAAGGCCGCAGGTGTCATATTGAAGATGGTCCAGGAGGGCAGAATAGCAGGAAGAGCGATATTGATGGCTGGACCACCTAGTACCGGAAAGACAGCACTTGCAATGGGTCAGTAGCTGTGCTTCTCGCGAGATTGAGCGATCAGATAAAAGGGTTCGAGCTAAAGGACTTCTGCTTGCAGCTATGGCTCAAACACTAGGCAGTGATGTGCCTTTCGTCATGCTTACCGCTTCAGAAGTCTTCTCTCTCGAGGTGAGCCCACAAACTAAGTACTCAACAATCAAGCGAGACTGACATAGGCGTTACGCTAGATGTCGAAAACGGAATCTTTGACACAAGCGTTCCGACGTGCTATCGGTGTGAGGATAAAGGAAGAGACAGAGTTGATTGAGGGAGAAGTCGTCGAGATTCAAGTCGATAGAAGTGTCACAGGGGTGAGCTACAGTCTATCCAAGGACTGTACAAGTTCGCATGGCTGAGCAGCTCGCTGACCTGTCAAGTACAACGCTCTGATAGGCAACCAAGACCGGACGATTGACACTCAAAACGACGGATATGGAAACCGTTTACGACCTCGGATCCAAGATGATTGATCAGCTTCAAAAGGAGAAAGTGTTAGCAGGAGACGTTGTCAGCATTGATAAAGCTAGTGGGAGGATATCAAAGTTGGGACGAAGTTTCGGTCGAGCAAAGGATTACGATGCGATGGGTGCCGACGTGAGTGCTGTTGACCGGTGCTGGGATAGGTCCTGAAGCTAACAGTCGAAACCTTGGTTGCGTTTTGCAGACCCGATTTGTCGCTTGTCCAGATGGAGAACTGCAGACTCGAAAAGAGGTCGTTCATACCGTTTCGTTGCACGAGATCGACGTCATCAACTCTCGAACACAAGGGTTTTTGGCCTTGTTCGCGGGTGATACTGGAGAGATCAAGCCCGAGTTGAGAGATCAGATCAACACAAAGGTTGCAGAATGGAGAGAAGAGGGCAAGGCGGAGATTGTTCCAGGTGTGAGTGTCCCCTTCTTAATCACTGATCAAAGTGTCATGTTTCTAAGGTGATACCCGGTGACATGCCACTGGCCCGCTCAGATTATGAGAAGATTCAAAAGCTGATGTGCTACACCCGTTTCAGGTCCTGTTCATCGACGAGGTCCACATGCTCGACATCGAGTGTTTCTCCTTCCTGAACCGAGCGATGGAGAACGAGCTTGCTCCTTTGGTCGTGATGGCTTCGAACAGGGGTATCACCAGAATAAGAGGGACCAAATATAAGAGTCCTCATGGTATCCCCGTAGACTTGTTGGATAGGATGTTGATCATCTCTACGAAGAAGTACGATGAGGATGAGACCAGGGAAATTGTCAAGATCAGGTGAGTACAAACACAAATTGTCGATCTCATTCTCATGTCGGAATTATACGAAAGCGCGATCATTTGAGCTGACTCTTGCGTTTTGACGTATCTCGCAGAGCCGACGAAGAAGATGTCCGACTTACTCCTCCCGCTCTTGATCTTCTCGCGACTATGGGCACTCAAACTTCCCTTCGATACGCACTAAACCTCATCGCACCATCCCATCTCATCGCTCAACGGCGAAAAACATCACAGGTCGACGTGGAAGATGTGAGACTTGCTTACAAGTATTTCAGCGATGTCGAGAGGAGTGCTCAATATGCAAAAGAGACGAGTGGGATGATGTTTGGTGAATCGGAAGAGATTGGAGCAGACGGTATGGAGATTGATGGTAAGGCGTGATGTCTTAGCCTATAGTAGAAGTTATGTATACATTTGGCACAAATGCTTCTGCTCTAGATCACCTGTCAAAATGTTGAATATGGGTCACTTGTCAAAATGCACATTGTCATACATGCTACTTTTACTACTTGTGTCGAACCTACACCTTCCAGATCCTACACAAATCTGCGCCTTCAATGATCAACGCTCCCAAATCTCCACCTTCTTGCTCCATCATCCACGAACCCCCATTCTCATACTGTGTTGTCCTTTGCATACCTCTCTGTTCCATCGGTCCAGCCACACAAACCACGACTTGTCCCGGACCATCCGGTTTAGTAGGTTTCAGATATTCTGCTGGGATATCTTCTGTCACAGAAGGATCGTCCAAGCTCACACAATGGACAGTCTCGCCAGCGATATTGTCGTATCCGAATCGATGACCGTCCAAAGCGCCACGTTGGAAATGTAATGGGTTTCGAGTGGATGGTTTTGAAGAAGGTCCAACTTCCACAATGACATTTCGGAAATCCAACGTCCAGTCCCATGGAAGTCCTGATTCCTTTATGTCAGCTTGTTTTGGGGCGGTCGTCCCAAAAGACGGTAGCTCACCATTTTGACTCAAGGGTACGGAACCACCTCCAGGAGCACCACCATATGGAGTAGGCGCGCCGAATGGTGTCGCACCATAAGGCGTGGGAGCACTGAGTCCCACACCTGGCGTAGGAGCTGATAAAGTTGCACCCGGTGTTGGAGCAGCGAATGGAGTAGGTGCGGCAAAGGGCGTTGGAGCACCGTAAGGTGTTGGCGCTCCATACGGGTTGGCGGGAGCTGCAGGTGTCGGAGCACTGACGATGCCCGGTGTAGGACCGCCGTAAGGTGTTGGTGCGCTGAACGAGCCGTTGCCGAACTGTGAAAAGCGTCAGCTGGGAACTGATATCTACAGCCTGCGAGCTTACCCTTGAGCTTCCCGCTTCTCCTCCACCATTGTAGGTTGAACCTTGAGGAGCCGGTGTCTGTCCACCTGATGGCCCCGCTCTTCCAGGCGCTCCATATGGATTAGGCGTCCTGCCACCTCCTCCTGCTCCGGCCCAAGCTGGCGTTCTTCCTCCATCGAAACTATGCGCTGGAGTCTTACCACCGCTTCCAGCCCAACCGGGTGTCTTGCCACCAGCATTTCCGCCGTAACCAGGAGCAGGAGTCTTGCCGCCTGCACCCCAGCCTGGCGCAGGTGTTCGACCACCCGCTCCGCCACCGTACGGGTTTGGTGTTTTGCCGCCGCCAACACCAGCCTGTAGAGGAGATAAGATTAGCCTGGTTGACATAGATAACTGTGTGGGTACTTACCGCGTATGGGTTGGGGGTTTGACCGAACCTGTTTCCAGGAGTCTGGCCACCGAATTGACCAGGAGTTTGCCCACCCTATAACAATGTTAGCACATGCTAATTCATAGCGACATCGCTACACTCACGTTCGTGACAGGTGCTCCACTGTAAGGGTTGACATCGTAGCCGCCAGCACCAGGTCGTCCACCTGCATAAGGCCCTGCACCTCCAGACTCAAGAGGGAACGTCTGTCCTGTCTTCGTACTGGATTGGGTCATCAGTAAAGACACAGTGCAATGATGCGTTACCACCATCACTCACTCCTTCCTCTTCAGCGACGTCAACGCAATAGTCAATGTTTTGTTATTCGTCTTCAACTCCACTCTCGCACTGTCTCCCGCGATATCTCTGATGATCCCCATCAAGCCCTTGCTCGTACCCTTTGTGACCACAACGAGCGTGTTGACCAGTCTGTTTCGGTTGACGTTAACAGCAGGAGGGGGCATTAAGCTTGCGCCTCCAGAGGGTAGTTGCTGGTTGAGAGCAGGGTTCAGCTTTCCCAAGTCGCCAGTAGCGGTTTTGGGAGTGACAGATATCAATGATGCGGCTCGAGCGACGAAGACACCGTTGTTCTCTGTCAGTTCACGGTTGTGAAGGAATACGAAGAGGGATCGGAAGATGTTGATGATTTCTCCTTGTCGGTTCTGCGATGCAGACGTCAGTACATATCCTGATTGAAAACACTTTTGACCCACATCGCCCTCGACCTCCTTCATGTTGTCCCCAACTTTCATGTCATTTCCTTGTGAGTCTGTGGCAACAGCGAATCGCTTGTTATCTCGTCGGATCGTCACTTGTTCAGGCGTGACACTTCTTGATGCGCCGTTCTGGTCCAAGACTCGTAGTAGACCACCTTCGACTTTAGTCACAACGGCAGAAGTAGTCGAGCTGTTACTTGTCAGCCTAAATTCTATGGCGACTGAGGTGCTCGCACTCACTCGAGCATGACCATGTCGTGCAGATCATACAATCCCTTCTGGGCTGTCAAGTTTGTCGTGTCCGCCGCTTTTCTGATATCCTTTGAGAACACCTTGATCTGTGTAGTCTAATGTCAGTTAAAGTTCATTGGCAGGAGACTATTCACTAACCTCTTGCTCTCCCTGATCCGACATCAAGGTGACAACATCTCCCTTGACTTCGACAACCATACCTGACAACTCTGCATTCTTGCCGCTCAACACCTTGACGTGTTCACCGACATCGAACCTCTTTCTCACACTTCGCGCTTGCACCTCGATGGTCTGGCCATGTACGTCCCCACCGATTGCCTTGATAGCGATGATGTCCGGTGAGACGGTCTCGACGGAACCGTACAGACCTGTCTGTTCTCCCTCGTACACCTCGACCTTGTCACCGGGGAACAGACCAGAAGCAGTCAGATTCTTGTTCGCATCTGCGATAGCTGAAAGGTCGAAGTTGGCGGTAGATTGGTCATCTCCCGAGAATCGAGAAATCTCCTCTAGATTCGGGTTGACGTTCTCGCTCTCAATTGTTGGGATCTTGACGTCCTTGATGCAGAAACCATCGATATATTCGTCATTCTCAAAGAAATAGCTCGATTGAGCACCTTGTCGAACACTCGATCGTCCATAGATCTTCCTGACATCGTCGTAGGCGAATAGTCGAGCAGGGGGTCGAATCCCACTTGATCCGCTTTTGCCGTTCGCCGCTCTCTCCTTCCTCTTTTCTCTCGGTGTCAAATCGATACGTGGGATAAACTTGATTCCGACGACACCACTCGTGATCTGGTCGACATCGACAACTTGCGCCAAGTCTCCAGCATACTTTCCTCGCTTCATTCGGACCCACATGAACGGTACGAGGTTGACGTCCTTCTTCTTGATCTTGAGAAGGGGCGCCATTTCCTCGATAGGGACAAGAGAGACACCTCGTGACATAAACGTACCGACGATACCGTTCAGGGCCGCGCTGACCGAGGCTGATTGTCTTGCTTCGAGGAAGATCATACCGGGGAGAGAATCTCGACAGAAGACGGAGATGACTTCGATAGGGTTGGCTGAATATTGCTGGGAGAAGACCTTTCGGAAGATGGAAGCGCAGATGGCGTGTTCTCGTCCGGTCTAAGTGCGCAAGACACCATCAGTCAACAGCTTGGGTAGCTGACACTTGCACTCACCTTGACGATGACTTTCCACAGACTCGGGTCGTTGACACCAGGCATGAGCAATCGTTGCGGGACAGCATCGCTATCTCCATTATATCTCGCGGCTGCCGTTCTCGCATGTCTTTCCTTCAATCTCTGTACTATATCCTGAACATCCTCCTCCTCGTTCCTGCCGAAAGTCCTATCAAGTCTTCGATGGGCGTAGTCATCTTGAGCTACCGCAGATTCTGGAGCTTCGTCGATAAACTCGGCGACTGTAAAGCGGGCGTCAGTTCAGCTCGGTCTGCTTAAATGAGAAGAATTTGAGCCGCAGCTTACCGTCTCCATAATCGTTATCTTCATCTTCTTCCTCATCCTCATCATCTACCTCGGCTTCAACATCCAAGAATCTAAACTTCTTCTGCTTTCTCCGTCGCTGTACGATACTTGTCAGCTTGAGCTCAGTACAGTCGCGATAATAGCTGACCTTTCTACGTCGTTCGCCTGAAGTGGCAACTTATCAGCATATATTCGGCCATACATGGAGCCATAGCACTACTCACCACTATCTTCTTCCTCATCGTCTTCATCATCATCTTCGTCGTCCTCGTCTTCATCCTCATCAGCATCTTCATCTCCACCTTGGTCTTCCTTGCCTCCTTCGTTTTTAGGCACTTCCGCTACATCATCGACGTCCTGTAGCAGATAATAGGTGAGTCCGGATTTTCATGCGTTAATCAGTTGAGGTGCGCAACTCACATCTTCCTCTGCAAGATGAAAAAACGGCACAGAAAGAGGGAAACGGTAAGTATCAGCTTTGGATCTATGCAATGAGTAAAGCGAGGTAGCTAACCATCAGGATCGACTACTCTTGGCTATACGTTGCACATCGTCAGCTTCTCTCTCCAAACCATAGCAAAGCTATGCAAAACGACCCTACTCACCCTCTTCTTGGTCACTCGTCTCTCCTCAACTTCATCAATGTCATCCGACTTGACATCAACAGGCGAAGAGCTCTCGTTGTCCGACATTGTGCGCGTGAAACGACAGCGAGTTTTGATGTGATTTGAGCGTTCCCACCTCGATGCAGTACGCTTGTGGAAGAGGGAGTGTGAAGAGAAGGCTCGAAGAGGGGAGGTCGGGGGGTATATATGTACTTTGAATTGTGTATATAACCTCACCGGTTGTCTATTGTAGCTCTAGTTGGTGAACGGTGGTGGTGGTGGTGGTGAGTACATAGTAAGGTGGGATAAAATACGATTAATTGCGAGTGAAAATAATCAGGTGCACTGTTGTTGTTGGCGCGTGTGACTTTCCGAACCAAGTTGGCTGAACATTAACATCTCACATCCTCGTTCAACCCTTGTAGTATTCAATACATAATTAACGATGTCAACACGAAGAGGGGATGAGAACCTCATTGCTCATAGGAGAGCACCGGTCCACTCTTCTATCAAGAAGCTGGGTGCGAAGGAGAATGTGATCGGTCCACATCTTGGTCAATCGGCGCAGAGTCTGAAAACTCCAGGAAAGTCAACTTTAGGCGGAACCAGGAAGAGTTCATCGAAGACTGTCGAGCTCACGAAGGATGGTGAGCTTCTTGGTAGACCTCAGAACCGACGACGAAGAAGCTGACTGAGCTGAATTCATCAGCGACAAAATCTACTGCAACGAGCACGACTCGGAGAGCACCTTTATCCGCTGTACCGGGGACTGTCCGACCTGCCCTATCATCAAAACCGACCGGTCCTAATCCCTTACGATCGAACATCCCTGCTCCGCCGCCATCATCCACACAAGGGAAGAGTGGCGGTAAACCCTCTGTCGCCAGTGTGTCCAAATCAAGGGTAACGAGCAGTACGCCTGCCGCGAAATCCCGACTTGGGCATGGTACCCATACACCAGCGACCAAAACCACACAGAGAACAGCGAAGAGGACTCTTAACGTCTATACTCCTGCACCTGCACCGAAGAGTATGAAGAGGGACGAAGTGGATGATGTGGAATATATGCCTCCTCCGGTATTCGGTAAGTCCACCAACTACTCATACAGCCCATCACGATCGATTGAGAGGAGACTGATGCTGGTCGCGCAGAACGACCATATGAACCACCCACGCCCATGCGCGGACCTGTGGGAGTGGGAGAGGACGATGATTTATTCACATCTACAAACACTCAAGCTCCGGAACTAGACCTCGATCTCGGAACGAACGACCAGCCAAAGTTACGAGGTATCAAGATTAAATCACATATGTTCGGTGTACCGTCGAGGCAAGAATCACTCGTCTTTGACGATGCGCCTCCCGACGACTTCCTATTCGACTTGTAACGCACGTTTCCTCCACCGAGACGTTGTAATCTGCTTGACTTGTATGACTTGTACTTTGTATCTGCACAGTGTCTATTTGCTATTCCCCTCAAAGGTCTTTTGTAATTGATTCCACCACTATTTATGATTCTTTCGTTGTGCACTTTTTTGACGCCTTTACGACCCCTTCGACGATGTGTACATCATACATGCATATTCTGCTAGTCTTCTTCTGCCATCTGTCTCGATATATTCTCACCACATCCAAGCTATAATGTTATACGGACCACTTGCAAAGCACAAATTGACGCACAGCCCAACGGCCAATGCTTCATCGCTCTTGCTAGGAGACCCAAAAACGTATTTTGTTCTGCTGCGCTTCCCAAGTCAGGGACTCGGCGTCTCCTTGGCTGGGAGACTTCTGCACAATATGACCCATTTACCACAGCCATCGCCTCGCCCACATCATCTATGTCCCCCTCATTGCCCTTCTTCACCAAGATGCGTCAATGCCACTCTTCTCTTCTTCTTCGGCGCCTCTTCTCCTGACGCTGGATTCTCCACCTGCCCTGAACCCCTCTTCAGTCCCTGTCCTCCGTCTTCCGCACCTTGACCCAATCCTAATCCCAGACCTGCGGTAGATGATCCGCTCTCTGACACAGTCTTGGGGAAACTGAACCCTTCTACTTCTTCACTCGGTGTAGGCAAGATCGGATCTGCCGAACTTGCAACGCTGCTAGGAGTGGGATGCGTCACTCCTCCAGCTGCTGCAGCGGGAGTGACAGGTGTAGCACCGCCAAGTCCTCCGAAAAGAGGAGGGACATATGCGCCCGCTCCGGCGATACTGGATGCGGTCGATCCTTCTCGTTCACTTCGATTCGTTCCTGGCGCAGGTGACTGTCGGGTGACGCTCACCGCGGGGGAATGAGGAACTGGTGTCGCTGACGCGGAGAGTGATCCGTGGTGGGCGTGAGAGTGACCGTGGGTATGAGCGATGGCTTGCAGTTGTCTCTGATGTTGTTGGGTTGGGTGGACGGTACCAAGCTCAGCGAGGTCGAATACGACGATTGAACAGTATCCATCGGAACTTGATAGCATCAATGTCTGTCCATCGGGTGACCTACAATTGTGAGGAGCAAAATCAGCAATGTTCCCTGGTGCATCAAAACCTAGCCATCACTTACCATGCCACATCGGTGAATCCAGCGTAATGCAACCCCTTGAATATAGCGATAGGCCCCGCCTGCTGTGTATCATACAGTAATACCGAATCCTGACAGGCCACAGCGTACAGCAACCTATACGGCAGCGCAAAAACACTTCCTAGCGACTTCTCCTTCTCCTTTTCTTTGTCATCTTTACTTGGTGGGGGAGGCGGTGGCATTGTCAGAGAGACATGAACCGGCGCCGGATCAGTCCTATCCAACGTGATCTGTTTCGGTTCAGGTTGAGCTCCCGTACCCGTCCTCAAGTCGTAGAATACTGGCGAGAACCGGATGGCCACACTAGCGGTCTTATGTCCTGGTAAATGAGCGATCGGCGCTCGCGCAAGATTCGCTCGAGAGTAGATGTATACCGTGGGTTTGCCCGCGTCGATGTTCTTTGGTTTGAGACTGGAGGTTGAGCTACCCGCTCCTGCGGCAGATGACGGCTCGAGACCATCTTGTGATAAGCTTCTGGCAGAAAGCATCGGTGAGCCCTTGAAGATCTGATCCTCGATCTGGCCCGCAGGTGTGAGAAGGAGACTACCATCCGGTGAGAAGGTGAGACGTCGGAAGAACCGTGTGACGCCTTCTTCACCGTATAACCGTTGCATGATGGCAGAAGCAGATGTTGGCGGAGCTCGTATGGCCGGCAATGGAGGGATGGGTGATGGTGATCGACCAGTCCGTCCAGGGAAGGCTGTCGCACTAAGTGCGGGAGATCCCGCAGCTTGTGAACCGGAGAAGGACGACCTTCTTGAACCAGGTCGATTGGATGAGGCTGGGGGGTTCATAGCTGCCGGTTGTGGCGTCGACGGTACTGATGCTGTCGGTGTGGCGGGTGCTCCTCCAGCGCTGGCGTTAGACAAAGCGGTTTGCAGAGCTAAAGAAGTGTGATCGGGCAGCTCAGAGGTGGTTGTGATGACTGAGCCTGTCTCAGATGTGGTCGAAGAGCGTCGCACCATATTTGGTCGGGTGGTTGAAGGGAACGATGGTGTTCGAGAGTGTCTGATTTCCATCCGGTTTGCTCTCGAGACAGGGTGTACATCGGGTATACCGTTTCGGAATGCGAAGGTGTTGACGTGAACAGACCTATGAGGCGTCAGCTACATCATGCTGCGGTCCGAACATGGAATCCAGCTAGACTGACCTGTCACTGCTTTGGGTAGCAATGTACTCGTTGAGCGGATCCCAAGAGACACCCTGGACGTTATGTGTATGCTCCCTTAGCGCGAACACACATTCACCTGATGTGTCGTCAGCTTCTTGGATTATCGTAGCTCGATGTGCACGGAAAGCTCACCAGTGGCCGCCTTCCATATTGTTGCTGTGTTATCTGTTGATCCGGCGATAAAGAATTCTCCATCTGGTGACCAAGAAAGGTCGTACACGTGCTTCGTGGTGACTCTGGACAAAGGGTATGAGCGTTTTCTTCCCATGTGATGGAGGAAAGAGCTCACTGAAGCATCTTCTGTAATCGCCAATGTTCCTTGTCTGGTACCTCATCCGGGTTCTCCCCGAATGTAACGACAGGCCTATCTGATGGTACCCAGAGGATGACGTTGCCGTCTGTTCAGAAAGCAGATCATCAGCAAGTGATCGCCGAAACCGTATGCATGAGTCGAGGAGTGAAAACCACGATGCGACCAAAATGAACAAGGACGGTAGGTGGTAGAGAGCAGCGGAAGCACAACTCACCATCACCAGCGGAAGCTAGAATCTGACCATTTGGACTAAATCTTACCACATTCACTGCCGCAGTATGCTTGCTTAACGTCGTAAGATACTCGGCTCGTGGGGGATGGGGAGTGATCTCTTGGCCTGTGAGAGCCGCGTGAGTCGATGTGGATACGGAAGGGATGTTGGGGTGGATCATCCATAGCTGAGAGTGAAGCCTTATCAGCTCGGTCCAGTAAACGTTTATCCTGTCTTGTTTGATACGATGTGCAGATGCAGGATCGGATTGAACATGGATGATGGCAGGCCATCCCTATGAGCTTGTCCTAGGAAGGAACAAGGAATACTCACCCGAACTTTTGAGTCTCCTCCTGCCGTTGCCAAGCGATATTGTCTGGTCCCTACACCGGCTGATCCCGAGCCCGTCGCTACACCTGCTGGAGTCGACGATGTCGTCTTATCTTCCTCTTCACCGGACAGAGAGGCGGATAGTAATCGTTTCAGTTGTGCTGGAGGCAGGGGTTGAAAGTCACACGAGTAGACAGCTTGCGTCTCGTGCCATCTTTACGAAATGTCAGCATATACAGCAACGTGTTCGACGAGTGAGGAGCGTAGCCCGATAGGGTAACAGGAGGGGAATAGGGAGGTATAGAGTGCGACTCACGATATCTCTAACACCTTGGGTCTCATCTTGACTCGTTCTCTCTTCTATCCTAGCCGTTTTTGATACGTATATTTAGGATAAGTCCGTTGAAGATTCAGTCGAGAGAAGCCCTTCAAATGACAGTTATACGATAGCAAGTTGCTGTACAGGACAAGCAAAGAAGTGTTATTGCGGGATAGCAGGACAAAGATTGACGAGCGCAATCTAACGTGCTCAAGGAGTTGAGAGCGAGTGAGTCCTTTGGTTTGAATTGTTTCGCAATGATCTAGGGCCTAGACTGAAGTGGAGGGAGGGAGGGAGAGATGAATCAAAGGATCACCCAAAATCGAGGGTGGTCGACCGGTAGGGTGAATGAACGAAAGGTTATCGGGGCGGTCGGTACGTATGGTATGGTATTGGATATGTATGCGACTCAGTGCAAGAGCAAGAGGATGTGGGAAGAGAGATGCAGTCAAGAGTCGTATGAATGGGAAGATTGTAATGATAAAGGAAGCACGACGACGCGAATTAGCCAGCGTGTAACTAACTTGCTCTTGAGTTACTTTTCGGTGGGTTGAATGGTTGTGGCATCCCATTCCGGATCCGTATGTACCGATGTACCCACTTGCCGATCATCGGGACGAGATTGAGGGGTGTCCATCCATCAAATGCCTATTTGATCGTAAGAGCGGTCTTATATCTCATCGAGGGATTATAGACTGACTGGTACGCCTTCTACGAAATGAATCATGTCATGCATGGGAGCTATTCCAAAGCGAGACCATGCATCGCAAAGATAGTGTCTAAGCCAAGGGAGGAGCCTATCATAACCTTGGCATTTCTAATCAACCAACTACAGAACCTCCCCCTTCCATCATCTTCGCATCTCCTCCTTCTACACCTTTCATATCCGCGTCCGTCTCTCCTGTACCACCACCTACCACCCCGGCACCAGCTGCTTCTCTACTTCTCTTCCCCTTGGTTGGGATACCCGCATACTTATCTCTCATTCTCTCATATTTCAACCTTTGTTCTCTGGAGACACTGGGTTGAGTCTTTTTCGCCGCAGTCACAAAGTGATCCGCGGTCACTCTCACGTCAGAAGTATCCTTCTCCACTCCTTGAGGTTCCGTCTCTGCATCAGCTTCGAATGCACCCACTCGTTCCAAGGCGGAACGCAAAGCGAGAGTCGCGGCTTCTCTGACGAGCGCAGCAATATCTGCTCCAGAAAACCCATCACAATTGTCTGACATGACAGTTTCTCGAATGGATGTCCACGATGATTCGTCGATTGGTGTTCGTTTTGTATGAGTTTTGAGAATCTCGAATCGTTCAGAGGGTGACGGAAGATCGACGTAGAGGAGTTTGTCGAGTCGACCCGGTCGAGCCATTGCAGGATCGATCATGTCAGGTCGGTTAGTGGCGCCGATGACATACACGGCTTTACGAGCGTCGAGTCCATCAAGCTCGGTGAGAAGGGTGTTGACAACGCGCGCAGAAGATTCAGACTAAACGGAAAGTCAGTTTCTTCAATCTGTCACCAGCACTATCTTCACGCACCATGGAATCGTCTCGTCGAGGAACGAGCGCATCGAGCTCATCAAAGAAGATGACACAGGGCGATGACGCTCTAGCTCGAGCGAATACTTGTCGCACTGCTTTCTCACTCTCTCCGACGTACTACGAGATTATCATCAGCTCTGGACACTCGTTTTGATGGGCTGAGAGAGAAAGATGCGACCTACCTTGTTGAGCAACTCGGGTCCCTTGACACTAATAAAGTTTGCTCTACTCTCATTGGCGACCGCTTTGGCGAGTAAAGTCTTACCGCAACCTGGTGGACCCCAAAGCAGAACACCGCTCGGCGCGTCGATTCCGACGACACTGAATAATTCTGGATGTCTGATAGGCTGTACAATGGCCATATGCAATTCGTCTCTTGTCTGACTGAGTGCTCCAATATCCGCCCAAGACACGTCGGGTATGGTAGCGAAACCTTCTCTCTTCGCTGACGGTTGGACAATCTTGAGTGCGGCGTTGAAATCGTCCGGTGTGAGTGAGAGTGTGTTGAGTTGATCGGGAGTAAGGGGTGATGGATGGGAAATCAAGAAGCGTGCAATGGAAGTTTGACGAAGATCAAGTGGGAGAGTTGAGAATGGCGGATCGTCGACTATCATCATATTCTCAACACCGTCTGCTTCTGGGAAATCTCGTCGTCCATCTCCGATTTCCTCAAATATTCGCTTGACCGCGATCACTCCTGCCTCTGTTGTCAAAGCGGTGAGATCCGCACCGATGTAGCCTGGGGTAGCTTTAGCGAGCGAACGGAAGTCGACGTGGCCGGATAATCTGAGATTTGAACACAGGACTCGGAGGATCCTAAGGTGAAAACAACATTAGTCATCGTTACAGGTTCACATGGACAAAACTCACTCCTCTCTGCCTTCTTGTGTAGGCACACCCATCTCAATTTCGTGATCGAATCTGCCTGCTCTTCTCAAAGCGGGGTCGAGCGAGTCAGGTCTGTTGGTGGCACCGATGATCACAACCGGCTCCTCGGATGATGCAAGGTCTACCAAAGTATCAGCTTGGAAAAGCTTCCAGTAACGTGGCTTGGACGTACCATCCATACAGGTCAACAGCTGAGCTACTATTCTCCTTTCCATCTCTCTTTGTGCGGTCTCTCGTTTCGGTGTGATGGCGTCCACTTCGTCGAGGAAGAGCAAACATGGGGCGAGTTTCTGCGATAGGATATTAGCTATATACTCTGAACGAGAGTGTTATTCAGCTAACCTTTGCCTCGTCAAATGTATCTCTCAGTGTCTTTTCTGACTCGCCTGACATTCCTGAGACAATGGAAGGTGCGGAGACAGAGATAAATGGCAGACCAAGTTCCTATGCAGGTCATCAGCATCAGAGCTCAGACAGACAAAGACAGGTTGACTTACTCCTGCAAGGCATTTGACCAGCTGTGTCTTTCCTCCTCCCGGTACACCATGCAATAGCACTCCCCTAGGTCTGGGTACACCTGTATGTAGATAGATCTCGGGATGCAAGAGAGGCAGGACCACGATTTCCATCAATTGTGTGATCTGCGTTTGCAATCCACCTAATAGAGAAAGCTTCATATCGGGAGGAGCATATTTCGCAGAAAGGTCTTCCGCATTATGTCTTGGTCTCTTCCGTCGCAGCACAGGGCCATTCGCAGGTGTCGGCGGTCGTTCATCGTTGGCAGACGTCGCTACGAGAGGAGGGGGAACGGCGGTGGATGATGATGCTTCGGCTGATAAGTCTGGTGGGGTAGCCGTTGAAGGAGAGTTGAGACCGATACTTCGTTTCACTCGCTTTTTCGGGGCAGAAGTTGTTGCCCACGCTGAGGTAATAGACGAGTTGAGAGAGGGTAGTCCGCTCATCGTCGATCTGTTGATGTTGGTTTGGCTATACTCAATCAACGCTATGAAGTATAGTAGTGGTCGACATATTTTTCAACAACATCACACAGACTTTTGATCTCCTCCACTTTGTCCGAATTTGTTACGTAACATACATTAGACTGATTTACGCGTCTCGGTCCAGTCAACCGTCGATTTAATCAATTTATGCGCGTGTCTGACTTTCGCTCCCCCTTGATCATCATCATCGGTGCAAGAAGTAAAAACAACATTTCCCCTTTCCCTTCCATTCTTGTTATATACCTCTACAACTCTTATTAGCTAAACACCTCATTTACAAGCGACTATTCCTCCCCGTCTACAAACAAACACAATGGTGACACAAGAGAATGACCCTTTTGTCGGTGGCGAAGGTGAAGAGGCCGACGAGTTCGAGCTCATGGCTCCGCTCCTGGTGGCAAAACTACAAGTGAGTCAGCTGGCGGGTCTTCTTTATGGATCCCTGAGAGCTGATCATCTTCTTGTTCTTTCAGGAATCAGGTATCTCTGCGCAAGATACAAAGAAGTTGGCGGATGCGGGTTATCATACTGTTGAAGCTGTCGCTTTCACACCGAAGAAGACATTATGTACGATCAAGGGTATCAGCGAGCAAAAAGCAGACAAGATCTTAATGGAAGGTGAGCTCACCAGATCCTCATTGTGAGCAAGTTAGCTCACAGGGTTATCTACAGCCTGTAAGATGGTCCCGATGGGTTTCACGACGGCAACAGAAATACATTCGAGACGATCGGAATTGGTTCACATCACTACGGGATCGACTGGACTGGATACTATCTTGGGAGGTGAGTTGGTCGCGTGTTATCCTGTCTGCGTTTTTCTGACCAAGTTGTATACTACAGGTGGTATCGAGACAGGAGCAATCACAGAGTTATATGGTAAGTAGCTGTACCTGCCATCATTACAGGGTCTGACAACTTCGTTGCAACAGGCGAATTCAGAACCGGAAAGTCACAAATATGTCATACTCTCGCTGTCACCTGTCAAGTAAGTAGTTGCGCACCATCAATCGACCAGGCTACTGGCTGACAAAAGTCATCAGCTACCCGTATCAATGGGTGGTGGAGAAGGAAAATGTTTATATATCGATACCGAAGGTACATTCCGACCTGTACGAATGTTGGCAGTGGCCGAACGTTTCGGCTTGAACGGAGAGGAGGTGCTCGACAACATCGCTTATGCTCGAGCGTACAACGCCGATCATCAACTGCAATTGCTGGTACAAGCGAGTGCGATGATGGCAGAGTCTAGGTGAGTTGTCGTCACGTAGACAGGTAAACGTCGGACGCTGATGGTGTGACGCGTAGATTCTCCCTTCTCATTGTCGACTCGTGTACGTCATTATATCGAACAGACTTTTCAGGTCGAGGAGAGCTGTCGGCGCGTCAAATGCACTTGGCGAAGTTTTTGAGAACGTTGATGAGATTGGCAGATGAGGTGAGTGCCTTACTCCTTTGCTGTATCTTGTCCGGTCGCTGACAGGCCCTTCTAGTTTGGTGTTGCTGTCGTTGTCACAAATCAAGTCGTCGCTCAAGTCGATGGTGGGCAATTCGCGGTTGCAGATGCGAAGAAGCCAATGTGAGTAACCTGGTACAGTATCTCTTGGCCAGAATACGGGCTGACCAGCCTACAGTGGAGGTAACATCATGGCGCACGCTTCTACGACTCGACTCAACTTACGAAAAGGAAGGGGAACATCACGTGTTTGCAAGATTGTTGACAGCCCTTGTCTTCCAGAGGCTGAAGCTATCTTTGCAATCAAGTGGGTCACCTTGAACTGCAACACAGGCCAAAGCTGACTTACATTTCCCTCAGCGCCAATGGTATTGGAGATCCCGAAGAGCTCAAGGAGTAGGCAGTTGGGGTGATATTGATTCAGCTGGGCGAGAGACGGGTTGTATGACTGTGACCTATGTATCATTCTGGGTTTTTGATCGCTTCCGTTATGCAGCATTTGCCATTCTTATGAACCAGGAACGCCACATTGGTCGCACCATGGGAAAAAAAGGTTCCGTTGCGTTGCTGGGACCTGTCTGTGTCTGGACGCGCTCTTTCACTGTCACTTTCCACTGGACCACATTGGACACCCTTTGCACTTTCTCATCCTTGCCGTTCTCAACATAGCTCTTCTCTCCGTAAACTTCTACCAAATCACAGTCCACTAGACTGGCACAGCTTAGATAGTACCGTACGAGTCAGGTCGACACGGCTGTTCCCACGTTATACGTTGCAGTGCAACTCTCCCCCCTCCAAATACCCCGATTCGCATAGCTCCCGAGCTTCACTACTTCAACCCTTCGCTCCATCATGAAGCCTGCCGGCTCATTGTCACTTGGTAGAAAGCTACCATCAGCAGGTTCGTTGCTTGTGGGAATCTTGGTCGGTTTACTGGTCGCCTCGGTGAGTGCTCTTCGTCTGTGAAGGTCGTTGACATCGTACTGATCATTCAATGTCACCTTAAAGCTATTAAGACGTGGAGATGTAAGTTATCCCGGCTGCTTGATTGTTTCATGCTTGGTCTCAAACGAATAAACTGACTTCATCCCTTCACAGTCCAACTCTGAATCATGGAGAGGGTCCGGGTCTAAAAACCTACGACCTAACGCTATCTCTGGATCATCACGATTACAGCGATCTCAAATCACCCTTCCATCCCTCCAACAACGACTTCATATCCTCCAATTGATCGGTACTCTTTCCGCTCACCACACAAAAGAATGTCTTCGACATCCCCAAGATCTTTATGTTGAACAGGCCAAAGATCGATATGCCCCTTTGATGGGATTCAAGAAATCATGGTCCAATTCCGGTTCTTGGCTCGCGAAACTCTGGGGAGGGAGTAAAGATGCTCAACAACTCGCCGCGGGTGGAAGTAGAGGTGCGAGGATGGACAACATCAAGAGGGAGTTGGCAGCGAACCAACATAAATACTTCTTCGCGATCAACTTGTACAACTCTTTCGACGTTATCCCAGATATCTTCGCGACGCTCTTCCGAACTTCCGCCATCCTTGGGTATCACAATGTCTTTGTGTCAATCTACGAGAACGGTTCGAACGATCAGACCAAAGCATTGCTCAAGATCTTCGACGCCCTTGCTAGGACTGTCGGATTGAGGATCATCATCAGGACATCGATGAGAACAAGAGGTCAATTCAACCATCGTATTGAGTATCTCGCCGAAGTTCGAAACGCAGCGATGACTCCCCTTCACGAGTTGAGAGATACCGAGAATGAAGTCTTCGACTCAATCGTTTTCATGAACGATATCTTGCCTTGTGTCGATGATCTCTTGGAATTGATCTGGCAGAGTAGAAGACAGAATGCGGGTATCACTTGTGCAGCGGATTACATGTACCACGATGATATTGTGAGTGCGGCTCGCACCTTCTCACACGCCAGAGCAGACGTTGACAATCGACATCGCAGGGTGCTCCCGTCTTCTATGACAACTGGGTGGCTCGAGATATCAACGGTACTGCGCTTGAGAACGCTCCATTTGAGCAGGTCTTCCATCATACCGAGTCAAACCACCGATTCCAACGACATCTTCCCATCCAGGGTGAGTTGAGCTAAGCCAAAAGACGATCCCATTTTTGTCGTCGATTAAGCTCACAGTCGGTTGACCTCGCAGTGCAATCTTGCTGGAACGGTGTTGCCATTCTTGACCCTGCACCATTCTATGCCCCCCCACACGTCAAGTTCAGAATGGCTAAACTGCCAGAGGGAGAATGTTCCGCGAGTGAATGTTCTTTGATTTGCAGTGAGTGAACAGAATCACACAACTACGGGTCATTGCTAAGCAGGTAATCGCAGACGATTACTTCAATGCCGGTTACGGTCGTATCATCATGGTTCCTCGTGTCAAGCTTGCATACGACAAGGCGAGTGTGACACCCTTTACAACGATTACCGACCGCTGACATCCTCACAGAAAGTATACGATATCATTCATCCCGAACGACGAAACCTCACTGCGATCAGAGGATACAAGCGTATCGGTGGATTGCCCGATGACCCTCATACCGATCCTCAAGATCGAAGTTGGTACGGACCGCACGACAGGTTGTTTACACCTGACGAGTTTGACGAGATGACCTTCCAACCCGGACCAGAGTATGGTGAGTGGACGATCGCGCGATTTGGTGTAAGAGAACACCAGGCTGATGATCATGCTCTAATGTGTAGTCTGGTGTTGGGGTTGGGACGGTGCGGGTGATTTGGATGGTCCCGATGTCGACCCTATTTGGGAGCACATGCAGCCTAGATCGTTCTCTGAGGAGGCAATCGAGGTCAAGCATTTCAGAAACATGGCCGGGTGGTAGGGGTGAGTCTGCGGCGTCTCTGCAGTTTGAGTGATACTGACAACCGGACTAGGCTAAGTGAAAGAAGTGAATGATTTTCAGGGAGATTTTTGATACACTTTACCATGGCTGTGGAACGGTTCTTGACCGAATTCAATCGCTGGCGAAGACGATGCCTATCGCGGATTCGCCTTGATGCTACAGCATGTTACCAGATAGATAGATGCATATTATACCCCTATTCTATGCTATACACCCACAACCTCCTGTTCCAAGCCCTCCACACTAGACTTCTCCTTTGGCCAACCCCAGAACCTCCTCTCCCTTCCGACCTGTCTCTCATCTCTTGGTAATTTATCCTCTCGACTCTTGACGATGCCAACGAATTGTCGTAATTGTCTTGGTCTTTTCACAGGAGGCAAGTTTGCAGGACTCGGTTGGTCTGGACGTGAGAGGTGAGGGTAAGGGAGATGATGTTGATAGAATTTGACAAACCCAGGTTGGGTAGCGTAGAGTGTGAAGTCGCGTCCTACGGATACGTTTTGACCGGCGTGGAAGTCGGCACCTCGTTGTCTGATCAAGATCTGACCAGGAGTAACGTATTGGTCTACGAATATAAGGAGATATTCAGTACGGATCGTTGTCAAGTCGAGTGGGCAAACGTGACGCAGAGGAGGAGATTAACTTACCACCATATCGCTTGACACCTAATCGTTTACCCGAGGAATCTCGTCCGTTTCGAGATCGACCGCCTGCAGCTTTGGATGCAAATCGGACTTGAGTAGCGAGGGCTGTGAATCACAAGGAAAGTGTCAGTATGACGCTCATATAGGCGTAACCAGTGTCTCGGGTTGGGAGATGCTGAAGCCACGAGAGGGGGGAGGACAAGCTCGCTCACTTGATGGCCCAGCGAAAAGCTGACTACGCAGCTCAGCCGCTGTGTTGAAAATCGTCGAAGGTCGTGCGAAGAGTGATGAGCCGAACATTGCGATGGATCGAGTTGTCTGAAAGCGATGTATAGGTGGAAATGTAGTTGTCGATAAAAGTCAAGCAACGATGAAAGATGGACGAAACTTGAACGTAACAGTCCGTGACAAAGTGGGTTGCACAAACAAGTTTCACTTCGCGAGACCTCCACTTCTGACGTTGACCGAGATACAGTGCACTCCATCCATCTTTCGTGACAACAAAGTGATGTAAATTCGTACAAGCTTGCTAATCATCTCGCTAAGATACAAGCACGATGGACGAAGACGCTCTGCGTACGATTGACGATGAGCTTCGCGCTATCCGTCTTGATGACGGACCGAAACTCGTACCCTTACGACTCGACAAGATGTTTTTACGAGCACGACAATGGCGACCTCCAACAACAAATGGCGCTTCTTCCTCATCAACAGCCATGAACGATCGAAATGTACAAGTCGAGAGACCACCAACGCCACCGCGTTCGACAATAATATATCCTCTTCCCCTGCCCCTTCCCGCGAATACTAAGGAGGTCACGATCTCTCCCCTCTGGAAGCTTTTTCAATATCCTGAACTCGTGCCGAGCGTATTGGAACATTTCGATCAACCGAAAGATCTTGCGATCGTAGCGAGAGTGTGCAAGGATTGGTGTAGGATTGCCAGGAAGAGACTATACGAATACATCTGGGTCAGACCTTGTAAGTGCCAGCTATGCAAAGGAATCGACCCATTCAGTAGCTGATCAAGGCAATTGTGACTTAGGGGAAGACGGATGTCATTTCAAGGTGGGCCATTTAAGATTTGCTGACGGAAGTTGGACGCAGTCTTAGCTGACGATCATTCCGCAGCTTGTTCTGCTCATGGATACGCTGCATAAAAATCCTGAGCTGTGCGAATTGGTCCACAAATTAGGTCAGCTGCAGCGGTGGTATTGCTACGTCGATTAAGCTGACTGGGATTTTGAAGATGTTCGATTCTTCCCCCTTGCTGCGAGAGGCAACGAGCGATCCGAGCTCGATGACCAGGTACAACAAGCTATCTCACACATGTACAATCTGCGCTCCCTTGTTTGGACTGTGTGTCTCGTGTCATTCCTTCACGCACATGTTTCAATTCTGACGAATGATCGCAGCGCGACCGATCTATCAACCCTTCGTTACTTGAGAAGGTGTCTGACCTGGACCACCTTCGGTCTCTCGAGATCACTGGTCATTCGTATAGGTATTATGATCCTGCGCTACTTGGCTGTATGCCCGCGCTCGAGGATCTACGAATAATGATGCCCGATCCGAACTTGAAAAGCAAACTGGTGGATGCTGTGAAAGAATTGGACAAACGAAGATGCGGAGGTCTGAGAGGTTTAGGTATCATCTGTCAAGTGAGTCATGTGGATCTTTTTCCGAATTCTAGGCTGACTTGAATTGCAGAGCTCGCCGTTGATCGACGATGCGATATTGAAAGTTATGGCACCACATCTTAAGGCATTACGAAGACTCACGCTGTGGGGTTGTTCTCGCGTAACAAGAGATGGTGTCTTTACTATACTTGACGAAGCGGGCGACAACGTCGAGGAGCTTTCGCTTGATGCGTTACCTCATTCCGTGAGCTACAACTAATGAAACTTGGTAAGAGAATCAAGCTCATCTGAACTTTCGCCATAGCGACTACTGGACTTATCTCTTGCTCCGCGTTTACCCCGTTTATCGACGCTATCGTTGACCATTACGATTCCCCATCCCGACCCTGCCAACCCTATTGCTTTGCCATCGGATCTGCCAACACTTCCTACCTTGCCATCGCTCACATCGTTCCATCTCACACTTTCTGCGGCTCACTATTTCCTCCCATTGTCTACTTATGTGGCATTACAATCGCAACTCTTCACGCCGTCCATGGTACGCAAATTATCACTCATCAACCTTGTCATCGCACAAGAGACACTTACATACATCATACAATCCAACCCGTCACTCGAAGAGCTGTATGTCTCAGTCAACGGACGATCTACTATACTCAACTGCGAAGCATTAGAAAATTGTAAATTGAGGATATTCCATGTCAATGCGCCCACACAATGGTCACCGACGAGCGAAGATTTGAGGAGTTTGGCGGAGAAGATGAAATGGTTAGATCAGATCGGAGCGGGGAATAGGGTCTATGAGGTGCATAGGAAGTTGGATGGCGACGATGATGAGGTCAAGGTGGAGTTGTGCAGGTGGGGAAGGACGACCATCCCGGGATATTTCCAAGTCTGGAGAGCGTAATCTATCTACCCACATACTGTATAATATCTTGCAGTTGTACGTTTCTTGCAATGTTACATTCTGTAAACATGTAAAAGTAATAACGGACAGAAAATCAACGATAAATGCTGCGTACGCCTTACTCGTCCTGGTCCATGGCTTCTGCTTCCCCCTCGTCTCCCTTCTCGTCAGCCTCGTCGGCCTCGTCCTCGTCTTCGTCCGAATCTGATGGCAGATCGTATGACAGACCACCATCTTCTCCGTCGCCTTGTCTCTGCGCAGCCCAAGCTTGAGCAGCCTGGAAGAATTTGAACGATGTAGGGTTCGCATCCCTCTCGTCGTCGGGGAAAATGAGGTCCCAGTCTGCAATGCGAAAAAGCGACGTCAGTTGCGGTTCAAACAAAGGCAAGAAGACGCGCTGCACTTACACTCTTCCAGTGCACCGCTGCCATCGTCGGCCTTGCGCCATCTCTTTCGAGTAGTAGGCATCATCTCCTCCACCTTCGCCAGCTCCTCCTCCGTACCGTGTTGTTGCTCGAACGACTTCCAGGCCTCGAGAAGCAATGCTCGCTGCAACGATGTCAGGTCGATCTCTGATAATGAACCGAAGGCACTTACGTCTTCCTTCTCCGCTCTCTCCCGCAGATCTTTGTATCCTCTTGCAAACACAGCTCTGGCCAGTTCCGGATCTCCAGCTTCTCCCTCGATCTCGTTCCCATCCTCGTCTTCTCCACCACCCAGAACGGAGACCTCCATGAGCGCGTAGGAGACGTACACCTTGACATGTGATGTTCGTTCCAACAATCGCTCGTAGAGGTTTCGAGTCTTCTCTCGTTCTCCTTCGCCAGCCTCGAAGTCGATGTATGCTTTCCAGACGATCTCGGGCATGTCCAAAGCTTGTTGCACAGCAAGCTCGAAGATGGCTCGTACACGCTCGAAGTCTTCGACGGCACTTTCGACTTGCGTCCACTGGATCCAGGCAGAACTGAGGGAGGGGTCGTACTGCAAAACCGGTTAGAAACCGGCAGTGGACAGGATCAAGGCGAACAGACTTACTGTCAAGAATTTCTCGTATAATGTTCTCACTCGATCGAACTCTCGTAACCTCATCTCCAACTCAATGTAGCCGGTAAACAGTTTAGGCTTGGGGCACATTCCAATACCAGCACCGAGCACCTTTCTGGCAGCAGTAACGTCCAGCCGTCGGATCTCGAAGTAGGCGTATGCGAGCCAGAGCTATTAGACGTCAGTTTCGATCTTGTACAATCCGCACGCATACTGGCTTACCTTGGCGAACGTGAAAGTTTTGTGGGGGACGAGTTTGACTGCAGCCTTGTAGACGTCTCGTGCACGGTCGTAGTCCTTCGTGTCGATTTCCTCAAATGCGGCGTATTGTAACCAGACTGAGGAACTGTCAACATTTCGGTCTACCTTAAGTAGATCAAACTCACGATATATGTATCTTCTCCAGTATCGCTTTTCCAGTGCGGGAGGGACGTTGGCCACTGCTCTCTCATACACCTCTCGTACTCTTGTAGGCTCAACATCTTCTCCATCCTCCTTGTCGGCTCGGTACGCATCCTCTTCTAATCTTGCTAATGAGAACCAAGCATCGTAGTTTGTCCCATCGTACGCTAGTTCTTCCTCATACTGTATTCTTCGCTTTCCAAGAACGGTGAGTTCGACACCAGCACGGTCGCCATCTGCGAAATTGTCAGCATATCTCCTGCGCAGATTGACTAGACAACAACGCACGTTGCTTTTCGAACTTGGTGTAGGCCGAGTATACTGAAGGGAAAATCAGCAGGCCGTCGTGCAGTCATATATGCGGTCACTTACAGCTCGCTGATTTTGATCGAGGAAGACGAGCAAGAGCAAACTGTGACGAGTCAGCGTGTGATCTACAACTTTCCCAATCCCCTCTACTCACCTTGTAGATCACTCGAGCTCGCTCAAATTCCTTTAACCGTGTCTCCATCCTAGCAAAAGCCGCAAACACAGCTTGGGCTTTCTCCACTTGCTCCTCCTCATCTCCAAAGAACTCGAGTGCTGTCTGGAACACCTCTCGAGCTTTGTCTAGCGGAATCATCAGTATGGGCATATTTTAGAAAATGTGAGTATACTTGCCAGGTTGCGCCCTTTCCTCCTCAAACTTCGCCCAAGTCACCCAGTTCTTCGGGATGGGTCGACATCCAATCCACCTCTCGTATATAGCCGAAGCCCTATCCAGCTCGTTATATCTCTCTTCCAGCTTGATGTAACTCTGCCATGCTTTGTCATTCGGCTCCCATTGCATCCATCTTTCGAAGATCTGTCGAGCGCCAGGAACGTTAAGAAGGAGTTCTTCTAGGTAGACGTATTTGTACCACAGCTGAAGTACCATCAAAGGTAGTCAGCACAAAACCGTAAACAACGGCATGGACTACTCACAGCATCGACACGAGGTAGAAGAGTGACAGCACGATCAAACAGATTTCGAGCATGGTTGATATTCCTCGCCTTCAGCTCCATATCGGTGTACTTCAGCCAGAGCTCGACCGATCTGGGATCCACATCCAACGCTCTCTCGTAGATCGACCGAGATCGATCAAACTCATTTTGACTAGCTTCCCATTGAGCGTATTTGATCCAAGCTACGAGACACCCATCAGCATCAAGATTGATTTGATTAGATATGGTAACTCACCTCGAATACTATCTCGAGAATATCTGATTCTTCCCTCGAACTCCGTTCTCTTCCTCCCTTGGAATTCTGAAAGCTCTTCTAAGTCCTGTACTCGCTGTCTAGGCGCTTGGATAGCGGGTTCCTGTCGCTCTTGAGCTTCTCGGAGAAGTTGCTCGGCGGTAATCTACAGGTAAATGCACAGCGAGTGTTCAGCGTACAGAAGAAGCCGGGAAAGCGTCCGGAAAGGCTATAACTTACCTGTACCGCGGCCGCAGCACGGTTCTTCACTCGTGGAGCGCGATCGCGAGCATCTCGACCCGACATTGCGACGGCGAACAGTAGTGTTTTAGGATTAGAGAGAGGTGTATGTACAAGGAGATAACAATATTCTACGTATTGTGTTGAGGTGATGCGCGCAGGTCAAAGATCCAGCAATGGAAGTGGCAGATGCGGAGTTTAAGTCCAAAACTCGAGTGTGGCACTGTGCCGAGTGCATGTGTTTCTAACGAAGTACCGCCCCTGATGGGATTTTTAACATGCATCGTTGCAACAACATGATTATTGAGAGTCTATGATGGCACTACAGAGCGCTGAGGTGTGAAAGTCACCTCATTTTTGTAGGTTGAACATGCGAAATTGACGGTGATTGGCGGAAGAAGCACCTTTGCCCGGGCAGATGCCACAAATAACACTCACTCGTGTACATATTCATCCTTGTCCGTGCCGTATCATTTCTTTATTTTTTGCTACCTCAGACCACTACAGAATTCAATTCTACGATAACGGGTGGACGAGACTGATATATGGCCAAACTAAGCGCCTAATACCGTGTACGTCACGTTCTCCACCCACGCGACGGTTGTCCGTCTTTACTGACACTTACAGCGTCGCAAACTCACTCCCTGTGTCCATGGGTGTTCGCGTCCTACTACGAGGGGCCGATCGTGAGCGCTAGCTGTGGCAACAAGAGAATAAGGGTAACACGAGCGTGCTCCGCCCTGAAGGACCTCAGTTATGGTAGCAAAACAGAAGAAAAGGTTCGATCAAAAGCCAAAAAGAGTTGGATCCGCAGGGAATTGAACCCTGGATCTCCTCAACGCACCAATCATGCAAATGAGGCGCCTTACCACTGGGCCACAAACCCGCCGTTGATGTTTGGAAGAGCGGTTATGTTGACATAGTATTCGGGAACGATGGAGCCTACTTGCGTTGTATTGGGAATATGATCATTATGATACCTTAGCTTTTTGGCTCTCTGCTGCGAATCCAAGTCACAACATTTCTCTGTCAAACTCCCTCCTGATTCGAGATGCTATTATTGTCATCAATCCTTTTTTTTTGGGTGAGATTTGTAGCAAATGCGGTTGTGTCAGGGGCATCACACCGACCAGCCAATGACCAAGATTCGACCCAAAACAGTATTGTAGATGTGAAGTTCGCGTGTGTCATGGACTTAAGGGTATAACATATATACAGCTAAGTCGAGACTGATCGGGTGACTACTAAGATCGTGGTTACGGTGGCTAAGTTCATGTACTACGGTGAAGACTAAAATCGAGAATCGCTGGGGATTCGTTCTCTTGACTACGGTTGTTCCTTCATCTATATCCCTTTGCGATTCTCGCTTGTTCTCGGTTATGTTCATGTTCCCGGTTGCCAATTGCTAAAAGGCCATATTCTGGACTGTCATGAATGACAACTACCAAGACCAACATCCTTGGGTATATATAGCCAGAATCGGGAGGTTCAGCAGAATCCCGATTATCGTGACCTTTTATAGTGCGATGCGATGCTCGGATAGCGTAGTTGGCCACTGGCTAGGCAATGCGTTATTACATGGACTCACATGTATTGGTAAAGATCTAAGATTCGCGGTACGACGATGTGATAGTTCTAAGTTCGTATGAACGTGTCAAGGTTTTATGAATTACGACGAGTTTCATGGCATGTTCGCAATTATCGGTATACGGTCGTGACAGGTTGGCATTTGTCACGACCCATACCAAGTGGCTATATTTAGTCCACCCATTATTCACCCTTCTACTTACTAACTCGCCATTCTCGACAACCACTGGACCTACTCTCGCCTCTATCGACAGCATAAGGCTTTATTCTCGTCTTTCTCACCGACTGTCACGACCCAGTACAACTGAGCGAAAGACTCATGTCGTGACACCTCGACTCGGCCGCCGAATAGTTCGACTCGCTAGCCAACGGGAACCAGTTCAACATTGGTCCAGCGTCAGCCGTCATAGGAGATGACCGATTCGACTGACTAATCGTTCCCACGGTTCTTGTAGCATCATTGGTACTTATATACATGAGCACAGGACTCGTACATAGTTATTCCTGTGACGAATGTATATTGCTCTGTCTAGTTCACTTTCATCGTACAAGTGAAGCGCTCTACTAGTCAACCCCAAGTCTTGTTCAAGCAGGTACTTGACTCATACAATTCGGAATAGGACTTCATCCTATTCACATCCCGTATTCCTCGTAAAGGCCCGTCAAAGGACCCGCCTCTGACAACATATAGCTAGAATTGGGAGATAGCAGAATCCTGATTATGGTGACCTTTGAGTGCAATGCAAAGCTTGTGTAGTGTAGTTGGCCACTGGCTAGGCAATGCATTACTACAGGATATTGGTCTCAGTAGCTGTATGCATGACAATTGACACTCCTCAACATTGCTGAAAATGGACTGCGGCATGGGATGGAATGTTGGATCCTGTTCAACAGATGGATGATGACAACAAGTATGGCAATATACAAGGCTACATGATGTGTATGATGGTGTTTGGCATTGGAGCCCTCCCATTTGCTACTGCTGACCACTCCACCTTGATAAGCCTTGGTCATCAACATTTCCTCCCGCAATGATTGACAACCACATCATCTTATTCCCTGAATGAACCACAGCCTATGTGATTATCTAAAGAATGGCCACTCACAGGCTCAGTTCTCCTTCGTCTGGCCAGCCTGATATCATTGGGTCATAGGAAAACTTTTGAGGCCAGCTTGACATTTGGCTTTCCTCTGGATCAGGAAGTGTTAGCACCTGGCTACTGAATTGCATCCCCATATCAGTTTGGAATCTTTGCTGTGATGTGGTATCAATTGTGGTATCAATTGCTTCTACAAAGGAGGAAGTGTCACTTGTAGTGAAGCCACAGCTAGCTGATTCACTAGCTGGAACCAAAGGCTCAGCACCACAAGCTGCAACTTCAGATGTTCGCAAGTCTACTGGTGGAGCGCTTTGTGAAGGAGCTGTGATGTTGGCTGCAGAGCCTGTACTCTCTGCCAGATTGTGGGACATGGTCAGGTGACCTCCGATACCATGAGCTTTGGGTCCAAATGTTTGTGAATCATTTGGAGAGGTGCTCTGAGGTGGAGCTGTGGTTTCAGCTACAACAATGACCCTCTCTTCACTTGCAAAGCTGGATGGCAACGATCGATCTCCATCCTCATCATGCGCTGCAGTTTCAGAGGTTTGCATGTCTTCCCCCGAGGTGTGTGGTGTTGAAGTCGTGTTGTCATCTGTAGTACTGTTGCTTTCTGCAGAGAAAGACTGCATAATCTGACAATCTCCACCTTCAACTTGTTGAAATTGCTGTTCATTTGATACTCTGCTGTAGTGTTTGCTCCATCCCTGGTATGAAGCATCCTCTGAGCGCATCTCCTTCCATTCGTCAAAGATTCCAACAAATCTAGAACTGCTCCCTGTCTTTTTGCATTCTTTGACATAACTCTGAACATGAGTTTCGCAAATGAGCTGTCTCAATCCACACAGTGAAGCATCTATTGACATCAATATTGTTCACCTTAGAGAGCCACAGGACATGAGGTTCAACTGAACACTCACACAATTGCTGCACAACAGAACCTGCTCACAATGCCTTTCGGGTCTCTGAACCTGTTTGCCACAAGAACTAGACTCTCCATTTTGGGAGAAAGCACCTCGGTAATGCTTGGCGGTGGAGTCATGCTTGAAAGGACATTGACATTGTACAGCTGACTTCCGCAATCCTTTTGGCATTGAGTGTAGGTCTATACATGTGGTTGCGACTGAAAGTGAAAACAGTTTGGTGATTGAGTACTTCACACAAGATCAGACTCTGTGGGGAACTCAATGGCCCCAATATATGTCATTTGTTGATCACAGATGTGCTGTCAGTGTATATGATATGTTTCAAAGCTGAAACAGAAGTCATCCAAGATGGCTCTGCAGACATTGTTGACAAGGGGTCTTCTCAAACTTGTTTTGCACAGTTGGTCCTTTATAACTCTTCCTCTATATCCATTCATCCATCCATCCATCCATCCATCCATCCATTCATCCATCCATTCATCCATCCGTCCTTCTATGCATTTGGAAAGAGTAGCAAGTGAAGTAAGGAGTGCATCAGGATCTGACAGGTCATGTGATGTATGTGGCAGTGACCGACATGCCATTTGGCGACTCAATAACACTTGGTCTTGCCACTGTGATATGATAGTGCCTCATTGTCTGAAGCCTCTGTTGATCGTTGTGACAGGACACCAGTGCAACACAGGAAGCTGAGGGCTCCATCACTCCTTTGTTGTCAGCCAAAGCCTTCTGTCACAACACACCTTTGGTTCTTATGCATCACATCAGTCGATGAGACCAAAAGGGCGGATGGTGTAGGTGGTATCAGAACTTGAACACTACGCAAGTCACCTGATAGGCCCCGGGCAAGCCAGCAAGGATATACTTTTCTCAGTCGACATGACTGATGATGGGGAAGATCAGAGTCGTTGATGCTGGTGTGGTACCCTTACCCAGAATGGCACATTCTGCCATGGCCCCACTCATCACCTTAGGCCCACAACAATGCTTGGAGAGATATCTGGGTGCTGAACAGATGATAAGTCACTACGTCTTAGAAGAGCAGATCTTGTCCGATTTCTCAAGTCATCTTCTATGAGAACTGGGTTGGAAGAGAAATCTTACTTTTGACGAGATGGAGAAACAAGGTGAATCGCAGGAAGGGCGCACGCACCGCCAGTAAATTGAATGACTCCCAGGACGGCAAGAAAAGAGCTAGTTACAGCACGACAGTGTTGTTTGCTCGGGCCTCACTGATCGGCGGCTGGATGCATGCTACGAGATGACGACTACAACACGGTACGCGAGGTCTTTCATCCAATCCTCTGCTACGCCCAAACAACCAAGAAGTCAGGGAGGTCTATCTAATTGTTCTCGTTCTCTATTGCACAAGACTGATATTCAGCATTCCGCCACAAGAAGAGATTTGAAAGAGGACTCACGGATATACCTTATCAACTGCTCAAATTTGTCTGCTATGTTATTGCAATCCGTCCCCCTTAGGACTAAAATATCATTGACTCGACTAGCCCGAAGGAGAGCCCATAAGGGGCTTGCCGAGACATCAAGAAGACTCGCTTGATGGGCGGCTGCATGGATACCATCTGCATCGTCAACGTCCTGTTAGTGTGTTCCGTCAGCATTGCTTGTAGCAGAAGAGCAACCTACTCCATTCTCCTTCATGATGCAATATCAAGACAGCTCACCGTCAATTCCCAGCTCCAGCGTTCACCGTGACGAATAGCGGTAGCGCATAAGTCTGTCGAACTCAACAACGTTCCAGTGATGAAGACTTCGTTAGGAGTGAAACACTGATCTCTGAGCCACAGCTTGATTCCGTATCTGAATGTCTGCGATGCGGGGTCGGCTTTATATTTAGTAAGAACTCGAGCTACACCATTACGGAATTGGTCATTGTCTTTGCGAGCTTCTCCTGTGATGACATCGCCAGTCTTGATACGGACTTCGTTGCAGTACACGAGGTCAAGGAAGAATCTAGGAACGTCAGACGTTTCGATATCGGGATCGGGGAAGGCGATTTCGCTGACGATTGCAGTGTCCCCGCCACGTTCGAGCGTCGATTGCAAGACGGTGCTATGCAAGCGTGGACGAGAATTAGTATCAAGCACGTACCAACGATACCACAAAACCCGGAGAGGAAACAGACCGGAAGGAGGGAAGCCTGAACACTGGGATTAGGAGAAAGGGGCGACACACCTTAGCCGCTTGAAGATGATACGAATGCATTCTGAATTGCATTCCATCACCAGAGATCAGGACAATGTCGCCTTCAGCGGACTGATAGGGCTCGTTGAGCTCATTGACCAGATCTTCGACTGTGTCGTCGTCGTTCTCCCTCTTGCGCTTCTTCGATCGGGTACCATCAGTGTACCGAAAACTTCGCGAGTAGACATGGTGTGATGGAACACAAGGCACGATGATGAATGGAACAAGTATACGCAAGTGGAAAGAAATAGGGAGACGCAGAGGATGAAGGAGAATAGGAGTGACAAAGCACGGGAATACTTTTAGAGATTCATCAAGGAGGTCAAAGCGCCACTTTGATGGTGTGATCTAGTACGATTCGATATATCTTCATGCTTCCATATCACTCTTCCATGTCACTATTGTCCGTCTTCGGCATATGCGCACTCATCTATAGACAACACTCCCTCTTGATCCTCTCTCTCTCACTTGCCCACTGATGCCGCCTTGTCACCTTGCTTCGATTTCTCTGTGTGGCTTACCAGATCAGATTCCAACGACAGGTGCCGTCATAGGGACTCACTGTGGTCTTTCATAATTTCGCCAAACTTGGTTGCGATTTTCTCCCAATCCTGCTCGTTGCGTGTCGCCTTCACGGCCTCGTGACTGGCCCGGAGCAAGGCACATAGATAAACCGTTGGGATCGCTTTCATGGTCTTAAGAGAAACTGTAGTCATGTCGAACGATTGTCCACCCCATAAACCCTTGGTTAAGGTGATAGAGTTCTGCTGTGTTTCATCCTCCGTTGCATCTTTCTGATGAAGACATCTGTCAATGATCGAGAGGAAAAGAACACCAGATCGATATACAACGGGGAATACCCACCTTTGCGGTCCACCCCCAACTGGGGGTTTGCTTGATTGATTCTACACAGAGTTCGATGTCATCCACCTTGCTGCCGACAAGAAAAATAGTCAATGGACTGAGACAGTCTTGCATCATACATAGGCGTAAGGCGTATTTTAGGGTCTGCATTGGCGTCTTAGCATCATACTTGAGCAAGAACGAAATCAATAAGTGGCACCGCTTATCGTTGTTCGACGGTTGTCGGTTTTCTTTGGTGAAGTCGAGGTCGTTTCCGTATGCCAAGTGTAAGTACAGCACCAGGATGGAAGAATGCTCAATGTTCTTGTCGGTAAGAGATATATCGTGGGATTGCTTGTCATCTCCGATTTCCATCATCGATGCGAAGACCGTACTATATTTTCATTTTGTGAATTACACCCACATCTTTTCGCACATCCACGGGTCGTCACTCACCTGCTTGATTTGAGGTAGTGAGAATGAACCTTGAACTTGAGCCCGTCGCTGCAGATCAGAACGACATCCGAGTCGGGGAACTGATAAGGTTTGTTGATTTCGGTGATGAGGTCCTTTGTCTCGTTACCTTTCCTGCGCTTCTGTACACCTCCCTCGATAACGGTAGCCGTGACAGCTTTGCGGATAGGCATGGTGACAAGTTCGATCACACCGTGAAGTCGACAGTATAGTGTTTGTTCGTCGTGAGCACGAGAGAAGTGGAAAGTAACATTTACAATACATCAATCAAATGTCTTGATGTCGCCAGAGGGAGGAATCCTAGCAATAAATTCCCGAGAGGACAGTGCTCACAAGGGGAAAGGAATAGAGCTTGTCCTGGGCACACACATACGAAAACATACACGCACGGGCCCCTCATCCCATGTAATGCTACAGTATTTATACATGCCATGATCATCTCCTCTTTTTATCTCCTCCTCACCTCTTCTGCTCCAACATATACATATCCCACTTCCTTCTCTGCTCTTCCCCGCCTTCAAAGTGGAAATTCACTCCTCTGACCTCGTCGAAGCCTTCATTAGCAGAGGGCGGTTCAAAGGCCGCAGCATATGACGTGAATGCGAGGAGGGGCAGTAGAGTACGTGGCGGTTCGTTGGGTGGTGCATAGCATGCTCTGTACATGTTGTTGTGCTTTGCGAGCTCGAGTGGGCAGAGAAAATGGAACACGCTGCGACAGAATGAGCAACAAGTCAATTGGACAAATTCACAAGAGATGACGTACCGTACTGGCACTTTGAGCTTGGAAGCCAAGTTGATCCAATGTGCTCTTGTATCACGATTTCGATTAGTGTTATCTGTACCCTGTCAGCTTTGTCGAAAGGCTCAAAGATCACAATGTCGATAGCTTACCTATGACTACCGCTTTCCCTTCTCTCAATAACCCCTCTGCCACTCTCAAGCACTTATATCTCGTCCCCAACAAGTCCTGATTGACATGCTCGTACTCATTCGGAGCGAAATGTTTTCGGAAGAATGATGATTTGCCCGAAGCTGGCGGACCGACGAATAACACTATCTCAGTTTCCGGACGAGCAATCGGAGTGTGCGATGGTACGATGTGTGGGACTGTCCTAGGGGTGTGGTCAGGATGACGTTCCAGTTACTGAGAGGCAGACTCACGAGAACCGAGATTACCGACTTTGGCGGGACGGAAGCCGTTTGGCGGTTCTGGGAATGACGGGCGGGGATGTCCAAGGAAGTGTTCCTGTGAGTGTATAAGCAATTTGAGCTCTTGAAACGAAAGCAGATGCCTTCGTCGACGACCAGGTCGACCCACCTCTGGAGTGACGAATTTCAACCCCGTATTGAGGGCAAACTTGTAGTCTGTATCACCATGATCTCTTCTCTGCGGTCCATTCGCCATCCTCCCCGCTGCATCCCCGACAAAGACCGATCGTTCCATGTCTATCTCGAGTCCTTGATCTCGGTATACCTTGGAGATGGTCTCGAACATGCCTATGTTCGGTTTACGATAGACGTCGCTCATCGACAGCGCTGCGAGAACTCGTAGAGGCACGCCGCTTGGCATCTGTTCAGTCGCACGTATCGTTAGCATTCTAAGGGTAATACGGTAGAAGGGGGACTCACCTTGGCTGCAATCAATGGTAACTTCAACTTCCACTCATTTCTCACTTTCTCCCTACTATCACCTTGATTTGAGATTACCACCAGATGTCTTCCTTCTTCCCATTCCTTCTTCAACCTTTCCGGAACGACAGGGTTCCACCACATCCAATCATCTCTGCTTTTGGGGAAAGGTCCACCCAAACGGGGCTTGATCAGCGTCCCATCGAGATCGTAGAATGATATAGCGATCTTGTTGGAGGTTGACGAGGACGCGGTGGAAGTTGAGGCAACGGGTTGGGGGGCGAAAGGGTCGAGGTGGGTGAAATGGATTAGTGTAGGTGGAGAAGGCTGAAATGTGCCTAATTGTGTCTTGGCCCCAGCGACGAAGAACGGATGTGCTACGCATACATTCAGCATCGGACCATCCCACACTCGTTGTTACCGACTCACGCTTCTTCGCTTGAGGTGTGGTCCCCTCGGAGGGCCGCTTGGTAGCTGGCATAGTCGATACATTAAGGTGGAGTAATGTTGTTGATGATGTGAGACGCGTCTTACCATTTTATCTTTTCCTTGCGAGTGAACATGACAACGGGATCAAAACGTCATACTTCTTCGATCGCTTCTCGTGTCACGTGACAGTGCGTCGCTGAACCTGCTCCGGTGATGACTCGTTTCTTGATGTAATCATCTTCTACCTGCTTCTTACCTCATTCACTCCTTAATCACAGACCTACTCTACCAATCGTAGCACCCATCATGTCGAAGGATTACACCCCGGACTCGTTCAAGGTGTTGTTGAAGAAGCTCGTGCAGTCACCTGACGAGTTCACACCTGAAGACTGTGCCCTATGTTTCCGACATCTCTGTGTTCAAGGTGCCTCAGAGGCCCAGGTGAGTGAAGATGTGTTCGTTCACAGCATCTCCGAGACCGTTTAGCTGACATGCTGTGATACTTCGCTTACTAGGCAGGTGCCTTCCTCACCGCCTTGACACTATCAGGTCTCGAGTCGTCGGCTGAGATCGTCGCTGCTTGCGCTGCAGTTTTACGAGAACATGCCGTTTCTGTGCAAGACTTGATCCCAAACCCTTCTGTAGCGCCAGAACATGGAATGTGGGATTACAGAGACTCTGATAAAGAAGGAGATGGGTATCAGGGCTTGGTCGACATTGTGGGGACTGGCGGTGATGGTTGGGACACGTACAACGTCTCTACCACAGCTGCTGTGGTGGTAGCAGGTGCAGGAGTAAGGGTAGCCAAGGTGAGCCAGCTGTGTCTGTTCCTCGATTATAGAAGTACAAGCCAGCTGATAGGCCGTCTTCGACTTAGCATGGTTCCAAAGCAGCTACATCTACATCAGGATCTGCAGACCTGCTTCTCTCTCTCGACTGTCGACTCGCTTTCCCCGTCTCCGAGGTGAAAGGCTTCTTAGCCCATTCCCCCTTCCTCTTTCTCTTCGCACCGCACTACCACCCCTCCTTGGCTCACATCGCTCCCATTCGACGAAATCTCAATTTCAGGACAATCTTCAACGTTCTCGGACCGCTGATCAACCCGTCCAGACCACAAAGGATGTTGTTGGGTGTCGCGAAGCGTGATCTGGGAGATACGTTTGCGGAGGTATTGAGGTTGTTGGGCGTGGAGAGGGCTTTGGTCGTTTGTGGTAAAGAGGGTCTGGACGAGATCAGTCCAGAAGGAGAGACCTGGGTGAGTGCTCTCTTTCACTCTCAGGTTCGTTATGATAGCTGACCTGAGGTAATTGACTTAGACATGGTGGTTGGAAAACGGCGAGATTACAAAAGGAGAGATTCACCCTACTCGAGATTTCGGTCTTCCTTCACATCCCCTTTCGACCGTTCGTGGATCCACACCCGATCTCAACGCATTGACATTCAACTCGATCCTCTCTCCCCATACTACTCAACCACCTTCCCATCTCTCCTCTCCAGTCGGACCCGACTCACCCTCCTTCGCCGCGATAAACGACTATGTCCTCCTCAACGCTGCGGCTTTACTCCACGTTTCTGGCAAAGCGGCAAGTTACAAAGAGGGTGTCGCCATCGCACGAGAGAGCATAGAGAGTGGTGGAGCGAAACTTGCGTTCGAAGGGTTCAGAGATGCTAGTAAGAAGGCAATGGGAGAGCATATTGACCAGATCATTGTGGAGGATGATGGTGGTGTCGCGGCGAAGAACGGAACAGTTAAGGCTTGGTTGAAAGCCAGGAGAGATAGATCGCAAACTCCTAAGGAGTTGAACAAGTAGAGAGTGTGGGTGTAGATGAATGGGGTCTGGCAGCACATAGAGTATGCAAGTACAATGCATCGTCTTCTTCTCGCCAATGTTGGCGCCGGTGTGACAGCTAGCCAACCAATGATGGACATAAGCCATGAATGATTCTGCACTTGCCGCTAGGATTCGCACTTATGTGTCAAGTGGTAGAACAGGTGGCCCACCAGTCGTAATCATTCGTTTTCTACGTTTGACTCAAAGCTCGTGAAGCCACTGAAGTCGATCGTCTCTCCGTGTTCGATAACAGATTCAAAGCATCTGTATGTCCAGTGCTATAGGTATCCAACAGCCATATCAGGAGAGTTTACGTCGTACATAGGTGAAACTTGGTTGTTCGATGGCAGGTAGTTTGCAGTAGCTCAGGCATAAAGGACGTGGAATCGCAAAGGACGCTACACGTTTCAGGTTTCGTCGTGCTCAATACGATCCACTTTTGATTGCTCTGCAGACTCGATGCAACAACCACGTTTGCTGAATGCCCCACTCGCTCCTTGCTCCTGCTAAACCTGCTCGGCTCCACTACCTCAAAGTCGTGAAATAGTTTGCATATCTGCATCCCATGGTACAAGCCCCTACTCCTACTCTCGCTCCATTTAAGCCTCTTGGGCTCGCTGGCGCCTCCTCTGGTCTCGCTCCTCAGCAATAGAGAGCTTGACACCCTTGCCCTTGGGCAAGGAGACCTGGGCCTTGGCGCCCTCACCGATAACGAAAATGTTAGAGAGCCTAGATGTGTATTGTCAGCATAATGCTGCCATCTTGTGATATACACCCGAACCCACCTGGTAGCGAAAGTTCGGTCCAAAACATCCTTAACGTGAACGATATCGAAACCACCCAAGTGTCTCTCCTTGTGAACGATGACACCTGATCGACCCATGTTTCGACCACCGGTGACCATGACGACGTTTCCGGGCTCGAACTTGATGTGGTCTACAATCTTGTTCTGGACAAAGTCAAACTTGACGGTGTCGTTGACCTTGATGGAGGGGTCGGGGTATCGGATGGTTCGACCATCGTGAGAGACAATGTAAGGGACACCCTTGGCACCGAGTTGATGTTTTCGGACCTTGAGGAGCTTGAAGGAAGCCTCCTCGGGGGTGATTCGGTGGATAGTGAATCGACCCTTGATGTCGTACAAGAGTCGGAAGTGTTCACCGGATTTCTCGATGGTGATGACATCTACAGGCAGATCAGCACTGTATCCCGATACTCTTCTAACCACTTCCTCACTCACCCATGAAACCAGCGGGGTAGGTCTCGTCAGTCCTGACCTTTCCGTCGACCTTGATGAGTCGCTGCTTAACAATAGCAGTGACCTCTCGACCGGTCAAAGCGTACTTCAATCGGTTTCGGAGGAAGACGGTGAGGGGGAGGGATTCACGGAGCTTGTGAGGACCGGGGGAAGGTCGGGGGGCCTATAGAAGAGGTCGAGCATAAGTTTCGTCCAAATATTACTCCTTGAACACTGCACCACTCACATAAGTTCCACCCAACTTGTCCAACATCCATGATGAGGGAGCTGCCAATCGCTTCAAATGCTTTTTAGGACCTCGACCCTGTGGTGTGAAGAACGATGATTAGCACCTATACTCTTGTCCATGTCGTCGCTCTGCCTCCCATATCTCGTTCTTCTGTTTTGGTCGGTGGTTCGTCCTAAATCTTTGTCGTCTTGCAATGTGCATCTCCTTGATCCATGTCGTTGATCTTCCTCCCAGTTGTCCTCTGATATCCTTCTCCCCCTCTCCACCATAGCAAGGTATTCGACTCACCATTTTGTATCTTGATGTATGAAGAGGAAGTAACTAATTGAACAACTTGGAGATGAAAGCTTGAAATGGAACACAACCAGGTTGCGTGCAGTCTGTCTACTGGAGTGAGCGGTGTACAGAGAGGGAGGAGAAACCTGCACCGTACAACCAGAACGCCTGGGTGCAAATCCCCTCGTACCAATTTAAAACGCCGACTGACACCGCGTAACGACAGATGTGGCACCCCTCGGAATGGCTTATCACCGACCGTCTTGGAATAATCTCCGATGTTTGCGATATACCACGGCTATTACCGTTCACTCTATGCATGCTTCTATCTGACCCCTTCCGATACATGACATCACTTCGCATCGATATCCTCTGTACAGTCGTAGAACTCCTTTGCAAACCTCTGTTGGACCTGCAAGGTGGTCTCGCTCTACATCACACCGTTTGTCAGTCTGGACGGATCAGAGCCATTCTGCTCTCACCTGAGTAGGCGCAATACCTCGAACCAAGAGGTACTTTCTCCCAGCTACAGAGATCACTATCAGCACATGAGGCAAGTTCTGAGCAAGTCCGACTTACCGAGAAGTCCAGCATCGACATCACCCGTCGATGGCGAGGTCTTTCCGCCAAATGCGGCACCTCCGGCTTCGTACAAGATACATATACCAGCCTGTGCAATGGATTAGTGGTATGAACGGGGTGCTAGGAACGGTCAGATACTCACAGTGACATCCCAAGGCCAGCACTTTACATTTTGTCGGTTAGTATGTTACCCTTACACTAAAAAACCAATATACTCACGCCGACTTCCCAATACCTAAGGCGAGTCCGTTAGCCACCTGCGACCACTCGAATTTGCCGTTCTCAACTCACATGTCTAGGCCACCACTAGCCACCAACGCGATGTTGATAGCAGCGCTGCCCAAACTTCTGAGCGCGTGAACCATCTTACCTCCTACATCGGTATGCGCAGTGAGCTTTTCGAATGCCCTGATCTTACGAGGGAGAGCAGGGGGAGATCTCTCGGATCCATACTCTGTCGCAATCCTATGTGAACTCAGATCAGCTTACTGTAACTCAACATGTACATGTCTCGACGTGTCTCAATATCCGAAGCCAGAGCTCGTTAGAACGGGTAATATGCTTACAAGGCTTGACCCAACGAAGCGAGGGGCTTGATCCTTCCTGTGATAGGAAGCTTCTGCTTTTGGTTCAAGTATGCTCCTCGTCCCTTGGCGGCGGAATACTAAAGCGTTCATCAGTTCGACCAGTCTCTGCAGTGAGTACAACTGTGCAGACCCGGGACGTACCAGTTGATCGAGGAAAGGATTGTAGATCACACCGACGACAGGCACACCTTTGACAGTCAATCCTATAGATGTACAGACCATCGGGAAGCCGTGGATCTGATAACAACATAAGCCGAGAGTCTCTCCCTTCGTCAAGCCCACACGAGGCGGAGCAGAGATCAGCTTACGAAGTTGGTAGTACCGTCGATTGGGCTGGCGTAGCAGGTTGTTCAGTATAGATATATATGTCGAAAGAAGGTACAGCTTACTCGACTGCAAGATGCATCAGTACAGCCGAAGCATGAAGCTTTGAATGGGATGAGAGTGCACCTACCAATCCAAGTAGGCTCGTCTGTGATCTGCTGTCCATCGTATGACTCCTCGCCAATGCTACAAGCGATTCAAGTTATTAGACCTATTGAGTTTCATGGACTTGGTAGGAGTAGACAAACGGTAAGCCTATTCTTCACTTACAACTTGTGGTCCGGGTAAGCCTCTGAGATCTTCTCCACAATGAACTTTTCAACGGCTTTGTCTACCTCTGTAACAAGCTACATCAACATTAACATCAGTCTACTACCCCATGCCTAATCGTCGGATTACGCACATCTACACTGTTCACTTTCTCATCCTGAGACGCTGATTCCGACGCAAATCTGTTCTCTTGACCAGCTTTGATCTTCTCTCCAGCCTGCAGATAATCCAGTCCGTCAATACAAAGTGCGAGCTGTATAGTGAATGTGGAACAACCGGACAGACCTCTAGAGCTAACTTGATTGCAAAAGCAAGGATGGAATCGAGGTCGAGCTCGGACATTGTGTGTTCTTTGAGTTGGTCTATATCCAGGTGTAGGAGGTTTTCTCTGGGATATGCATGTATGAATGGATGATTGGATTCATCTCATGATGTATCAACACTGCTGGACGATAGACGGACTCGGTCCGACCGGATGACGCTTTGACGCGTGGTCCAGGTGGAGGTTAAGGCGGAGGCTCTAAACGCGGTGCATCGTGGTTCGTATCTACCTCAGACAGCGACATTCGGTATAGACGAATAAGTGAAGAGTCAAAAGTCTCTGCTGTTCTTGCAGCAGCTTCCCGAGGTGCAACATGATGCAATGCGACATGATGAGATACCCAGTCTGCACTGGGTGATCAAACACGCAAACAAGATATCCCTCAGTGTAACATGACAAGGTGACATTGTTTGCATTGGTAGATCAAAGACTATACAAGATATCCCATTCTATCCGCCAACTTGACGACACACAAAATGACGTCGTAAAGTCCTAACAGACGTCCTTCAGCCGACTAAAGCCAGAAGGTATACGTCCTGGATCATAAAAGGTATTGGTTCTGGCCTCCCTTTCCCCGTCCGAATCGCTAACGAATTGAGCGTCGATCGTGAATAAAAGAGGCGTGGGTGTGTATGAAGAGGAACGGAGGATGTGTGAGGTGAAGAGAAGATAGTAAGAGAGTATGGGAACAGGAGGATGAGTACGGAAAGGACTGGGAAGGAAGTATTGTCAGTATAGCGAGTAAAGATCACCGTTACCAATGAGTGGGTGTCATGAGCAGAGTCGCGCGGTGGTGAGTGACGAAGGAGTAGATGCTATGCAAGGAGGATCTGCCCGTATGTAGCGTGATGCGAGCACAGTACTTTTCACAAACTTGTTCGATAGTATGATAGATACAAGGATGGTAGAGAACAAGAAGAAAAGAGGAGAGAGATACACATCTTCGCTATCAAAAGTTTCGGTGTAACTAAAGTCTGACGGAAGCTATTGTGATATATGCAAACACGTGACTCTTTCCGCCCTCTGTGGAATATAGTTCAGGGCTGTGTTGTTGTTACAAGCAGGGTCAGTGAGATACATCCAGTCCAAGTGCTGTCGTCATACCCAATCCCATAACACTTGCAAGCATCACAAGGTCACTCATAGTGACTCGTCCTTGTCTCTCAGCTACTTCAGCCTTGTATACACACCCTAAACACCTGCCTCCCTGATCTCCGCAGCTCACAATTCGAACGTCTCTTGAAACCGACCGAGGTTATTTGAACGATAAATATCAGAGGCGTGGGAAGTAGAGGGATTGAATGCCGGCAGCGACACCGACGACGACTACGTTGGTACTCGTTCCTTGCTGTTCATTATTATATCGATATACGCAACAACAAATACCCTCCGCATCCTCCACACAGCTACTTTTCCTTCTTACTTGATTCCTCCCCTTGCCCGATACGACAACCTCTTCTGTAGAACACAATGGCGACGGTTAGAGCTGTTGATCATGCTGTGACTAACGGGGATGCGAATAACAATCGTAACAACGCTATAGCTGGAGGGATGACCAACGATGAGAAGGCGGCTGTGGGGGGCCTCGCAGCGAGAGATGCGGACAAAGGTGCAGCAGTACATGTCAGTCAGCTACACCAAACTCCGCGCAGATATGCATGGTGTACCGAAGCTAATATTTTATATTGTGGGTAGATGTTTGACCCGGATGCTTCGCCTGAACAGAAAGCGGCAGGTGTAGCACAAGCAAAAGCACAGTTAGGACTTCCAAGTGCTTCTGAGATAAGAGACCATCGAAGCGGTGGCGGACGAGGTGGGTTGAGACCGGGACAGGCTCTATGACAAGCACATCAGCTAATTTTGACTTCGACGCAGCTGTGGTCATCGATACCTCCACTTCGGCATCTTCACCTGTACCGACGGTGTCTCTGGCCGATGTAGATAGGGCATCTAAAGCAGAAGGTGAAGGTGTGGGCGCGGTGAGCTAAAGTCATCGGTAATCAACTATACACACACATCGCTGACGATTGCCGACAGGAGGATGTACCAGGTGCGATACCAGCGGGAGCCGCGCCGCCAGTACCGACATGGGTGAGTTTCTGGCAATTTCACGGTTCCATTGTCGCTGACGTGACCATATCGATAGGTCACGGCAGGATGGCGGCAGGCTGCGGGGCTGGATACGAAGGAGCAGGAACACATAACCGTACTGGCTACCTACCTGTGAGTCTGATCTTCCAATACTTGACAGACGATTCTTCTGACCGACTGCCATGTGCAGCTCCGAGACGATGTATGGATCTTGGTTCCACAACGCCGGAATCGTAAGCTCTCCCGTCCACCTGATAACAACATATGACCTACTGGTGACGGAAACTCGTAGATCCTCTTCGCCGTCTTCGCCACTCGATTTTTCACCGTGCTAGGTCTCGGCTGGGGTTGGATTTACATCATCCTAGCTTGTTGCGCCTCATATTACACCCTTTCAATTACCAGAACACGACAACGAGCTCGAGATGATATCCAACGAGAGCTAGTGAAGACGAGACTTGTCACAGAGACGGAGAGTGCGGACTGGTTGAACAATTTCCTGGATCGATTCTGGCTTATGTATGTTACAGTAACACAGCGGAAAGAAAGGGTGACTGATCTGGACATCACTTAGATACGAGCCAGTCCTCAGTCAGACCATCATTGCGAGTACTGATGCTGCTTTGGCTGGTGTGGCCCCTGCCGGTGTGGAGAGTATCCGGTTGACAACTTTCACTCGTGAGTCTGGCTTACCAGAGATGAGGAACGCAGCTGATCCTATTTCGCAATAGTCGGCACCAAAGGTTGGTAGATGTCATTTTAAGGGTAGGGTTACCTCAGCTAACATGTCACAGCTCCTCGTATTGACTATGTTCGAACATTCCCCAAAACGTGAGTGAACTCTCAGCCGTCACTTCTCGTACTGACGCGAGCGATAGCCCCGATGACGTCGTCATCATGGACTGGGCGTTGTCCTTCACCCCCAACGACCTGCAAGATATCACACCACGACAGGCTGCAAAGCGAGTCAACCCCAAAATCGTGCTCAGTATCCGCGTGGGCAAGGGAGCGCTGTCGAAGGGTATCCCAATCTTGTTAGAAGACATGAGCTTTTCAGGGAAGATAAGGTGTGTTATGCCCAGCCTGGCACCCACGGATAGTTTGCGCTGACACCTCACAGAATCAAGCTGAAACTCACGACAAGCTTCCCTCATATTCAAACTGTCGACATCAGCTTCATCGAAAAGCCTACTTTCGACTATGTACTGAAGCCTCTGGGAGGAGATACTTTCGGATTCGACATCAACAACATCCCAGGTCTCGCTCCCTTCATCCGTGATCAGGTCCACGCAAACCTTGGACCGATGATGTACGATCCGAACGTCTTCACCATCGATTTACAACAATTGCTCTCCGGAACACCCCTTGATGCGGCTATCGGAGTGCTTAGGATCACTGTTCTCGACGCGCGTGGACTCAAAGCTACCAAGTTTGGGGGTGGCGAGCCCGACCCTTACGTTTCGGTTGCTCTCGGTGCCAAACCTCCAATTGCCCAAACGAAGACGATCAACTCCACTTCGAACCCCTCATGGCATGACACGCACTTCCTGCTTATCAATACTTTGGCTGACGTGCTCAATCTCAACCTGTTTGACTACAATGAACACCGACCTGACAACCACCTCGGAACGGTGTCACACGAGTTGGGCACTCTCGCCGACGACGCTGAACAGGAAGGTGTGGTTAGCAAAATCTTGGGTGGAGGCAAGGAGAGAGGAGAGTTGCGATATGATCTCTCCTACTTCCCAGTGTTGAAAGCCGAGAAGAGTGCCGATGGTACCATCGAGCCTGTCCCCGACACTGCTACCGGAATCGTACGACTCACCCTGCATCAAGCGAAAGATCTCGACATCTCGGGCGTCTTCGGCGGCAGTCTCAACCCCTTTGCCAAGGTATACCTTGGGGGCAGTACGAAAGAGGTCCACAAGACAAAGGTGCTCAAGCACGCCAACCAACCGATCTGGGAAGAAGCTTGCGAGTTCCTGGTTCCCGAGAAACACAACACCGTTGTCACCATTCGGGTCCAAGATAGCAAGGACTTTGCGTTAGATTCGAGTCTCGGCACGGTCACGGTTCGATTGACCGACCTGCTCGAGGCGAGGGAAAGGCAACAGGATTGGTTCCCACTCAAGGGGAGTCGAGCGGGGAAGATCCGACTCACTGCGGAGTGGAAACCCGTTGCCATGACTGGTAGTGTCGGTGGAGCAGCCGCATACGTCCCTCCCATCGGTATCCTCCGTGTCTGGCTCAAGAAGGCCGTGGATGTCAAGAATGTCGAAGCGGCTCTGGGCGGGAAGAGTGATCCGTACGTCCGAGTCCTGGGCAACAACCGAGTCTTGGCCCGAACCGAGGTGGTCAATAACAATCTCAATCCGGAATGGGATCAGATCGTCTATGTGCCCATCCACAGTCTTCGCGAGAATTTCATCTTCGAGGTTATGGACTACCAAAACATTGGTAAAGATCGTACGCTGGGATATGTCGAGGTCAAAGCAGCGGACTGTGCGGAGAAGAGTGGTGATCAAAAGTATCCCTACAGCTCGAAGGGTCCGCAAATTCGGAAGGATAGGATCAAGTTGGACAAGGCGAATCACTACAAAGGTGAACTCCATTTCGAGGTCGACTTCAAGCCCGCCGTGTCGCTACGGGGCGGAGTGTCTTTCGAAGCACAGAAGAACGAATTGGAGGTGGCGGCCGAGGACGCACAAGCGCAAGCGGCAGTTGAGGGGACAGGAAGCATTTCGGGTACAGGTACGCCGAACAGAAACGGTTCGATCAGACTACCTCCTGTCAGTCCGGCTACTTCCAAGTTCCCCCCGGGATCGAGCAGACAGCCGAACGGTCACAGACCGTCGCAATCGCTCGGAAACGCCTCTACTCTCTCCGCCGCTACGGTAGGATCTCAGATGGAGAAGGATGGATCCCGGTCTGGTGGCGACGTAACACCGGCGGAGGATCCTGAGTCGGGAGTGGAGATGTCGCTCGAGGAGATCCTATCGAACCGTAAGTGAACGGACAACAAGATGAATATCAGGTTATCGAGTTGACAAAAGGTGCAGAATCTGGTTTACTGGTATTCCAGGTCATCTCCGGCCAATTGTCGAGAAAAGGATCTCTCGAAGTCATGTTCGACGATGGGTACTGGCCCGCTTTCACCTCCGGCAAAGCGAGAAGTACGCACCCGACTTGGGATCAGGCAAGTCAGATTTCGTTGATTTCGGAAACAAAGCTCATGTCACGTTTGAGTAGGTGGGAGAAGGATTCATTCGCGAACTCGACTTCAGTAGAGTCTGGCTGAGGATCAACGCGGCGGACGAGAATGACAAAGAAGACATCGTAGCCGAGTTCAAGTGCGATACCAAGGATTTCCTTGAACAGTGCATTGTGAGTAACCAAAGCCTCTGGCTTGTATAGCGAGTGCCAACGCTGACGCAAGACTGCAGAGAAACCCTGCAGACTTCTTGCTCTCGCAACCTGATGGGTCGAACAGAACCATAATACGACTTGCTGCGAAGTTCGTTCCCGTGGATATCACGCTCGAAGCGCGAGAGAGCATCAACAGTGAGTAACAGTGGTGACAAACGAGCGGAAAACTGATGCGTCTCACAGATATGGGTGTTCTTCGAGTGGACGTGGTGGAGGCCAAGGGCTTGATGGCAGCGGACAGGTCCGGAAAATCAGATGTGAGTCCATTCGGCGCGCCTTCGGTTCTCGACTAACAATGATTCACTAGCCTTACGCCGTCTTTACCCTTAACGGTATGAGGGTATTCAAGTCAGACACGAAGAAGAAGTGAGCTGGCAAATTCGAGATCGGAAGTGTGGAAGCTAACAAATACAATACAGGACCTTGCACCCTGTTTGGAATGAGAGCTTCGAGACCATGATTCCCTCACGAGTTGCGGCTAAATTCAATTTCGAAATCTTCGATTGGGACAGGGTTGGTACTGCCACTCCACTTGGGAACGGTTGGATCGACCTTGCTGCGCTTGAGCCCTTCGAGGCGACCGAGTTGACTCTACCTGTTCACACTGAGAAACATGGAGACAAAGGGACTCTTCACATTCGAATGTTGTTCCAACCGGAAAGTGAGTATTGCTTGATTCGCAGACTGGACTTGAGGAACAACATGCTGATTCGGTGTCACCACAGTCATTGCTCGAGCGCGACAAAGCACGACTTCGTTCGGTACAGTCGGTCGAGTCGTGACGACTGTGGGCGGTGTTCCTCTTGGAGTCGGTAAGGGCGTGATCCACGGTGGTGGTGCTGTAGCCATGGGTGTCGGTCATGGCCTTGGGTCGGTTGGAGGATTCGCCGGTCGACGTATCGGTCTAATCAAGAAGAAAGACAAGTCGGGTAAAGATGTCTTGATGGAGGAGAATGAACCTGTCGCTAGTCCGACTGGTCCAGTGGCCTTGGGTGCTACTGTTCCGAATGGAGCAGGAGCGGGGTACGAGTTACCAGCGGGACAAACGTCGATTCCTACCGGGGAAGGTTTGGACGGGGCAGTACCAGGTTCAGGAGTGCCAGAATCGAATGCGACTACTCTACCGGTCGGAACTGGTCACGCGCCAACAGAACCGGGAATACTAGGAGTGACCGTCATCGGGGCGAAGGATCTGAAATCGGGGAAGGAGAGCGGGGTAAATAAGGCGTATGTGCAGGTGAAGTTGGGAAGTAGGAGTTTCAAGACGGATCACGTGAAGAGCCAAACGCCAGAGTGGTGAGTGGTGCACGAGCTCAGAGTTGGCCATGATTGTTGACGTGGAGTCTGACACCCCGTTTAGGAACGAGACATTCACATTCAACGTCGTTCCCGGGACCAGCACCTTCATCGTCACCGTTTACGGTATGTACCCTATTCACTGGCTGTACTTGGATGGGGTCAACCCAAGCTGACGTACATCACTCCTTCTGTTTTATGTAGACCACCACACGCTCGGCAAAGACAATGAACTGGGCGAAGCCGAAGTCGATATTTGGCGCCATATCCAACCTGCCGTGCCAAACGCCGATGTATGGGTCGAACTTGGTCAAGGTTCAGGCTTGTTACGATTACGATTGGATTGGAATCAAGGTGTCGCGACTACCGCTGGAGGGAAGAGTGGTGCAGCTGGGAGACTGAGAACGCCGAGTGTTGGTTCGAAGACCGCCACAGGGGGACAACCTGATAGTCCGAGTAGGTTTAGTTTGAAGAAGAACAAGGCTGGTGCGGGGGCAAAAGGCGTTGATGAAGAGTGAGCGAAATGAGAGTCTGCGTTCGTTTTTGGTTTAAATCATATCAGGTTATACAATAAGTTACAATTATATAGTCACTTGCGTGATGATCATGATAATGCTCTATGTGGTTATCCGTCCATGCTTCCTGCTGTCCTTGCTAAGCTCCAGAACGACGTGCCGTCGATATTCCAACGCTTGTCCCGCTCGAGGCAGGTGATATTGTCAACAACCCACAGCGACATCATGTCGTTGAAGCCGTGGGAGGCGGCTCCCGACCCGTATCCATGAATTGGAGATAGTCGACCACTTTCCATCCTTCTCTCGGACTGGGTTGTGCCGGTGTCGAAGCTGGGATTGTCGCCGCTGGTATTGCGGATGATTGCGAGACTGCTTGTGTATCCGTTGTATCGACTTGCTTCTCTTTATTGTCGTTATCCACCAGCATGGGCTCATCGTCATCATCGTCCCCTCCGAACAGATCATCATCGTTGTCGTCGTCGTCGTCATCTTCATCATCCTTCTTCTCATCTTTCGCAGGATCCACCCCCTTCTGCTCTACTACCGCACTTTCCTCCCCACCTCGTGGTCCTGCCTCTACCCCTGCACCCTTTTGACCGCCCTCACCCTCATCTTCATCATCATCTTCTTCGTCATCCGCGTCAACTCTCATGACCCAATCTACCTCCTCTTCCCTCCTTCCTATCTCTTCCAGCAATACACCTGCTTTCCTACTTTCTCGCTCAAGACGAGATTTGAGTCCTCTCCTCAAGATCTCGAGAGTTGGTTCGTCCATCGTCCGTAGTTGGTCTGGGTTATGCCATTCTCCTCCTTCTCCTTTCGCCCCATCCTCCGCCTCCGCTGCTCCTCCTTCGCTTGAGATCGAACTAGTCGTAAGGGGAAGAGGGAGGGTATTTATGACTTGGAAGAACGTCTCAGGTGCAAGAGGTGATATAACCTCCCCCTCAGAAGATGATGTAGGAAGGGGATTCAAAGGATGGACAAGGTATTGCGACAAGGGAGGTATGGATGGAGGTGGTTTGGAAGAAGAGGCGGTTGGAAGGGTGGAGGGTGAGGGCGAGAGATAGTTCGATAAGGCGTTGATACGGCCTAGTAAGAGTGAATACCGTTGGAGAAGCGTATCCCTGCAAGATGGAAATGGGTTGAAGGGCTGTTAGTATACAATCCACAAACAGGCTTGAGGCAACACGAGGTACAGCGCACTGGTCTTACACCATCACATGATCGTGGCGAGTAATGGAGGCGTTCGCTATTTGAGGAGGGATGTATGTAGACAAGCCGTTCATCGCTGCCCACTCACCAACTTGGGAGACTACCATCTTGAGCACCTGATCCTAATAGATCCTTCAACGAATCAATATCGTTTATCGTCGTCGTCAATCGTGGTATGAGAGTATTGATTGCTGAAAGTGGGATGGACGGAGCTAAGGGAGGATGATATGTCTCCGAGGGAGGTGGTCGGACTTGTTGCATGTTGTGTGAGAGGTGAATGTAAGCGAATAACTGTTGACGGATATGCGCGTTTGGTTAATGCTATTGCCGTAGAGACGAGGAAGAGCAATGTTGGACAAGACAAAGTGGAAGTACACAGAGCTGGTCAACGATATCGTCCGTTCGTTCGCTCTTTGGTTCCAGTTTCCGGCGGAAAACGCGAACCAACCTCGTCAATTAACTGATCGGTCCTTATTGACACTTTCATCTTCCTTCTTTCCTTGTGTCTGCCCATCTCCTCAGCCACGATGCAGCAGCTGCTCAGTGAGTAGTCGTGTATGATTCCATCTTGCTGCTTATCTACGAAAACGCATACCTGTTCTCAGACGATAGACGCTCATTCCTCCTTCTTACTTTGCAGACCCGTTCGCGCAGAAATACCCCGAGGCAGTCGATTCGACCCTCTCTTCGCAGGCGGTGTCGGTCCAGTTTAACCCCTGTGGACCATTTGCGGGACATTACTTGGCTGTAGGGGGTAGTGATGGGCTTGTGGAAGTGTGGGATGTGGAGACGAGAGGTGTAGTGAGGGTCTTGGAGGGGCATGTCAAGGCTGTGAAGGGGTTAAGGTGAGTTGCAGCTACGAAATCTCCAACCTGACCAAATACGATAATCCTTGTTGTGTAGAGCTGAGCTGATCTTGTACGAATCGTCTGACAGCTGGTCTAAGAACAATCGTTATCTCCTCACATCATCACAAGACAGTACCGCCATAATATGGGATCTATCCATCCTCTCTCACCCTTTACTCAATCCCCAAACCCCATCCTCCTCCTCATCCTCATCGAAGTTACCATCAAGTAGTTCCCCAAGAAAATGTACGATCCGATTCGATGCGCCTCTCCTCGGTGCGAGCTTCCATCCGAGAAACAGCAAGATCGTCTTGGCGGTATTGAGTATCGGAGAAGTGGTACTTGTTGATTTGAGGAAAGAAGGTGGGGGGAGGTGGAAGTTGGAAGATGTCGTTGAGGGTGAAGAGGATCAAGCAGATGCCGAAGGAGAAACAGTCGGAAGAAAGAGGTGGGTCTCGATCATCCAGCTGAACGAATCTCATCTTGAGCGCTGGAGCTGATCTGATGAGATTTGTAACGACAATTGCAGATCGTCAATGGCTTGCGCTGTCTTCTCACCCTGCGGTTCGAGAATATATGCTGGGACAACAGGTGGCATGTTGCTTGTCATAGATCCCCTGACGAGATATGTGAGTGTCAGCTGGTATAGGGTATTGGAGAAGCGCAACAGACAGCTGATGGGGTGTCCTCGGCAGGTGTTGCAACGAGTCAAAGTTGCAAACGCATCGATCCGTCAGCTCTCGTTTGACGCCTCTGGGCAGTAAGTTGTGATATATAGCCAAAACATTTGAATTACATCACAGCTGAATCCTGTCCTTCCCCTCAGACACCTTATCACCTCAGCGTCCGACCGAGCCCTTCGACTCCTCTCGGTCCATCCCCTCACTTCCGCCCTAACACCTCTACATCGTTTTCAAGATCTGGTTAATCGAACACCATGGCACGCTATTGGGTTTTCAGGCGATGGGGAATACGTGATGGGTGGTGCGGGACATAAGATGGCACATAACGTCTTTGTGTGGGATAGGGAGAGCGGGGTGTTGGTCAAAGTACTGGAAGGACCAAAGGAGCCTTTGTTGGATTGTGATGTGAGTGCGACTACGGAGCAAGAGTCGACAGCAACAGCGTATCACATTCTGGCCCTTTTACCACAAAGATTTGTAGATAGCAAGTTAGCTGACAGACCTCGTGCTCTACCACAGTGGCACCCTACTCGACCGGTGATTGCCTCTGTGGCAACTTCAGGCGACGTACATATATGGCAAACATCTCTACCAGATAATTGGGCTGCTTTTGCACCTGGTTTCGAAGAGCTAGAAGAGAATGTAGAATACGATGAGAGGGAAGACGAATTTGACATTGTGCGTATCGCTCCGGCTACACACAAAGTTTCCCTTCCCACAACTACACATACTTCTGTAATAAATGGAAGACGGGATGATACAAGCAAGCGAGCTGACTCTGCGCCGTCACATAACATAGGAAGACGAAACGGAACTGAATCGACGAAAAGATCTCGAAGAAGATCTATTCATCGACGTCCTCTCTCCACAAGAAGATTCATACCCTCGTAGACCACAACCGATCTTGTCTCTTCCTCCGAACCTACAATCAACAGGAACTGGAATCGGAACTGGCGATAACGCGAACGAACAAGATAGAGTAGAGTTGGAGAAGTATGTGAGATCGTTGAGCGCGGTGAAAGATTGGGCAGATAGAGAGGATGATGAAGATGGGTGGGAGGGGTTTTATCTAAGTCTGGATCTGCTGGAAGAGGTTGAAGATGAGGATGAAAATGGGTCGTGAGGCGAGAAGAGAGCTACCACCAGATGTTTTACTCTGCCAAAAACCCGACATCGGTCTCATGTACAATGCATAACAAGACAACACACTGCACCGTGCCGCGACAGGTCATGACGCGCATCCGCCTCATTATAGGGTATATTCGACAAACACATCCGTCAATCTATCAATATAGAGGCAACGTCCACTCGCAAACTCATTGCGGTCTGGTCTCGTAAGCCGGTGGTGGAGGTGGCGGCGGATCATTCGGTGCTGTTTGCGATCTTCTCTTACTCTCGTCTGTAACTCCCCAAATGCCAACATCAGTAAAGTGCCGATCTCCTGAGCTCAATCACACTCACAAGCCTTGTAAGCCGCTTTCAGCGTCTCCTCTTTCTCCTTCTCCTCGACTCCAGGGGCAGGAGGTACAGGTGGTGCGGTCGCTGCAGGACGAGGAGGGACGGTCGGAGCAGGTGCGCTTGCGGTACTACTAGCAGTCTTGCTAGGTCCCGTCGCGGACGCTGAGGTCGATGTTGATGCTGAGGCTGCATCGCGTTGTTTAGATGCGGGAGTTTCAACTTTGACAAAATCTTCCTGAGGAGGTGCTTCGCCTTCTTTTCGAACTGATAGGAAAGCCTACCGGTGTGACGACAAAAGATCAGCATTTCTCCTCTTCACGACAAGACTTCGATGTTCGTGCCAGGGGTACATCATATCACTTGCGCAGACTCACCTCGCCCATATAACCCAAAGCAACAGCTCTCAAATGCAGTTTCTCCTTAGACAGACCTCCCTCCGCCAAGACCTTGTCGCAAGTCTCTCGGACCACGCTCTCCACTTCCAATTTTGCGCCCTTCCACAATGTCCGCAACCCTTGTTCCGAAGCCTGCTCTTCCAGCTTTCTCAAATCCTCAGGTGACATACCGCTTTGTTCTGCGAGTTGAAGTCGATCGAACACTGCTTTGAGTTCGAGCGCCGATCGAAGGGTCGAAACGGTATCGCTGACAACGTTGAAACTGCTCTTGGCCCCGTGGAACCAACCAAGAGGTGCGAATTGGGAAGATGCCTGAGGGACGAGTCAGTTGATGTCAAAGCTGAAAAGTGATGCTCGACTAACCATGTGCTGGGCAGACTTGGCTTGGTATGTCCGTCCAATTGCGTGGAGCAACTCGATACCGTAGCTTTCTTCTTTGAGATCTCTAAAAGCAGCGAAGCAATCCAAAGTCAGATTGTCACGGAATACACCCACGATGCGACCACTTACTCAGCTTCCAATCGGCAAATCTCCTACAAGTTCACCATCGGTATGATTCAGCTTACAACCACGAATTCGTAATGAAACCGCTAGCTGCGAACCCACCTTGAAGCTCGCTCCTACCAACTTATCTTCCGGTCCCTTCGCCGCCTCTGTAAAGATATTCAACTTGTTCGTCAAATGCACCGAAAGCTTCTCCACTCTCGCTCGTCTCGCTCTAGCCTTCTCTTCAGCGACAGCTCGATCACGCAGCATCTTCTTCTGCATCGCTTCGGGTGTGAGCATCGGTCGACCGCCGGGTCCCATCATCATGTCGCCGGCTTCTTGTTCGTGTTGTTGCTGGAAGGCATCTTTCATGTCCTTGCCTAGAAGTATTGAGTTGGCAATTCAGCTCCAGTTCCTCTGGCAGGATGACGCCTAACGGATCCACTCCCAGATACACAGACACCAGTACGTGAGTTACCAGTTGGCTTCTCTCGCACATATCTCGCATTCTCGCAGTCCATAGCATTCGCAACCAATTGTCGTGTCGCACTCACCGATACTGATAGTCCCAATGAAATCCTCAAACCTATCTCCTCCAAACATCTTCCCAAACACCTCTTCGGGATCCGCAAATCCACCTGCTGGCTCGGCGACACCACCGCCATTCTTCTGTCCAAACTCGTTGTATTTGTGTCGAAGTTCAGGATCGGATAGGACTTGATATGCGATGGAGATTTGTTTGAACTGCAGAGAAACAGGGTTAGTACTACGTCAATGGCAATCATGATGGCAGAACGCCAATTGTGGGAGCGCGTCGTGTACTCGTGGAGTCTTGATGGCAAAGCGGATGCTACACTCACTTTCTCTTCGGCATCCGGGTCATCCCGGTTCTATGAAGAGCCGATTAGCTTGCGCGCTCCAAGTCGCAGACGAGGGCCATGAAGCTTACCTTATCAGGATGCAGCTACACAATACGAGAAGAACTGACAGTCAGCTTCTACTCCTCAGAAGACGAGACACGACTACGACTATGACTATTTCGCAGCGATCGGTATCTTTTGCGCCAAGTCGCACCCACCTTGATTGCCAACCTCCTATAGGCCTTTTTCACCTCATCAGTCGTACACTGACTTCCTAATCCCAACACATCATAATAAGCCATATCGATAGGGTTCTTATCACTTCCTATACCCCTCCTCCCTCCACCTCCGCTCATACCGCCATTGTTGGAGGAAGTACCTCCTGAACCGAATGGATTTCCAGTACGCGAGTTGGTGTTGTTGCCTGAAGATGAGGAAGGTTTGGGCTGAGGGTGATTGAATAGGTTTTTACACCTTAGTGAAGTTAAAGTATCAGCTCAATTGATATACCTGTGTATGATGAACGAGCTCCATCAAATCACATATTAGGCCAGCATGAGTACTCACGAAGAACATCTAACTCTCAATGTTCCTATGAATGTAGGAGGTACGATGTACTCCTGTTGCGCTCTACATTGTGGACAGTCGACGGGGGTATAGTTCCCCCGTGGTCGGGAGTCGACGATCGTTGACATGGCGGATTGGGACCAAGATAGATCACAAGCCAAGTAGCGAGACTGTGCCGATTGTTGCCGTGGTTAACGCTTGAGATGTAGAAGGGTGTTATGGGGAGAAGTACGTTGTATTCACTCCGTCTTCAGTAGTTGGAAGTAAGTAAGAAAAGCGAGATCAACAACTGTCTGACGATTGATAACGTTGATAAACTCGCAACTGCTCGCTCGGTCGGTGGCGATGACGTCTCGCTCCGCTCTCGTGATTTGTGGCTCCCCGCGATTCTGACTTTGCGCTTGCCTCGCAGTGCAATGTGAATCCAACCATGCATGAACTCATACATTCACACTGGTCCGGACTATGACGGCCTATGCTCGCAATCAGGCTCAAGCACACTTACTGCCTCGATCAACTCGTCGCTGTTTACCTTTTCATATCGCTCTCCTAGACTAAAACAATATATACGAGTATTCCTGTCTATCCGAATTGTCCATGTACTCTCCGAGACAAAACCCTAAATCAAGCTATAGCTATAAACGAAAACGAAGACACAGTAAAAACCAACAAGACGAATGATGGTACACATACTGTACCATCCAAAACCTGGACAAATCTGTTCCAGTCAACAATTCCTACCCCTCTACACTCTTATTTTCCCCTAAGGCACCTAAACCCATCTACTCTTCTTCGCTGCTTTACTGGCTGAACTGAGACCCATCCCTTCTGCCGCTCTATGATATTCGTCCCCATCTCCACCTTGTCCGTCATCGTGATACGACCCATATGGATCTGTCGAATATTGTCCGCTCTGAGCTCGTTTCGCTTGTAAATACGGATCTTCTTTATATTCACTCTGTCCACCCAAGTTTTGTTGTTGTTGAGTTGAGAAGCTGCCGTCACCATTCGGTGATCCTAATGCTACACCCCATTCACCCGAAACCACTTGTCGTGACCCTCCAGCTCCTCCTTGAGATCGAGAGGCATATTCATCCTGTGGTGGTTGAAGAGTTTCCATCCTCTCTTGTTCGGAATAGAAAGGACTATGCTGTCTTGCCATCGCCGCAGCGGCCGCAGCTGCTGCTTCCTTTTCCTGTTGTGCTTTGATAGCTAGAGGAGAAGGTTTGTTCGGTTTATGACGATATGCCGGATCAACAGCTGCGTTCGCTGCAGCGCTCTCGGCAGCTGCCATCCGAGCGACCGCTCTACCACCTTTACGAGGTGTCTTCTCCTCACCACTACTGCTAGCAGGGGTCGTAGAAATGGGCTCTTCGACAGTCACAGGAGCTGTGTTCGACTGTTGTCCGTACGAGGCAGTTTCGTTACCGTACGTCTGGGAAGGTATAGGTTGACCATATTGATCGTAGTTGTAGTTGACGGGTGGTTGCTCGATCCCGGGCTGGGTTTGCCACCCTTGATCCGCGGGTGCAGGCGCACCGTACGCCTGTTGACCGCCGTTCGGATAAGTCGGACTCGTGGGATATCCATACCCCTTCTCGGCATGTGGATCCTGTGCGTGTGGAGTGGGTGCGGCATTCCGCGTCAAAACAGGAACAGGCGGTACGAGACCTTTCTCTGATAAGGGAGATTTGGCACCCCCCGCCGATGGATTTCGCGACGAAGAGACGGATGGTCGAGCGGATTTCGCCTCGTTCGCTTGTCGTCTTTTTCGACGTTGACGAGCTTCCCAAGCCTCCTAAAGCACGCGAACACGACTCAGTCAGCTGTCTCCTCCACGATCCATCCTCAGTCCGACTCAACAGGAGCGAAGAGACGGTCCGTTGATGCAAAGGAGGAAGCTTCCCACTCACCCGTCTCTCCCTCTTCTTCTTCTTACTTAACCACCACCACAATCCAAACGCCGCAATAGCCAAAGCCATACCACCAATCAACGCCGGAATGGCAATTGCCACGGGGAACCCTCCCGACTTTTTAGTTGAAGATGCACTCGTGGTGGAAGAACCTGAATCGTTCGCGACGACTGATACGGTTACGTAGGATTGACGTTCGACAAGTAAGGCTGCGGCGACGTTGATGGGGGCATCGGTGGGTTCGGGGAAAAGGAGAGAGAGGGTAGGAGTGGAAAGGAGGGGGTTGGAAGGTGCCATGGTGCTATGCAGGGCAAACATTAGTGTCAGTAATGGCTTCGTGGAAGGGCGTAGACAGAGATCGCGAGCATCTTCCTTGACAGGTTCGCGTTTTCCCAATCACCGCGCTGAGTGCCCTTCACCTCAAGACTCCCATACTTTAGGTGTCCGACTCATGCTTTACGTCTACGCGCAGTCGATTCGATTCGATCAAAGATGACAAACTCACCAATACTACTCTCCAGATATACGATCCACAAACAATAATTCAACTGGGACCAACCAATTCTCTTATAACTATTCTCGATACAATTACGCCTCGTCGTGTGCAATATGCAGTAGTACTGTCCAACGAGTGCGTACTTGATGCCAAAGCCCGAGTGGTCTGTGCGCCAAGTGTATTGTCAAGAGGAGAGGACGTGCAGAGGCGATGATTCGGGGTCGGGTTCGTGTGGGAACGCGTCGAAAGAGTGGAGGAGACCGCGACGAAAACAAAGTCCAACGAAAGAGAGAAAGAAAGAAAGAAAGAAAGAAAGAAAGAGATAGATGAAGAGATCAATAGCAAGAAAGAGGGATGAGAAAGACTACTGCCAAGTCAAATGTCCAAGCAAGATGCAACAATGCTCGATCGTGGGATGGATGGGATGTGCCAACGCAGCTTGCAACGATACTTTACAGACAAAAAGGACACAAACAAACAATCCCCCTCCCCCTCCTGTGCTCTTTCGGGGAAACAGGAACGGACGGAGAGAACGGAGGGAACGGGAAATATAATCCAGGGTCGACAAAAGTTACCCCGATTCTAAATTTGCCCTTTTACCAGTTTACCCCTTGTAGCAATTTAATATGGCATAAGGAATGTTGTGGTGGCAGACTGACTCTATCTATCATGGTTGCATGAGCAAAGAACGGTTCCAGATATCAGAACCCGAAATGTATGTCCTCCTCCTCCTTGATATACAGAAGGGGGAAGGATGAAGAAGTGGTTTATTGTAGAAAGGTGGATAAACGAATGTATGGAAATATATCCCATCCTGATTATACAAATGGAAATCAGCACACCATATTACGTAGCTGGAAGACGCGTCGAATACCACTCACACATTACATGACAATACGAGGCTCAGTGATGGATGTAGAGATCTGCACGAGAAGATGTCAGCTTATGCGCCCATGTCATCTATGCACAGACTCCACTTACACTCTTGTGGGGTAAGACAGAAGCACCGTTCACGTAAAGCTCATCCTTGATCGTCACGTCGTCTCCCAAGACAGTAATGTTCTCCACTCGAGTCTGCGAACGCGTTCAAACAAGTATTAGCCTTCTGCCTCGTCTTTCAATACCTTCTCAGACCTCTCACTCACCCATCGTCCGACATTGCTGTTCCATCCAACGATAGAGTTGGCAATCCATGCGTGATCTCGGACGACAGCGTTGGACATGATCACACATCGTTGAAGTCGGACACCAGGACCAATCTTGGCGTCAGGGCCGATAACGACGTTAGGACCAATGACAGCGGTGGGGTCAATATCGGCACTCTGTGAACAAGAACACATGTTAGCGTGATCGACAGTGATAAGGAACGCCAAGCTCACAGGGTCGACCATGACGTTACCACCATAGACCCATTTGTTCTTGGCGGGGTCAGTGAGCAACGGTGAGTGTTGAGAAGTCAAGTGGGAGAGGTAGAGACAGGTACCTGTAGTGATAGCAATGTCAGCGTAGCACGGATAGGCTGAGCGACAAGGTGACTCACCAGACAAGAAGTCCTTGGGTTGACCGACATCCATCCAGAATCCTTGCAGGTCGAATGAATGCAGTTGTTGGTCGGCAGCGATAGCGGGGAAGACCTCCTTCTCGATGGATGTGGGTCGGAGCTGTGTAGGGGAAGTAGAGCATCAGCGTGAGTCATGTAACATTAACATGTCACAATCGGGACAGTTGCGTTGCCGTGTGATGAGATGCAGTACGGTTGGGCCGAAATCCAACTCACCTCGATTCGGTCCAAAACGCTAGGGTTGAACATGTAGATACCGGCGTTGATCCTGTTTCCAACAAACTCGACCGGCTTCTCGACGAATCGGTCAATGACGGTAGATCCAGGCTTGGTCACAACGACACCGTAAGCTGAGGGTTCGGCGACCTTGGTGACCATGATGGAACCTTCGCATTTGTGGGCGAGGTGGAAGTCTCTGCGGGAGTGGAGATGTAGTCAGCACAATACTCAAAGATGCGATAGGAACAAGAACCTGGGTCGAGTATGTTTCGGCAATGATAGTAAGAGACTTTCCGACTCACCGGAAAGCTTCGAAGGGGTAGACACAGGTGACATCGGAGTTGAGGACGAAGAAGGGGGAGTCGTCTTTGCCCAAGATCTCACGAGCGAGTGCAAGAGGTCCGGCTGCGAAATGTCGACGGACGATCAGCACAGGTCCGCTTGGAAGAAGGGATGCTGAAGCTGAAGAAGTGAGGTTGTCTTGTTACGCACCAGTACCAAGAGGCTCGGTCTCGACGCTGAAGTGGATAGTGATCCCGAACTCTTCTTCAGTCTTCTTGAGGACTGAAACCATAACTTCGGGTCGGTAGTTGACAGCGAGAACGATGTCCTTGACACCGGCCTGTGAGATGGTATATACGCAATGACGATAGAGCGTGTTTCGGTAGTAGGGAGAAGAGGCCACGAATTCCAAAATAATGGTGCACGCGTAACAGATAACGAGGCAAGGTGTAGGTTGTAGTAGTAACGTATGAGGTGGACAGGATAGAGATCGAAGAGATCAGCAGCCATACTCTAGACAAGACGAGATCGCAGACACGCACCTTGACCAAAGCCTCGATCTGATGCAAGCTGTACGTTCAGCCCGTCAGTATATAGTGCACAAGCAGTGGAGCACGTCCACGCGTCGAACATGGTAGTTCAGACTCACATCATAGCCTAGCAGAGAATTAGGCTGTCAGCTCTCCTTCTTGTACCGGTCGCAAGACGAACAGCTCACCTTGTTACAGAACTCGACAAGGGGTTTGGGCCATGACAGCTGCATATCAAAACACGATCAGCCTAGGCTCTTCACGCAGTCTTAACGGCACGATAGTCGAAAGCAGCTCTCAGGTGAACGCCCACGCGCACAAGCGAAAGCGAGTTGGACGTGTATGATCGCTGATTGAGGTTGGCAGAATAGAGCTAGACACTCACGGTCAAAGGCCTGAGTCGGGTACCGAAACCACCAACGAGAATTAAAGCGTGTCAAAGGAGGAGAGTTAGCTAGGACGATACGCCGAGGACGTTGCCAGACGTGTACTTGTGCAGGATAAGAATACTTATCTTCATTTTGTTTTGTTTTGTTTTGGGAGGGTATCGGTGAGTTGATCTAAAGAGTGTGTGTGATAAGATTGAAAGGGATCAACAGAATTGTTGATTTGTAGAAAAAGAGGAATGTTAGCTGTGAGTTCGCGGTGGTGGTTGCGAGGTAGGTTAGTAGTCAGTACTGAGTAGTAGTAGTGTCGCTGCTACGTGGTGGTTGTGTTGCAGTGAGTGAGTGGTTTGACCCGAATAACGCTAAACAGCGTTTCAGGGTCTAGACCTCTCTCTCTCTTTTTCGCGCGTCGGGAAGTTATACTCACTGTATCGTATAGGGCATAGCAGCAACTGCCACTTGCGGGATCAATCAATCAATCAATCAATCCAGGGTTCAAGAGATCGAGGCACGTGTACGGGTACCACAGATAAAACGTGGATTATTTGTACCGATTAGTTTGTTCCATTTTATCCAGATTTATTTCAGATAACCGTCAGTGTCCAAGTGAAGCTTTGTCGAGCAGATGCAAGCTGGACTACGGTCAATCAATTTATTTTGATCTGCTCATTACTTGACCCCTACAAATCATCCTCATCACCTAATCACCTAATCACCTCGACGACTGACTCACCATGCGTATCGAGAAATGTTACTTCTGCTCCGCCAACGTCTATCCAGGACACGGCACCATGTTCGTCAGAAATGATGCGAAATGTTTTAGGTTCTGTTCGTCGAAATGTCACAAGAACTTCAAGATGAAGAGGAACCCCAGAAAGGTCAGATGGACCAAGGCTTTCAGGAGGTCGAACGGGAAAGAGATGGTTGTGGTGAGTGCGCCGCGTGCAGTATACAAAATCTGAGGACGAAAAGCTAACGGTATTATCTTTCTTTCCTCCTTCCTATCTCTTCATTTCTCACTTTTCTGTCCACTGCTTCATACCTATCTGTGTCATTCGCATCGACCTTTCTAATTCCCTATCTGTCTCTCCATCATTCCACTGTTGGTATGTCTCCCCCACCCACAGGACACAACCTTCGAGTTCGAGAAACGACGAAATGTTCCCGTACGATACGACCGAGAGTTGGTCGCGAGCACCCTCAAGGCGATGGAGCGTGTGTCCGAGATCCGAGCGAAGAGGGAGAGGGCTTTCTGGAAGAACCGGTGGGTGTCGTTGTTTACGTCTTACCCTTCACTCTCAATCAAAACACCCGATCTATTCTGTGTCATGGTACTACACCCCTCGACAATATTCCCCTCTTTGCATCGCATCATGTTTTGCCACAAGTACTAACGTCATACGAATTACCCCTGCAGAATGTCCGGAAATACCGCCAAGAACGCCCGAGACACAGCTCTCGATATCGAGAGACATCTGGAACTTGTCCAACCTCGAAAAACCGCCAACACAACAGCTTCTATCGCCGAAAAGGAGAAGATCAGAGAGAAACTCAAGGTTCGGGCTGCTGGAAAGAAGGCGATGGCCCTGCAGCAGATGGGAGAGAAGGGTGGCAAGAAGGGCAGGAAGGAATCGAGGTTGATCCCTGCCGAAGGTGGATCGATGGGCATGTCACTCGATTAAGTGGGAGTCGGAGTCGGAGTCCACGCTTGGACGAGGGTGGTCTCAGGGCGATATTAGGGATAATGTTGTATGATAGATGGGGTACACGACATGTACGATTGGCTCCGATACGAAGACTCACAGCTCAAAACCAATTACTGACTGACTAGCGACTAGTGACTGACGTATTACGTGTATTGACCTTTCAACTTGAATGAATCTGACATACATCTGCAATCAGTTGGAATATAGCATGACTGACACCTGAAACGATACGCTTGGACCACGCCTGATCGCTATCGCTACTCAGCTGACCAGTCGGTCTTCCGGCCTCTCTCACGCTGTACAGTACGTGCTTTCCCCTTGAAACACTGTGCCCCCCCTTACCCAAATATAGCCCCTCCCGATCACGCAGACCCCCAATCAAGCAATCCAAGTACGGAAACGGTCATGACGCCACTCCCCATTTCCCGGGAGCTGTGCGAAATGCATCAATGTCGTCTACTTTGAGATTCACTCGTTCGATTCTCGAGGTTGATACCAATTTGAAAGGGGATACAAATGTATATCCCAAAACTTTCACTCAAAAATCAATTTCGAACGGGATATGTCGACTGACTCACTATCGGTGAGGGATGCCCTCAGTCATGAATATATATATGTCTTATCAATGGTTCGATCAGAGGTTGCCAGCGAAAGGGCACGATCACGATTTGATCATTGGATCTCTAGGATTGCTTTGACTCTGGTTACGGAAGAACGTACCACCGCGGAGAGTCTCTTTTTGGTCACCAGGACGGTATAGCAAGGTCACTGAAAGCATAAGCAAGCGCGTCATATGGACCAAGAGGCATATCTGGTTACTGAGCAGATACAAATCATTCACGACATCGAGTCACACGACTGGCACAATCATCACGACCATGCATACTGTCCTATACTTCTCCACACAGCCTACCATCTAAGTCAAAGCTTCCCAATACACTCATTCAGGCTCTACAAAACCACCCCGCGTCTATGGCACACGGTACTTGGCCTCTCGCGCATCCATGATATTCTTGAGCGCATCCACCTTTTCGTCCTTTGTCGCATTGTATGCGATCTTGGCTTGGTTGAATGCTGCGGCGTACGAGGTGTTACATCAGCTCTGTTATCGGCTCTTTCAAGCAAGTCGTCTCCGTGACAACGGCAATCAATCTTCAATATTGCTTGAGGGAAATCGGTGCACTCACGGTTCTCGGGAGCTTTCTGGAATTGCTTGTAGATGATGTCGCGCATCTGGTTTTGCCGTAAACCGGGGTGCTGCAGAGTACGGTATATCAGCTGTTGTCTACCAAGAACATATATATCGGGCCAGGATATGATGGAAGTCTCCGAATGAATGGGAGGGGAAGGGGGCAAGTTACACGTAGCTTACCTCTTCTTTGAGAATTGGCATTTCTCGCTCAAGATATGCCTCGAAAGCAGCTTTGAATCGTCTCTGCGGGGTGTGAATGAGATCCGTCAGCAACTGTCTCCCCTTCTGACAGAGAGGAGCTCTGACTCACCTCGGGATGCGCATCGATGACGAGTCCGGCCTGGAATTACGATTTGTCAGCATAGGTTGCAACCGATACTACCAGCTCTGTGTGCGTTTCCCCATCTGCACCTTCCCCTGTAACATCCCTCAAATCTAGACCTTCTTTTCCCATTGATCACTATTCCGGCCAGAGCAAAACGCACCTTTGCACCTAACGCAGCCTTGTCCGTCTTCTGATTAACGATTTCCATCGCCTCCAACATCTCATCGATACCCTTTGCGCTCAACTCCACCACTTCCTCATCTTCGCCATCAGCACCCTTCGCCTTCCTCAGACCCAAGGGGTCGTTCAGACCGTAACCCGCCACACCCGTACCGGTAGGTGTAAGTTTGTCCCCTGCGGGGGCCTTCTTTTTCCCACCGGCTTTAGGCGCTGCTTTGGCTTTTGAGGGGAGGGCAGCTTCTTCAGCTGCGAGCAGGGCTTCTTTCTCTGCTTTCTTCCGAGCTGCAGCGATGGGCGAAGCGTTGGGTAGCGGGGACAAGCGGGTGAAAGAAGCGGGGGAACGAGGTGAGAGGGCACTCGCAGTGATCAGCACACACATTCCCTTGACAATCGTTCGTTCGTTCAAATCATACGGCACCCACCTTGCTCGGCGGCTTTAGCAGCAGCGGCCTCAGCTTTGGACGATCCTTTGGCTACAACGAGTCGACGAGTCGAACGGCACATCAGCAAACTTCCAGCTTTCATTGCCGCCATGACTGTAGCACCACCAGCGAGACGGATGGTATTGCTCACCTCCGTCTTTCCATGCATCAGCCTCTTTAGCCTCTTTCGCTTTCTGTTCGGCGGCCGCTTTCTTCTCCTACAACCGCGAAACCGAATCCGAATGGAAAGACAATCAGTCAGCTCCGGCTCTCCAACCGTTTCCATCCTTTTCGAGCATGTCGCAGATAGAATTACAACACCATTGGCACAACGTAGTACGCGGTACGCAGTACGAAGAGAGGAGCGTTACTAGCTTTAACGGCGTAGGGCGCGGCGCACTGGTCTCCGCAACACAACGCAACGTACCTCATTCTCGGCCTTCTTCGCTCGACCACCTTCTTTCTTTGCGTTTCCACCTTTAGGTGCCATGATTTGCGTTCTCTATCTCAAAAAGTATTCGACCAAAGTATGATTAGCTATAAATGCTCGTTGCTCAGGACCGTAATTGATGTCAATGTCACTGGGAGGAATACAGAAAGGAGCAACAAAGTAAACTAACTCATCACCCAACGCTGTCGTTCGTATAAAAAGTGGAGGTGGTCCATTCATACTGCTCTCCCAAGCGAACCCGACAATAAGAGAAGCCTACACCACTTCGGCCGATATCTGTCGTTCCACATTCTTTCCTAGCTACTACATGATCGTCACTCGTCTTCGCGCTGTGTTGATATGTATGCATTCATTGCATTGCTTGCGTTTATGTGATGTATGATTTATGACTTGTATATATTGTTGTGTTTCCTAGGTACTGAGCTATATAGATACAACTAATTCCCTTCACACCGGTAGTCTTCCCGGCTCGATCAGATGAAGAAGATCTGCTGCCCCTTTCTACACCCATCCTCGCCATCATCCACCTTCTTTCTCATCAACCGCCTCCCGCTACTTGGCAAACTGCCGCGCTAGCGCCTTCTGCCTCAACTCCCATTTCCTCCTTTCTTCCTCTTCCTCGTCCATCAAACCTAACACTAGATCGTCCGGTCCTCCGTCATCTTCCACCGCTCTTCGATATTCCTCTTCCCACCCTTCACCCCATTCCTCTTTATCCCTATCATCCTTCTCATCTCCTGCCAAAGAGCTTTCCGTGTTCGTCGTAGGGAGAACCCCGCTGCTTGGCGAAGAGTTTGAATTGTCCTCGTCGTCCTCAGGATACACTTCGATATCTCGCTCAGGACCAGAAGCGAACACTGCATCTTCCTCGAAACTTAGTCCGTTGGCCGTGATTTCGCTCTCCCGCCTTCGAGTCCGGATATGTTGTGCTCGAGCATATTCGCGTTTCACTCGATCAACTCCTTCACCCAAGCCCGCCGTGACCGATCTGATGGGTATCGCATGATGCCATTTCCCCCGGGAGGGATAGCCGTTCGGTAAACCAGGTAGCTGAGGTGAAAGACGAGGTTCGATCACCGAGTGAAGGGCTGACGAAAGTGGCTCATCGAATGACTTTGGTTCAACAGATGACGAAGATCTCGCTTCCACTTCGTGGCGGAAGACAAGTCGATGTGTTCGCGCCTCGACATCGAGAATGGAAAGCGGAGAGTACTCGTCAATGGGCCGTGCAGCGAAGAAATCAACCTGACGAGAAAGATAGATGGAAGTGGGTAACATTCTCGGGTTGATGCAATGGGTCTGGATCTCTGCCCTGGCAAGGGATCTACACATTCTTCTGTCAGTCATGATCGAGGTCACGGCGAATTACCATACTCACCTCGAACGAGATGAACCATTTCCCGACAGCTTTCGAGCTTTGCTGGGGTTCAGAAGCAGTGTCGTAATGTCCAATCCTGCCGGCAAAGTCCATTTGGCCTTGATCGACGACTCTGACCACAGATCACTCTGCTCCCCAAACGCCTTGTTCCGCATCATCTCGGTCAGAGCACTACCACGTCGCTGTAAGGAACCTGCCGAGACCACTGATGATTCTGCGTGATTGATCGCACGGAGATCAACTCTCGCCAGCTCCAGAATATTCACCGATGGTCTGAATATAGCGATGTCCTGGCAATAAAGATGACCTGAGACTGGATGTCGGCGATAATCGAGGAAACAAAAGGCTGCGCCGCTGTTTGAGACTATTGATGGTTGCTGGATATGGGTTGGGGTTGTATCGGTAGCAGTGCGTCCAGGTCGCAATCTTACGATCGGCATGATGACTGCTGAAAGAGGGTACATTTGCGAAGAATTGCTGATCCTGGGATTCGCGTGGGAGGCAGCCGTCGGAGGTCCTCCAGTTGGAGTGATGGGAAAGACATCTAGAAAGGGGTTTAGCGAGTACCAGGTTATGGAGTTTAGGTAACTCACGGACTGTGCCTTTAGACGTTCCCACCCCTACCCATCGACCTGCCTTATCCCAGCTAACCTCAGATACGCTAGCAGACGTATGACCCCTCTTCAGCTCATATACATGCCATACTTCGCCCTTACATTCACCGCGGATTCGCGATTTCAGCGCTCCAGCAGGTTGTATCTGAACGATGTGGAATGATCTACCGTCTGTTGGCGCAGCGAAGAGTTGGGTGCCAGTCGGGGAGAAAGACAGGTATGATACAGGATGCGGTTTGTCGTTTGATGATCGGCGTGGTGACCGAACATGAGAAGGAGTACTCTCCAGAGGGAGATGGGATGTTGAGGGCGGAAGTCGGAAATGGGCTACAGTCTCATATCCGGCGTGGGTGTCGGACTCGGCACCAGCGGCGGACGTTGATGGCATAGAAGTCGGATGTGCAGGCTTGCTCGTGCGCTTAGACCTTACTAATCTTGGGAACAAGTCAACGACTTTGATCCATTCTCCACCTGTCGGCGTTGTCGTGATTGTAATGTCTCCCAGAACACTGGATTCGTCCAAAGATCGACTTTCCGAGTCGAACGCCCCGTCACTATCAACACCAGCCAGCCCACCACTGCTTGAATCGTTCGGAGCGCTTTGTGCAAGCCCAGTGTTCCGAGCTTTACCAGCAGCCTTTGCACCCATCTTGAGGCCTGCCCATACGCCTCGAGCCACGCCACCACCAATCTCCACCGCAGATGCCAGGATCGCCGTTTGTTGCGAATGATCGGTAATTGATGACGTGCGTCTGGTTTTCTCCGTAAAAGCCGACGCCGCTTGAGCAGCTCGAAGCGATGACGCTGCGGTTACAATAGATCCCAAGCCGGTCGGCCCAGGAGCATGAGGTGCGTCGTTTGTCGCGAATGCGAGAAGACGACCGTGCAAAGCAAGGACGGGGAGCTGGGTACGAGGGTTGACGGGGAGCTCGGTGACCGGAGAGCACAGTGGCGAGAACGTGATTGGGTCATAAAGGTGGACAGTTGGTGTTGGATGTGAAGTGGACTATCAAATGCGTCAGCGTCAGTCATGGCAAAACCATGTCGACTCACCACTGCTATCGCCCGAGTTGTGCTGTGGACCGCAGCCGCCGTGCCAGTACCCAATTCTATTCTCCTTATGGCGATTCCTGTTCTTAAGCTGACGATGACCAAAGCCAAGGCGCCGAGGGCTGAGCTCCTAGCCGCGAGAGTGACGGTGATTATCGCCACAAGCGGACCGCGCTCTTTCCAATCCGCCGTCCTCTCCAATAGCCTGGCACATAACACCTGCTCCACATTCGAAGAACTGCTTACAGCGGGTGTTAAGGAAGGACTTGATCGTATTGTTTTGCCGTCATACAGGATGGTGGGGATTGAGAGTACCTCTTCGGGAGGCGGAAACGTCTCGGGAACATGTGGATCATCGGGTATGACACTGCTGGTTGTAGTAAAGATCTGAAGTGCGTGTCTCTTTCGCCAAACAAGAAGTAACGGGCTGCAAGCGAGTTTCGGTCAGTCATGGGGACGGAAACGCATCAGTTGTCCGGACCTACGCTTTGCCCCTTCCGTCATCTAAATCTCCTTCTTGCCACACCGCCTTTATACCTTCTGCACCTGGTCCGACCTCTTCGCTAACCTTTGGACTTTCGACAAACGCGGTTGGCTGCTTGCTAGGTGAGGTGGGGAGGAAACCCTTCAAAGTGGGAATGCCGGGAAGAGAGGAGAAGTGTGACATGATCGGACTAAGTAATGAGTTGTTGCCATCGCTATATCAGAGAAAAACTACTGTCAGTAACCCTTGACGTACGCGCTGTAATATAGAAGTACACCAACCTAACATCTAGAGCTGGACGCGAGACCATTGTCAGCATCCATCCGCTACTTGTAGAAGACCAGTGTTACTCACGTATACCCTTTCTTCTGATCTTGCCACTCGAACTTGTCGCCGCCCTATTTCCTCCAGGCCTCCCGGTTTCCCTCCCGTCGGATTGCAGTCGCCTTTCGTGGTCGACATGGTCCGACAAGGGCATGAAGGGTACGCTTAGGAGGTTTGATCACGGATGGATCTTCGTCCCAGTGTGAACAGTAGCGGTCGTCTGGGTCAGCTGAAACGGTGAGATATGGGGGAACGGTGAGAGAAGGAGTGAAGGGGATCAACGATGGGGTTGTGTCAGCAGCTAACCACAGGGATTCGCAATGTCGGAGAAGGTGAGTACTCACGATGGAAGGTTGTGATAAGAGAGAACGATGGTTGGTGCTATGTAAGCAGAATCAAAGTTCGATAGATGAGGGAGACACTAAATGCCGATTGGTGATGCCGAAACGATCCAAAGAATGGATATGGTGAACCTTGTCAATGAGATTCACTTGTCTGTCTGTCCGATGTGGTGGCAACACGAACGACACGTATAGGATGAATGATATTGTAATTCGGGAATCAGCTGATAAGGGAACGCGCGTTGGTCGGCTCGGGATGTCAAAATCCGAGTTGGGGGAAGGGATGCAGCGTGATTGTGTGTGTATGAATGAATGAATGAATGAATGAATGAATGAATATGCTCGAGTATGGATGAGGTTGGGTCTATGTTGATGGTAGTGATAGTGATGATGATAACAAGACGGGATTCTGATCGACTCACTGTGTCGGACGCTCGGGAACGTGTCTGACCGGTTATAGAAGCATCCCCAATGTGGCAAGTGGCAAACGGAAGGGACCGACCGACGGGTGGCAACAACAACAACAACAAACCGCAAAAGGTCAGGGCATGTCGTCATACCCCCCGCTTGCTATATCAAGGATAGATAAGAGCTTCAACTAATATAAGATTGAAATCAACGCAGATATGAGTTACATGAACGTCTGTCATCAACGGTCATTCAACCTCTGTTGCCTGAAGTGATACGAAGGGATCACGAATGCAATATCTTAGCGCGATTGCTAAGGCAATTTATGACTAAATCCATTTCCACCATAGCCCTAGACCGAATCGGATCACACCGAAAATCAGAAAACAGGTGCGACAGGAATACGATGTGCATTGATCTGACACGACGTACTATACCGCTGTTCTGAGGAGAACGTACGTGGGATAAGAGCATTGCAGCTCGAGAGCTCCTTCTCCCTAGCAGTCATGAGAAGGGCACCCGGTGAAAGCAGGAAGTAGGATCTAGTCCCAAATTTCATGTTGTGTTCCTGTGAGAGGGTTAGGGGAGAGACGACTGGCTTGGATCACAAATGTGTCCCTTCCAGTATTTGCAGCATTGGTGATAACTGTGGCAATCGGCACCTTGTTTCACCTGCAAATCTCCCAAGGTGCGGTCGTTCGCACCAGGTGCCAGATGTTTCCCTCATATCTTGTAGGTGACGAATATGATCATAATGGTCAAACTCTATTCAAGTCCGCTCTACTCAACCATACAGACGCACGGTAGTCTGCAATCAATCTCGTCGGGCTGAATAATAGACTACGATAGGCCTACGACACAGCCACATCGTTTGTTTTTGACGCTTGTTATTCCTCAATGCCAACTCCGGATGATCCAAATGCCGTTTCCTTCCAATATGGCGCGACCGACGTCACAAGCTGTTTCGAAGCGTGCAAGACCTACCCCTTGGTCGTTTTCAGTCCCGCCCGACAGCCCTATTGTGCCTGTTACACCTATCAGCTGGAGGGCAATGGGGAAGAGGTGATTTGTGACTTGTACACCTCCGCCTATCGATTTACGCATGATCCGATTTCCCAAGCATCGAGCTTGGCAAGGAGGAGATCGTCGTGGGATAAGTTGAGAGATCGGTGAATGATTTGTGTCCCGCACAAGGAACAGCTTGTCGGATCTCTAGATCAGATTCTTATGAGGTGAGTAGCGATCCAACGTAATGAAGTGGTGTTTGGCTGAACGTTGCGCTTGTTGTTCGATTGATACAGTACCTTGACGTCAGCTTCGAGCTCGGTGAGTGTGCCTTTTCTTGAAGGAAAGCCAGAAGAAGCTAATCCTCCTCGCAGAGAGCTGTGGAGGATGTTTGAATGGAGAATTTCTCGGCAATGCCACTTTGAGTGGTTTGGAGTGAGTACAAGCCTGCCGGACTCAGCGCTTGATCGTGAACAAACCGAGTGCTGATCGCTGCCATGTCTCGTCAGCTGCTCCACTTTGCCTGGTATCGCACAGAACGCCGTCACATGCACTGCGGGACAATGTGTCGCGTACGCTTGTAGAAAGGGGTATAATCTTGTCGAGGGAGTCTGCGTTTAGAACAGGGGGCTAGTGCACGTCCTGACATAGTGACAAGTGATTGAGGGCTTTAGTACTTGCTTTTGTTGGGATTTCCTTGTGATCGATTATTTGCATGCACCTGCAAGCATCCTGATATCTATCATCAATGAAGTTTGTGGAAGGGCTGTTAGTAGACCACCTTCCGATCATTGTCCCGCTCTACCGGCCTTGGACGCGTTGATGGTCGCTTCGCTTGTCGAGCCCTAGCGCCTGGTTTCAGCCAGCTCCTACTTTCCCTTAGCAATTGAAGCATATGTGTGGATCAGTGCGCACGGATCCATGTATAAAATTTTGGTACTGCGAGTCGATCCTTTATGGATGGGATTGACCAAGCGAGCTATTGCCCAAATGAGAAATATATATATATGGATGGGACACTTTCCTTTCCTCACCAAAAGCATGCCAAGCAAGCTGAAACGAATCACCCTACCGCTCGGACCACCTTATCTTTCCCTGTCCTCTCCCCTTGCCTTGCGTTACCCTTGCGTAATTACTGAAAGTGTACCTTGTTTTAGCGTCGTTCCTGAGATTCGCCGCCAGTTTAATTCTTGCTTTTGCCACCCAAATAGTTTGGGACGTGACTTGTTGCCCGCTGGGAAAAAAATGTACAAAAAGAGTTTGAGTCTTAGTCTTGGTAGGCTATGCGTCGACTGCATACGTTGTCTGCTGTATATGGTAGTAGTATGGTATCCAGATGCAATCAAGTGGGGAGAGAGTGACCCGTACTTGACAGTTGGATGTGCCGATCGCACTGACCTGGTCATCATACAACAAAAGGGACAAGGAGAAGAGATATGAAACGGAAATGGTCCGAGCTCATAACAAGGGGTTTTGTTCATTAGCTCCTTTGCTCCTTTGTCAGAGGAGACTTGCCGCATCGAGCATGCATATGCACATTATATGTATAGTAGCGTGACCGTAACATAGTTAGTTGCATGTTGCATAGCAGTGCACAGATCTCTCTTTGTCCTTTCTGCAGTACACAGTACTCGTAGTCGAGTCACGGTTCGCCACCAAGAAACACCCCGCCCAAACTCCCATTTCTAGTTTCCCATTGTCACTGCTCATTCACCTCATCCATTCATTCCTCCTTCTCTTTTATAACAACTTCCATCTTGTCGAATACGTTGACTGTCATTCACACTACATAGTATAATCACGTTGATATATCTCGCATCACACACTCATTCTAGTCACTTTACACTCAACAACAACACCATCACTCAACATGTCTGCCGAGGAAGTCAAGCCCGTAAGTCCTCTGCCTCTCGCCATGTCTCGGTCTCGTCGAGGTGGCCCATCCATCCATCCTTTAATCTACACTTTGTCTTATCTCGCCCTACTTGATGTTCCAATCACGCTTGAACGATGGAGGGAGAGTGGTGGGTAGCGAGGGTACTGCCAAACAAAGCTCTTGTCAACCGGGTCCGGGCGCGGATAGCCTCCTAGTCCACGAGACTGGATATGACCCGCCATCATCAATTCGCACTATTCATTGTGACATCCACTCCTACCTGGGATGGTGACCCTGTTCGCGCCTTCCTAGCTGGCATAATCACTCAACACCACAACCGACCATTCACTCTATCCTGCCCGCCTTCTGCATAGGTCTATCATCTCCTTCCACATCCGTGATTCCCTTTTACCTTTCTCGAGCTTTCCATTCCCAACTCTTTTCGCACACATTTCACCGTTTGTTTCCACCTTTTTGAGCATTGTAGTACACGTCTGCACGACACCGAATCTAGAGCTAACGAAAAACCAATCCCTTCTGCACCTTTTATCCAACTTAAACGACCAACTCGCACGTCCCTCCTTTCGCAAAATGGCTCTCCTCGACTTCATTCACTCTGCCACCCACTCTGCCCCTGGACCTGTTCCCGCACTGGAACAACCACCCGCTGTTGAACCCGTCGAAACCGTCGTGGTCGATTCGGAATCCGTTGATGACACCGTCCCCAAATTTATCTCTCAACCTATCTCTGAACACGCGACTGAACCCGAAATTGAAACCCCTTTCACGGAACAGACTCCCGTCGAGGCCGCCGCTGAGACCGTCCCCACTCCTGAGGAAGTCAAGGAGACCCTCAAGCCTGAGGCTCCTGCCACTGAGGACGTCGCCGCCACCACTGTCGTCGAACCTCTCGCCGATGACGTGAGTTGCTGGAGGTCTGTTCGTGTCTATCTTTGCTGATCATGTTCGCACTACCTTCTCCCTCCTTCACTACCTCAAATTCACCTACTCAATCTGCTCCTGACTGTGATGTGTCTCTATCTCTCGCCAACAGGTCAACAAGCAACCCACTGTCACTCACGCCGAAGCTGGCACCGCCCACACCGATGCTGAACCCGCCACCAAGGTCGACGGCACTCAGGCTGACAAGCCCGTCGAGGAAGCTCCCAAGGTTGTAGACGAGACCCCCAAGTCCACCGAGACCAAGGAGGAAAAGAAGGAAGAGAAGAAGGCTGCTGTTAAGGTAAGCTTGAACCTCATCGTTCTGTTCAAAGTCACGTCTAACCTCGATTGCAGGAGAAGGTCGAGAAGACCAAGTCCGAAGGCAAGGGTTTCTTCGCCAAGTTCTTCGGTAGCAAAGACAAGTCTCCCAAGAAGGAGAAGAAGAAGACTCCCAAGGTAAGCTTCATTCCTGCTCGTAACGGAAGGTGTTATTGACATTCCTCTCAGACCGAAAAGGCCGACCCCACTCCCGAGACTGCTGCTGTCGTTCCCGTTACCGAGACCGCCGCTCCGGTTGCCGAGTCATCCGAGGTGGCTGCTGCTCCCGAGGTTACCCATGTTGCTGCCGTTGAGCCTACACCTGTTGCGGCGCCGGAGCCTGTCACCAAGGAACCCGTTGTTGCTGAAGCCCCTAAGGAGGCGTGAGTGGACATTTTCTTTCATCTGCCTGCTTATACTCAGGCCATGTTCGTAGTGAGACTGCTGTCGCCGCACCTTCGGAGACCCCAGCTGAGGCGTCCACCACCGAGACTGCCAAGGAAACTAAGGAGGAGGTGAGTAATACCACATTCTGATGCTTTGTATCGATACTGATCTCACCTCAGACCTCCAAGCCTAACCTCAAGGCCAACCGACGGCTCTCCGCTCGAATCGGTGACATCTTCAAGATCAAGAAGACTCACGGTCCTGCCAGCCCAAAGGAGGAGTCACCTAAGGAAGCCACCGAGACTTCTGCTACTGAGACTGCTCCCGCCGTTGCTTCTGAGGCTCCCAAGCTTGAAGAGCCTATCGCCTCTGAGCCCTTGAAGCTCGAGGAGGAGGTGAGTGCGGAAATCCACCTAGTCAACATGTGAAGCTCATCATTTGGTGCATCTCCCAGCCTAAGCCTTCAGCTACCACCTCCGCTGCTCCTGCCGTCGCCGCCTCGGCTTAGATGTCTCTCCTTCCTTTCCACTTTGATGTTCCATGCCGTTTCTTGTTTACTACTATTTACATATCGTCCCCTAATGTGAGAGCCTAATTTTGTCTTTGGCTCGACCGCTTTTCGATTTGATGTGCATGTCTATACTTTGACTTGGTCTGGGCTCCGTGCCACCATTCCTAGCTTCTTTTAGCCACTGCGTTGGCCCTATATGTCGTTTGTGTGTGATGCATGGCTTGACGATTAAAGGTTGAAAGAACGAGGCATCATCGAGGTGGTCTTCGCTCGAATACATGTTACGTAATAAGACTTCTTAACCTCCACTGTTTTCACTCGCACTTTCAACATTTTTCCGCTCAACGTCGCTGTCAAGTCGATTTCTTGATTCATCCATACTGAAAACAGTACAGCAAACAGCTATTCAGCGATCTATCAAATCACAATGGCACCCAGATCAGGAGCAACATCAACATCACGAGTTTCCGCTCACCGAATCGGTTCTTTGTTATTCTGTCCGGCATGCGGGACATTATTAGATTTACCGAAAGATGATCAGGATGAAATTGCTTGTCATCAATGTGGAAGAAAAGAACCTGCTTCGTGTGAGTACAAACTTTTTCTTCCTCCTCGTGCTTCGATGGTTGAAAGTACAATACCACCCTCCTGATCTCATGACTCGTGATCAGGGGATTGAGTATGGAGAGAGAAGAGCTGACGAATTACTTCGCATCGTGCTTTTAGCATACGAGAACTTGGCTACTAAGACATATTCGTCGCCTAACGCTTTCCCAAGTGCATTGCGAAGTAAAAGAGATTTGGTGCAGAACAAAGTGGACGGTGGAGAAGCTGCGAAGGGTAGAGATCCAGTCGTGAGTTTTGCGCGGGGCATAGCTTCACCCTTCGACTCCCACATCATTCTTCGTCATCACGATGGTCGACGTCTATCCGATCATGATCGTGTCATTCTCACGCCTTGAACAACGATCCGCCCTTCCCAACAGCTGGTGGTACACCGAGCGATATCACCGGAACAGAGCTGATCTTATCCCTCCACCCAACCCCATAGGCCCAAGAGAAATGTCAGAAATGTGGTCATATCGGTCTCAGTTACAAGGAGATGCAACTCCGTTCTGCAGATGAAGGAAGTACAATCTTCTACAAGGTGAGTTGGGGTCGTCCTCGTCTGATCTCATCTCTGGTGATGCAAGTGGCAGAGGCGAGGTTTTCTGGGATGTCATCGTTCATCTTTTCGGATGAGAGTTGTGCTGATCATGCATTATACGTGATGTTCTGTAGTGCTTGAATTGCGGTGATCAGACTTCGACAAACAACTAGTCGGCGCTCGCACGCCTCGACGGAACGACGACGATCCTTTTACTCTCAGCCATTGTACGCCAATCAATATCATTGTAACAACATTATAATCCAGCATCTACTGTACATGCATCTTGATACCCCCTTGGATCTCTCATATCTCTCTAATTATAATATGATATCACTTTAACGGATTTACACTCCATTTATTCTCGAGCTCTATTCGACCCTTGACCGCCTTCCTTCTCATCCTCCTTCTTCATCTCCTCCCATTTCTCTTTCATCATACTTGCCTGCTTCGTCTTCCGTTGTCTGAACACTGTTATACCCAACAACGTCATGAAAACGACCATCCAACCGAGGTTTACGGCGAAATTCTGCACGAGATGGTTCTTCGTCGCGAAGATGATACATTTCGCGCCGTCGACTAGCGTATGCAGGTGAGACGATCAGCCCATGCCATGCGGAGAGATTTGCAAAGCAGGGAGGATGAATGTATGTCAAAGCCTTGAAGTGGTGTGAAGGAGGGGACTCGTTGACAACTCACCAGAATTCCAGATAGGCAGGAAGTAACTGAGAACATAACAACGATATCAGCCTTTGCTCGTGCTTCGCACCACACCCATGCTGTACTTGTACTCACCCATATCGATAGAATGTCGCCGCATCCGCAATGTCTATGAACGCTACTGAGACCTACGTACGAGTGACACCAATTCGCATCAGCGTACTATTCTCCAACTTATTTCCAGCCTTGTCAATGTCAGCTGAGCTGCACTCCACTTACATTGATAATGACCCAAAATACTAGGAAGAAAGGGAAGAACGGTCCCAACCAGAGATAAACCGATTCCATGACGAAACCAAGTGCCGACATGGTGATCCAGTTCAACATCCAATATACGACGAAACCGCCCTTGCCAAATTCTCTCGAGAAGTTGACGAGGAAGGCGAGGGATATCAGAGAGTAATGGAGCGACAGCCAGAAGTATGCTAAGTGAGTAAGACATTCATTGTCAGATGTGTGTACATGTAGTACTGTGTGGTGATGAGCGTCAGACTCACCGACAAATGGGATAAGGATCTTGACCAATACTTCGGACCCCATGGTCAATTGCTCTTGGATCAGAGGAAGACCCTTCGTGTTCCATGTGACCGAGATGAGGAAAGTGAACTAAACGCGGGCGAGGTCTCATTGTCAGCTTTGGGTGTGATGCTTGCGGCCCACTATGCTAAACTCACAATGATCAAGTAGATCGTACCGACTGTCGTCCCAGCGATACCCTGATGATGCGGAGAGGCGAAAAGTAAGTTTCGCCACTCACCCTACCTCGTGAGCGGTGCAAAAGACGACTCACAGCAAGTTGATCAAACGGTCTCAAATTATGCAAATTATAGCTAAATGGCGCTACTACCGCCCCCGCCTCTGCACCAGTGGTCAAGACCGCCGAAGCGTTACCCAATGCCAGGATCTGAGATGAGAGCTCGGTCGCGGCGGATAAGCCGGCTGATGTCATGAGTTGGGTGGTGAGCCGTGAAACGTATTGTCCTGCAGCGTAGAAGTTTCGCGCTTCCTCGTAGAGGAACGTCATCGCTCCGGTGGCTGGGGGAAGCAAGGTTTATCAATACGACCTCATAAGAACGGAGTGGATGAAAGGAGATGCGGTCGGAGACATCACAACAGGAAGATGTCAAGTGGAATGACGTCGATATGAGGGATGTCGAGAACTAGCGCTAGTCTATGAAGCAAAAGAACTCACGTTCCCACATTGTCCCTTCTGTCAGGCCTGCCCAAACACCACTCGTCGCGTTCGCATTGACGATGACCACCCCCCAAACATCCTGATTCAACACTCTCTGCGTTGCATACTCGAATGGATCCAACCCTTGTCCACCAGGCGTCACTCTCATCATCTGCAAAGTCGCTTGATCGGCCTCATACCAACCTAAATGGGGCTGGGTCTGCATAGCCTTCGACACGGCTTGACGTAATGCCAGTCCGAGGATGGCAGGATGGGGAGAAGAACCGACGGGTGAGGCTATCGTGTCGAGCAAGAGGAGTTCGATGGAGAAGTGATCGGCACGAGGTATTTGCTTGTAGTATGATCCTGCGCAATGTCAGTGGGTTCGTCTCTAGGGGTTAGGGATACGACCGCGACACGAGGGACGGGATCACTCACCAAAGTATATAGATAAGAAGAGGAACATGAATACAGTGATCATACCAAATGTCTACATCGCGAAGAAGACACCAAGATCAGCTCACAACTCCTCAAGACTCTACACTTGTCAAGCATAGCTGTACATACCATGAAAGTGAGCTTGGCCCATTCTCGCTTCGCTTTGAAGAGATCGACAGAGAAAAAACCGACTCGAGGTTTCCCATCTGGAGTCTCCTTAGACGTGAAGACATCCTTGATCGAGGGGCTTGTCGAACTTGGCGACATGGTGGTCGGCGTGAAGTATGGACTACGTCCTGAGTATCTTTGAATACCGATTGATCTTTCGCTCTACTTGACCTTTGTATCGCACTGCTGAACACAAGGCAGGCGGATATCGGAGTCGGTCTATCTGACTTGTTATTCGAATCCTTCAGTAAATCAGGAGTGCCAGATCAAGAAAGTGTATGATACTGTCCTGTCTCCAAAAACCAAAATCGATTACATCGTCAACTGAGTGTGTCTGTCTACATTTCCATCTCTGTACCAACCTCCACCACTAAAATACGTATGATGATGCTAAGCCAAAAGCCGATTGATTCCAGTCATCCAAACCCTCGATCGAAACAAACGAAAATAGAAAAGAAAAGGTTAGTAACCCGCCTTCCCCTGACGTCATGTCATGTTCGGCACGAATCTCGGCAGATGACTGACTGCCTGATCGATCTAAAAGTTGAAATAATACGTACGTACGGACGAAAGACGATGATGCTAAGGAGCATACTCGGATGGTGTTTTGAGAGATGCTGTAAATGGAGACGAGGTTCGATACGATGCAAACGAACTCAATCGGGAACGATATTCAATCACTTCTGTTTCAAGCTTGTAGTCTTAGTTTTGTGCTGTGCTTCGTTTGATTAGTTATCGGACAATCTAGACTTTACGATGGACAATACATCTTCACAAATGTTGTCAGCTTCGCCCCCTCCTCTTCTGCTCGGTCGACCCCTCTCGGACGACCTCTCCCTACCTCGGGACACAAGCGCATCGAGTGGTCTGACCTCGATCTCCCAGCTATCCACTGGTGGAAACAGGGCGTTCACATCTGTCCCACTTCGTCGTGACGATTCCGAGTCTTCGAGAGGAAGAAGGGAGACGGACGACGGACATAGTCTAGCCAATACCTTCGGCACGATGGATCGATTAGGAGATGGGGACGATGGTAGAGTGGTCGGAGAACCGTTTTCAGATATTCATCATCACGGTGATCAACAAACACTTAAACTTGCTCCTACACCTTTACCTATCAGACCTACTACGCCGGAACTTCCTTCGCGACAAATCGCAGGCGACTCTAGGAGATCAGATACTTCCGACGAAACTATCAATCCTCCCTTATCACCACTCCACGATCCCTCCGAGAAACGGTTCATGAAAGCAGGTGTGGTAGCAGGGTCTGCAGCGGGCGCAGGAGCAGCAGGTCGAGAAGTCCTAGCGTCGCGAGGAAGAGGTGTAGGTGATGAAGGTGGACGAGAACCGAGAGGATGGGAGAATGTTCAAGTGGACAACAAGTGGGGGATCACGAGTAAACAAATCAAAGAAGATAGATGGAAGGCTGTTAAGGTGGGTGCTCAATCACTCTGCTCTGGTTCTGCTTGTCATGATTGATCACTGATAATATGTCTTTGACATCCGTAGAAAGGAGCCGTGTTGTACACCTTCATCACCTTCTGGCTGTGGATCTGCCTCTCCATCTTCTGGGGCTCAAATTACCGTCTCACTTCATTCCTTCCTTCCCTGACTGTCAATCTCATTCCTCTCGATACTCCGTCCGGCGACTCATATCTTAATGGACCCATGATCCAACAGGCAAACTATCTCACTTCGCTCCCATCCTCCATCGTCCATCTCAAGTGGGTCGTCAAGGATCCTGCCGACTATCCGAATGGTCTACAAGATGTGAGAGATAGTATTGTAGCGCAGGACGCGTGGGCTGCAGTGGTCATCAATGCGAATGCGTCGAGCGCGTGGACAAACGCTTTGCAGAATGGTGACGCGAACTACGATCCCACTGGAGCGATCGGAATATATTTCTCCTCAGCTAGATTCTACCAAGTCGTCCTGTTGTACATTGAAGCCATTGTGAGTCCTATGTCATCCTCTCAACGCTTTGTCTTCTGAGCGGACTTAGCTGACACTTCGTTTTTGCACGTATAGATCACCGAAGAACTTGCGAACCCACTCGCCACAGCACGAGCACAAGCCCTTCGATCGTTCATCGCATCTTCCACTACCAACCCCACCGCACTGACCAATGCAGCTCGAGTCCCACAAGCAGTGGGTGTAGGATTTGGATATACGGTCTTCGATGTAAGACCGATCGAGAATACAGCTTGGGCAGGAGCGGCACCGATGGAAGCTAGTTTAATCTACTTTGTGAGTGCCACTGGTATCTTATCGTGGACGTGGCAAGGGACAGGCGACCAAGAGTTTTCGGTGTTCGGTGTCAGAGAAGGTTGCAAAGGCAGGATCGGGAACGATTATCATGTGCTAACAGTGTTTTTGCCAACTATTAGATCATCTTCGCATTCTACCTCGCTCAGTATGGCGGAATAGCAAGGATGAAATCTGGTCTGCAGAGCAGGTTACGATTTTCCAGCATGCTCAAACTACGACTCGGTTGGCCCTTGCTTGCGTACTTCTTCTTGGTACGTGGTCCAGACTCAGCTTGGATTGTTGAGCGCAAGCTGATATTCGTATGGTTCTTTTAGTCGCTTTGGGAGACGTTGATTATTAGGGCTTGGCAAGTCCCTCTTAACAATCATCTCGGTCGTGGTGAGTTGCCGCCCCAAGAACGCCGACCTCGCTCCGTCGAAAGGAGATGTGTTTATACTGATAATGTTCGCCTCCTCTTAGCCGGTTTTGTCACGCTCTGGGCACTCAATTACTTCACTATCATCGCAGCGGGGTTTGCCATGGAGACAGCACTCGCTGTGGTCGGTATTTCATGGTTACCGTTCTTCTTGATCATGTGGATTATCCGTGAGTCAATCTTGTTATATGACGAGAAAGTGTGCTGATGACTTTTAATCATTTTGATCCGTCGGTGACGCAATAGTCAACATCAGTGAGTTATTCACAACAACCTTATTATTCGTTGAGCGAGATCGCTGACATTGTCGATTGTCTTCGCAGCCTCATCCTTCTACCCGATTGAGATGATGCCAAACTTTTATCGATTCTTGCGTTGGACCCCATTCTACCACAATGTCGAGGTAAGTGCATTTTTGCCTTGATCCATTCCTCGCGATTCGCAATACTCTTGGTACATGGTGGCAAGAAAATGTATGAAGGGCTAACTACTGCTCGGACTTTTAGGGATACAAGATCATAGCCTTTGGTTCTAACCTCCAACATCGACTAGGACTCCACTTTGGTGCTTTGGCAGGATTGATCGGAGTCGAGCTTATCGGTTTACCCTTGGCGATCGTCTTCGAGAGATGGAGTATGGATAAGAGTCAGAGGAAGGAAGCGCAAGAGAAGAGGGAGAAAGAGGAGAAAGAGCGTGAAGAGCCTCAGAGAGTCGAAGCGTGAGGCGGGGTTTTCGTAGCAGAAGGTCTGTGGATGAGAGAGAGAATTATACTGTAGATATGATAGATACTGTAGATAAGAAAGGACTTGTTACTGTAGCATATGTGATAGAACAGATATAATGTTTTGACTACGCTGCGTCACATTACACCGGCCCCAGACTAAGTTTCCATGTGGAAGACAGGTCTTTCACCGCTCCCGACTGCAGAACTCCCAAACCGCGCAGCGCAGAGACCTAACACCACACAGGTCTGATCAACGACAAGCCCTAAACTTCATGACGATAAGGGCGTTGACATCCGATGCCCTTAGACGCAGCAGTCATCGAGATTCGGGGCGCATGTACTGTACAACGACCACGCTACGGATAATCGACATATGTCTATGCATAAACCGACCGCATGAGTGTGAATGACGAACCTGCAACATGAGAATGATATGAAGGTATAAGGTTTTATGACTTGCCACACATGATACTCGCAATCTTGCTACAGTACCGATAATACAATTGAACACAGGGTAAACAACAGCATCTTACACGTTGAGGTCTTTCAGAGTATTAGACCACACCGCAACCTTTCGATGAGCCATGACCTACACGTTGTCATACATCAATAACCGCTCCGACAACATAATCCATCGCGGAACGTACCTTCTCAGCATTGAAGCCTGTCACTTGCAATCCCTCCAGAGACGTCGCTCGGGATAACGCGACATATGCTTGACCTTTCTCAAATACTTTGCCGAGATCGACCTTGACTCGATCTAATGTCTGTCCTTGGGATTTGTGGATCGACATTGCCCAGGCCAAAATGAGTGGCAACTGCCAAGCAAGCTAATGTCAGTACTCCTCACATTCTCAGGAATCTATCAACCAGCTCACCTGTGTTCTCGAAGCTTGGATCTCGCCGTTCGGTAATTCTGCCTTGAATACATCCGGCTCCACCAACAGATCTCTCGCTCCGCCTCCTGGAACACTGAACCGCACAACAGGAAAAGGTTTCTGATGTGCTTCCGAGAGCTTGGACACCATCGCATCCCTGAACTTGATCTTCCTATAACGCTCGTCTTCGTCCAAGCCGTCAATGTCCGCGTCGGGTTGCCATTTACCAGACGTATCCTGGAAGTATAACACTTTGTGACAAAAGCCGATGACTTTGCCCATCGAACCGTTCACCAGAGTTTCGTCCATGTTCTTGATCAGCATGACTTGGGCGTCGATTTTCAGCTCAAGATAACCGGTCGCCATGAAATTCGCTAAAAGTTTCTCTCTCTGACTTGGATCGGTAATGGCACCACCGTCAGTCGCCGTATAGCTATATCCATCTGTGTTCAGCTGAAGCAATCGAGTGCGGTTCGCTCTGTCGACATCTTCTCGGCGTGGGAATAGTTCGGTAGGCTCAATCGTGTCGTCGTATATGATGGTTCGAGAGAGTGCCTTGAAGGAAGCTATGGATTGCGGTGACAATCGACCGAATCGCATTTCGTTCAGCATGTCGACAAAACCTGCAGAGTTGTCAGTCACTACAATTCAGAGGAGTCGCAAGAAGACGCACGTTGATCTTTCTGTCGGAACACTTTCGTCAGATTGACCGACATGTGAATCGTTTCATCCCACATTTCTGCCTCAAAGCAGAATTTCGGCGCCGCACCACCTTTTGTGACCGGAGGTAGTTGGAAAAAGTCTCCGGTGACGATGATCTGAATACCTCCAAAAGGCTTTTGATTCTTCCTGATCATTTGACCGAGTTTGCAGAATTTATCAAACATGTCTCCTTCGACCATAGAGACTGGTACTGCGCATCAGTATGTGGATGCCTGGACCGATGGGCAACACAACTCACCCTCATCGATGATCAGGACTTTTGTCCTTTGCCACCTGGCCGCAGCTTTCCTGTTCTTCCTCAGCTTTCCCAGCAGGATATCCGGCTTCTCTATTGCTAAACCAACACCTCCAAACGAATGTAACGTCACACCTCCGATATTACATGCTGCGATACCGGTAGAAGCGGTAACGGCAACAGCATCGGGAGCGGTGGCGTATTTTCTTCGAAGGTTCTTGATGATCTCACGAAGCAGGACGGACTTTCCGGTACCTGACACATGTACCATGATCAGCTAAGACCGCACAAATCTTGCACAGACGTCTACTCACCAGCACTACCTGTGAAGAAGATGTTCTTCCCTTCCGCTACCACCAATTGCAAAACCTTTTGTTGCTCTGCACTCAGCACCACTCTCTGCTTGATGTTGAGTGAAGGTCCGCTAGATGTGGCAATCTTGGTCTTCCCGGTAGAGTTTGTCCTCGCCATTGCTCGCTTTGACATACTGAAATAAGAACCGCCATGTGAGCCTTAAGTCCCACTGATCACATGATCGGTCGTCAAAGATGAAAGCTCACGCATGTTCTTCCTCCCAAGGCAAAGCTCTCTTCAAAGCCGCAGCGGAAGAGGGCAGGCTCGGCAGCTCCTGCTGCGACATAGGGGTTGGAGGTATCCTTGTCCTTTGAGCACTGGGTAAAGTCTGTGTCACAATGGCGGTTGAGGAAGAAGCAGCATTCGTTGATAAAGATGGTAATGATTGTTTGCTCGATGAGGAAGCGGGAGCGTTCTTGGATATGGAAGGGAGGTCGGTATTTTGGGACATGGCTGCAAGGATAGCTTTCCGTCTCCTTTCTGCCGGTGTGTCGCCTGTACCGGCGGAGGGTGCGCTGGGTCTTGAGGAGGAAGACGAGGAAGAGGCAAAATTGGGTTGTTGAGGAGCTGGTGGAAGCGGAGCAACGTTCCCTTTCCGCTTGACCCTGCGGAACGAAAGTGTCAGCTAGGTGATCAGCCACCGCGCAGCTTATATTGAGGAGAGTATGCAACGGGGAGAGAAGACGACTGGACACCGCACTCACCTGTCTGGACTTGGACTCCATGTGATCTCCCCAGAGCTCGATGTCGATTTCGTTTCTTCATCGTCATCTCCCCATTCTCGCTTTATTGAGTTCACTCGAGACATGGTCCGTTGCGGCAGTGACAAGCTGTTCGTACTGCTTTGTCGAGAGGTGACGAGCGACGGCATGGTGATATTTATCAGTATGTCAAGTCGATGGAGAAGGAAGATGAAGAAATGTTGATGTTGTTGGTTGACGCGACTCTTTAACTGCTTTATTTGTGTATCATCACCGCGAAGTGCAGCTTTTATTAATGTGACCCATTTTAGGTTGAAAATCTCTCTGTTTTTGCCTCCACCAACTGCTAACGAGTACAGCAACAATTTCAAAAATCAACCTCCAACCTTTCTCTATCTATGCATTGATCAACAACCGCTTAGGTTAATACACAGACAGAGTATACATTGGCATCATGGCACGAGGCGAGAAGATCAAGAATGCGGACAAACGATCCGAACAGCATCGTAAGAACAAGCGGGAGAGGAGTCAGGCCAAGTTACAACGTCGTTTAGAGGTATGTCCTGTCCCTCCCATTTCAGCTCTGACCGCAGACTTCATCGACGCAATGCTGATCCCGTTCCGTACTTCTAGACGAAGAAAGCCGAAAAGGACAAGACGAATGGTGCTGCTTTGAAGGCCGCCCGACTGGCTAAGAACGTCCCGAAGACACTCGATAACACTCGTCAATTTGATTCGACGTCTTACCTCACTGCTGATCCTGCTACCCTGCGAGATTTGGAGAGGAGAGCAGAGGAGGCTAGTCGGATGATCAATGGAGAGCGGGTGGAGTCAGAGGATGAAGACGATAGCGAGGAAGAAGAGGAAGATGACGATGATGATGAAGAGGAGATGCCTGAAGCTGGACCATCGCGATCAAAGGCGTCTACTGCAAACGGCGAAGAAGCAGATGGCGATGAGGCCGATGAGGAGGGAGGTGAAGCAGACGGAGAAGAGGCAGAAGGCGAGGCAGAGGAGACACCAGCCCAACCAGTACTGAACCAACCCCCTCCCAAAATTCTCATCACTACTTCTCCCTCACCCTGCAAATACACCTATCAATTCGTCGATGATCTGAAAAACGTCTTCCCTGGTGGAGAGTTCTTCAAGCGGCCTAAAGGAAGAGGGTTTGAAATTGGGCGAGTGGCACGATGGGCGGGTAAGAGAGGTTATGCGGCTTTGATCGTCGTCAATGAGGATCACAAATCGCCTAGTATGTAATGCCTTGCTGCTTCGGCAAGTTGGTGTAATTGTACTGACGATGTTTCGGTGTTCAGACGCCATCACCCTTATCAACCTTCCGGCTGGACCTACAGCATACTTCAGACTATCAAGTGTGATCCCTAGTGCCAACCTCTTTGTGAGTTTCAAGCCAAATTATCTTGGACTGGCCATCATGCTGACTATGACCTCGATGTCTTCTAGGGTCACGCTCGTCCCACACCTCATTCTCGTGAGTCACTCAGCTTGCAGGAGTGCACATCGAGAAGCTAACCTTCATCACCTCACTTTTGCAGCCGAGCTCATCCTTAACAATTTCACTACTCTCTTGGGTAACAGTGTCGGAAGATTGTTCGGTTCTCTGTTCCCCCCTCAACCGCAGTTCAGAGGACGACAGGTTGTGACGCTTCACAATCAGCGAGATTTCCTGTTCTTCAGACGACATCGGTGAGTTGACAGAAGCCTTTACTCTCTCTTCTTGTCTTCCTTCTTGACACAACGCGCAACGAGGTTGCATGTGCTGTTTTAATGCACAGGGCTGACTTGTATGACTCTCGCCCAGATACATGTTCTCCTCCGCAACCTCTGCCAAACTGCAAGAGATCGGACCCCGATTCACTCTCAAACTCCGATGGCTCCGAAAGGGCTTACCGTCCGTCACAGCTCCCGATGGTCGAGCGCCAACTGGTGGCGATCGTGAAGCGGCTTCGGATGACGAGGAGATGGACGACGATGAAGATGATGAGGAATTGGCGAGACAAGAGAAACAGGATGAAGATGAGGCTATGGCTGAGATCGGGAAACCGCAGAGTGGAAAGGGGAAGAAGGCAGAGAATGGTGGCATCAAGGTTCCAGCTTTGGACGAGGAGCAAGAGTACGAATGGAAGTGGAAGGTGAGTTCGCAATTTTGCTGGGTATCACAAAGTTCCGGTAAGTCGCAAGAGCTGATAATGGGTGGATTTTCAGCCAAAGATGGAGGTTTCGAGGCGAACATTCTTCTTGTAGTTCACATTATGCACGCTATGCATCGTTACGAAACCTTCAACGATAGTTGTGTGCTTTTTGCATCGCCATATATTCCCAACTTGCATTCAGCTCCGTGCATACCACGTTCGTTTCTTTGAACGAAGGATCGCGAGGAAGCGTTCCCACGAAAGAAGCTTCGCAAGAGCTACGGTAGACCAAGATTGCGAGTCAGCCGACAGATTGTATCCGGCCCGGTCGGTGGCGGGTGCTAGTCACTCTGACTAAACATACTTTTGACTTCCTTCCCTCCAACTTTGGTCTTAGCCCTGAAGAAGCCAGCGATCTGCCGCGATGGCGTTGATATCGACGAAGAAGGCGATGCCATTTGAGTGTGACTTCTGGACAGGTCAGTGGCCCAGACAATGACGGCGGATGTCGTATTTTTCATTGCAGGGTTGACTTGTCGATACTCACTCAGTCGCACGATCGCATTGCGAGCACGAACAAGAACACGTCGAGTCGCTCTTCCAATCGGAAGCAGAGGCGGAGGTGGACCAGGTGTCTTCTTCATATTTGGGTATGTCTTCCTTTTCCGCTAAAGTGCGTTTCATTTCGTCCAACTCCTATCCCCTCCAATCGATCAGCACGGGTACTACGATCTGGCACAGAAGAAGGTGGAGCAACAGGTAACGGCTTCGGTTGGTCCACTTACATATTCGAGAAGAACAAGATCCGCCCTCTGGATCGCAAGTTGGATTCTTGTGAATAGCAAATTGTCATCTGACGCTTCTTGTTCCTTTTGAGCACGACGTGCGATCATCTCATCATCAAAAGTGGGACGGTTCGTGCTCGTCGTCGAGGTGTGATGAAGCTTTGATCCTTCAATCATCATGAAGATGTGTTCGGCTCGGTAAACGGGAAGGTGTGAATTGTTGGATTTGACATGATATGACTAGAGTGAAAGATTAGGGATTTACATGATTCGAGTCCACAAACATATGAGATATGATCACACTTGAACATATGAAAAAAGTGCGGAATGAACGAGGTTCATTGTTGATATGGTTAAGGTTACGCAGTATGACCAAACTCGCCAAAAGGTTGGGGCAACTCAAATACGGTAGTTCGCCACATTCACAATTCTTCTTACTCATACCGACCCTTCACCCTTACAGCTGTTCCTACTGGGCCTATGATTTGATCTCTGCCCGTAGATAGATGATGCGAGACATCGTTCAACAATACATTTTACATGGATTGATTCATCCTACTTAGATCGGCTCCAGGACGTAGATACCTCTGAAATACTGACGGTTGTATTTCACCCCTTTCACTTCGACAATGTCTTCTGGGGGTGTTTGGGATCGCAACACTCTAGCTATCCTCCATTCCTCCGCCGTAGGGATCTATTTACATTGAAGTCATGAGTCATTAGCTCCGTCTTTGTATTCTCGGTTCTGACTATCCGGATTAATCAGTGCCCAGTTGGGTACTTACCTTTGTGGCATCGACGATTCCTTCTGCTCCCGGTTCGAATCGCGAGACATAGCCTTCTCGAGCGAGAAGAGGTGAGGTGGTCAAAGGCGCAAGCGAGACATCATTTTTGGCAGCAGTGAAAAGACCAATAGTCAAACGATATTGATCGGCTTGATCAGGGGGACATTGGGTTACTGCGATTCGTAATCAATCGTCAGGCTTGAGTATGTCGCCGGGTGGGGAACATTGATCACGGGCCAGTACTCACCTCTGTGCCTGGTCGCAGGCAGATGACCTCCACTGAGAAACTCGAGCACTTCTCCGAGATTGACGATCATACCACCAGGCTTGTATTTGACATATCGCCAATCTCCATCTGCCGAAAGGACCTGTAGTGCTGCAATCGGCTGACTGCTTACCTATCAACAAGTGTTCACACTTCCAGTGGAAAATAGATCGACTGACTTACCTGAGGAGGAGAGTGGTCACACCGTAATCTTGATGTCCGTGCATCTGGACTTCCGCCTTCTTCCTATTGCTCTCTGATACAGGATGGAACATCATTTGTCGAAAGTATCCTTCACCGATGACACCGTTGTGGGACTGTACGTTGTCCCAGAGGTAGTTTTCAGGCAGTTCCAACATTCGGGATAATAGAGATAGGAGTTTCTTGTTGATGACATCGTGGCAATACTGCGCACAAATTCTGGAATTAGCTTCGTGCTTTTGTATCGTACTATAGTATCAAGTCTCAACATCAAGTTACCTGGTTAAACTGAGCGATCTTGTCGATGTGATTTCGAAGACACACTGGAAGATGACCACCATCGCACATCGTCTCGCTGTAATAGTTGAAACTCTCGACATTGTCTTTGACTCCCTTGGCAATGTCCCAGTAACCTCGAGGCTTGTAACCAGTGTATTTACCCTATTTACAAATGCGATCAGCAAGACATGTCGGAAGGACGCAGACATCGCTCACTGACGGTATTAAGATATTTCCATTCCAGCCGTTCTTTCTCTTCTGGAGTTATTTGCGAGTCGATCAGAGCGTTTTGAGCTATAGCGAATTGCTCGTCGATCTATCTCCGATGATTTAGTCCGGTAACTTCAATGCAGTTGGCATCGCTTACCTCTTCTTGGGTGAGACCAAAGTTGACAAGATACAAGAACCCATCTTCAAAGACAGCAGTCTTGAAGTTTTCGTACACGGCTTCACGCTCGACGGCGATGGGAGAATCGAATTGACTTAGGTCGATAGTGCGAAGGTTGGCCCATTTCACGTCCGCTTTGGTCTCCGCTGGCGGGATCCAAGGTCTGAGGGTGGGTATAGCAACGGGCATATCGTAGGTACTCGATGATAATATCACCACGAGACGATCTTGGAAGTTTGGGTTCTATGTTATCTCGATTGATTGATCCTTTCACTTGATCTATGAACCTCTACAAGTCGGCATTGCGGGCCATAGCTAGCAACGAGTATTGGTGCATTGCAGAAAATATCGCTGTCGCGATAAGCAATGACAGCATTCTCACGGTCAAAACCGATGATCGGAATCTCGGATAGCCCACCCGTATCGGTTGAATCCGAACGAGACGGCCAACAGCGATAGTTCCACTGATAACGATACATTACTGGCAGTGGTCTTATCAGTGAGACCTAAGCTACTCGTTCGCGGTATTTATATCGACTGACGATCGTTCATGATGACCAATTTCTTCCTTCCAATGAAGAAAGGTGACAGAAATATATACAGTAATAACCATGGATCGTGAAGAATCGCTTAAGGAGAAGTCGGAGGAACGAGTCGCTATATTCGAGGCTATCCCACCTGATTTCGCTGGCGATAATGGTGATTACAACTTTACACCAGAACAAGGTGAGTCTTAAATATCGATTCTTGTCATGCCAAACTGACCCTAGTAACAGTTGAGGGATATGACATGGACCCACAACTGAACGCCAAGGTCTTGCGAGCGTACGATCTTCGTATCTTACCGGTCGGTTTCTGATTTCTTCCATTTCGACTATGTCCCAAACTAACAGTCGGAGACAGATCGCCATGACGATGTACCTCTTCTCAGCTCTTGACCGAGGCAATGTCTCCAACGCCAAGTCTGACCATATGGAGTAAGTCCAACAATCACACTGTTGTGATATCGCGAAAGAGGGGTGATATACTGATCACCTTGATCACAGCAAAGACCTCGGTTTCACTGGTAATCAGTGGAACGTGATGCTCACAGTCTTTTTCATACCTTATTGTTGTATGGCATACCCGGGAACATTCTTGAGCAAGAAATTTGGTCCACCCACAATGCTTCCCATATACATGTTTGGGTAAGTTCCACACGGGAAAAGAAACATACATACAGTATTTCTCACTGATAGATGGTAATGGGCTTTAGCTGGGGAACTATGGCAATGATCAATGCTGCTGTTAGAAACTTTGCGGAATGTTTAGTAGTTCGATTACTTCTCGGTTGTGTGAGTGACGATGGCCTTACCTCCTTGCAAGCTCTGGCTGACATACATATAGTTTGAAGGGTGTTTCGGCGCTTCTCTCATCATGTACCTGTGAGTTACCCCACTCACCTATCCTCCATCGAAGGTCTGTGGCTCTGACATCGCCCAGTGCATGTTTCTATACCCGAGCCGAGCTCGGTAAACGGATGGCGGCATGGTACAGCATGGTCGCTGTCTCTGGCGCTTTTTCCGGCTTGCTATCGTACGGTCTTTTCCAGGTCAACTCGTCGTTGAAGGGGTGGCAATTGTTGTTCTTGATCGAGGGTGGATTGACAATCGTTGTGGCTTTGGTCTCATGGTGAGTTTCCCGCAGACCTAGTGATGCTACCTTGCACTTACTGACGTTGTATCATACAGGTGGATTCTCCCTACATATCCGACTCATGCCAAGTTTCTCAGTCCGGTGGAGAAGACGGTCGGCGTCATGCGTCTACTCAAAGATTCGACGACTCAAGTCAATGCCGCATTCTCTTGGAAAGAGTACATCCGTCCTGCTGCTGAATGGCAGACTTGGGTCTGGGGATTTTACTGCTTGGTGAGCGAGAGGTAACGCACATCACTGTCATCTGTGGCTGAAGCCCCTTTAAGATCTATGGTGTTGCGAACTCCACTGCTTCGGTCTTCCTGACACAGATCATTGGTCGATGGGGGTTCTCAACAGTCAAGACCAATCTCTACACCGTCGCACCATACTCCTGCGCCGTCATCGTCATGTGTGAGTTGTTGTCCAACCTGCAGTCCAGCAGTCTCCGTTTGATTGCTGATTTCCATGTAGGGGTCTTCGTCATCTCATCGGATTATCAACGAGAACGTACGATTCACGTGATGTGTGCCAACGGTGAGTAATAGGTCTGATCGCTTTTTGCTAATCTCTGATAGGTCTTGTTGTGATCGGTACCATCACTCTTGCATGTCTACCTGTATCGAAGATCGGAGCGGGATACTTCTGTACCTTCCTTATCGCGTCGGGCAGTTTCATCCCCAGTGTCTTGTTCCAGAGGTGAGCCACATGTCCTATTGTTACTGGTACGTACAGGTCTGACGCTTGTCAGCTTCGTACAAAACAATACGACACGTGAAAACTCACGGGCATTCCGATCGGCTGTCATGAACTTTGGTTCCAACGCAGGGGGTATTGTCTCTGGTAAGTTCACCGCGGCGGTGCCCGAACAGTACTTGGACTGATTACAACCTCTTCAACACATCCAGCCAATATCTTCTTGTCTCAATTCGCACCGAAATACGTGACACCTTTGATCGTGTCTGCTGCTATCGCTGCATTGGGAATATGTGTTCTTATCGGTTTACGTGAGTCCTAGCCAAAGTCAAAGTCCTGGGCGCGAGCAGAGTGTCTCTGATGCGTCCCTCACTCACTAACGTTATATCTGTCTTCAGGTGTACACATGGTACTCGACAATCGTCGACGTAATCGCGAGCAAGGTGTACAGTGGTCTAGTAAGGACGTACCTACCGCTGCTCTCCAGGATGGTCCAGCCAATCCGATGTACCGTCATTTCTACTAGATCTGCTTCGGGAGAATTTCTCGGGAAGTGCTTGTATGCTATTGACACATTGTAGAACGCTAGGTATATGAATACAGGTTCCAGGAGGTGTCTACTGCATCAAAGTGGAATCTCACGCAGCATGTGCTGAATCGGGAGAAGCCCATGAGTAGGGAGGACAGGTTGTTGCTCTCACAGCCCTGATCGGAACGAATTTAAAGGGCTGTTTAGGCGAAGTTGTACGTCGATCTTCAAGGTCACAGTTTAGCGTCGAACGAAGTGTACCTCATGATGCGCGCGACTCGCAAGTACGTCCATCGCGGTATCTACGTCTTCACTTTGCGCTACGTCTACAGCATGCAGTCTTTCGTCTTCGCTTGTGTGAATCGATTACAGCCTGTTCCAGCTCGACTCGTTCTCTTGCCCCCTTCACGACTGTTTAGTCATATCACAGGACAGGTGGAATAGTCGCCCGAAGCGAAAGCAAACATGTGACATACTTGATCGGTTCACAGCTGATCGGGTGAAAGACACCACTCGGAAATAGTTCTGTGTCGGAGAACGGTTTAATGGTCCTTTTGCCTGACGCCACAAACCATCGAACCCTCAACAACTCCTCCCCGGAACTTTTTTTTTGTACAAAAGGCTTGGCACCACTTTGCTTGGATGATAAGCTAAGCTAATCAGATAGTAAAACTCCAATTCGGCCGTAAACGTTAGCGTCGAAAATGCATTTGTCCCTGTTCCCCATCTCTCTATTCTGTGAGAGACAAGGTGAAGACTCGCGCGTGCACAGTACACTCCTAAGGGCCAAAGGGGAGGTCGGCCGATGTCGAACCCTTTGCGCCATCGTGACACAAGGGCTCCACCCTTTTCTTTAGCTTGGCGTTGGGTGTAAAATTCTCTCTTGACTTATCAGATATCGGGGGCATTCGTCATACTAACTCATATATTAGGAAAAAGTCAATTTGGAGATGCATAACATAACGTACTGAATCGCATATTCTGCAAACTGCTACTATCCAACGACAACCTACCATGGCTCACGAGAAATCGCCCGGATCACCATCGTCTGGAACGGATGGTACTTTGCTGTACGACCACGACCATAATCAACAGTCTCTTACTTCCGACTCGACCTCGAAGTCGGACTCGCCGTCTGAGAATGAGAAGAATGTCGGAGATAGGGACGAGGGTGCTCCCGTCGAGGCTGGTGTGAGCAAGGTGGAAGCCTTCAACAGAGTCTTGTACCAGTCAGGTCAGTCAGCTCACTGATTCACCACTTTGCACTACCCGTTATGCTGATAGGGTCATTCGTTTCGTCGACTAGGTCGAACGGGCAAAATCTTGCTCTGGTCTTTGGCAATCTCTATCGGTCTTACAATGTTCGTCTACGCTTTCGACCAAGGTATCACCACTACCATCTTCGCACCATGGGCTACATCCAGTTTCGGTCAGCACGCAAATCTCGCCGCCGTCAGCACAGCGAGTCAAATCATCCGAGCCGTTAGTAAACCGTTCATTGGGAAAATGGCAGATATAACTTCTCGTCCTACGACATACGTGATCGTTCTTGTCTTTTACGTCGTAGGATTCGTCGTCGCTGCTTCAGCTCAGACTTTCCCGGCTTATACGATTGGAATGTGTTTCACTGCTGCGGGGAAGAGTGGATTGGATCTGCTGAGTGATATCATCGTCGGTGAGTTGAAGCACACTCACCTCAGCCTGTACCTGCATCTGCTTTCCATTACTCCCCGCCATCAAAAGTCTCGTTTTGCCCTCTGGCACCGGCTGACCTTGAGCTCCGATAGGTGATTTGACCGTATTGGAATGGAGGGGTTTCTTCGGCTCTCTCTTGTCACTACCTTTCATTGTCACGGTACCCATCAATGGTTTCATCACCTCCGGACTCGAAGACAACTGGCGATGGGGCATGGGAATGTTTGCCATTATGGTCCCAGTCCTTCTCACTCCAGCTATCATCACCTTGTACGCCATGCAATTCAGAGGCAAGAAGCTTGGTATGGTGAGTGTCCAGATCCAATTCAAAATACGGAAAATATCGTCTAGTGTGCTCATACGTATGTTGTCGTGATAGACCACTATTGCAGGCTCGAAACAACAGAGGACTGGACAGATCGACTCAGACGGTCTCTCTCGACAAGGATGGCTTCGAGCACTGTACAACGGTATCATCGAGATTGATCTTCTTGGTCTCATCTTACTCGCCTTTGCTTTCGCCATGATCTTGATGCCCTTCACACTCCGAAAGGGTGCCAAGGGAGGGTGGAACAACCCTTCGATCATCGCTATGCTCGTTGTTGGTTTTGTCATCTTTGGCTTGTTCGTCCTCTACGAGATGTACCTCGCCCCGAAACCTTTGATGACAAAGAGGATCTTGTTCAACCGAGCTTTCCTCGCCGCTGTCACGGTCAACATCTTCAGTCAGATGGGTTCATCAGTCCGAAACACCTACTTCTTCTCTTATATCAACGTCATCACCCCTTGGTCGACCTATGTACAGACCATCTTCATCGGCATTACCACCATCGGACTTTGTCTTGTCAGTCCTGTTGTCGGTCTCCTTCAGCGTCGAACACATCGTTACAAGTCCTTGATGGTCTTCGGTAACGCGACCAAACTTATCGCCTACGGTTTGCTCATCGAGGCAGGAACCAACCGTATGACACGAGATACTGCCAGGCTTACCGCCTCGCAACTGATCTTCTGTCTTGGCTCTTTCAGGTAAGTCAGCCTCGGATTGAAGACCCGGCCCAATGAATCATCTTTGCTGACTGCTGTGCTTTCGTATAGTGTTGTCGGGGCTAGGGTCGGTTCGCAAGCATCGGTACCTCATGAAGACATGGCTTCGATCATCTCCCTCTTATCACTCTGGTCGACTCTCGGTTCTTCAGTCGGTGGTGCGATCGCAGCTGCCATCTGGACAGACATGATGCCTGACCAATTACGACGAGAGATCCCATCGGCCTCAGCTGCTACGATCAAGAAGCTCTACGGGTCCATCTCCGTCATCACGGCATACGACTTCCACGACCCTATTCGTCAAGGTGCTATTAGAGCTTATTCCAACACTAGTGGTCATCTTGCCATCTGTGCTCTGTGCTTGAGCACGATCCCGCTCATCGCTACCTTCTTCATGCCCGATTTCTATCTCGGCAAACAACAGAACGCGGTCACGAGCAAAGGACTCGACGGGACTGTCGTAGAGGCTCCTACGTATCAGCCGACAGAGGCTCAAGGGGAGAAGAGGTGGCATCAAAAGTTGAGGGACTACTACAAGAAGGACCTTTAGGCTGGCAGCATTCACGGAGTAGATCAGCTTTCATCATCATAACTTCGATTTCAGGGAGAAAGTAATGCATAGCTGCTTGATACTCTGATGTTTAGTACAAAATTGGATCGCACAGGTCGTGAGAGTCAAAAGTATATTTCACCAATACCACTGTGGGCGCGGCGGCGTTGTCGAATGCAGAACGCAGTCATCCGCCACATCTGTTATCACCACCTTGGATCATGATTGAACTGCATCGTGCACATCGTATACGTATAGTGAATACCTGGTGATCCAGCTTATATCGTATCAGGAGCGAAAGCACGCATGACATCGGTATCTAAGCTGCATGACATGGATTTAGACGAGAGATGTGTCGTGCAGTCATGGTAAGAAGATCACTCGTTTGCCACGTGATCTCTCAATCCGTCGTCTGCCGCCAGCTGCATCAACAACATTAACCTCGTTCCTTTCGCGTTTCCATCCACTCTCTTTCCCGTACATGAGTCGTCTCTTATCTCTGATACAACATCGTCGCGCGACATTCGAACGTAACAACCAGAGCTAATGCAAACGAGATGACGGATCAAGTGAGTTCTTATTCCTAAGACTCGGGCACATTCCGAAGGGAGTTCGTTGACATCCACCTTGGCGCAGTACATCCAACGACTCACTCCTCAAATTCGTCATATCCTAGAGACGAGCGACTTATCCACTGTGTGAGCTTGATGACTCCCACCAATACACATGACGCGATGGGCGTGACTGATTTTTTGTTCCTTGTCGTGCCATGTCGTAGCTCGGCCAAAGCTGTTCGGAAACAGCTAGTAGCCAAAGGTGAAGATGAGAGTGCTATCAAAGCTTCACGATCGAAGATTGACGAAGTAGTGAGTTACCACTCAATTTGAACTCACCCTTTGCCATACAGCTATGAGGTATATCAGATTAGCTGATCCTAGTATTTGCGGACGAATACAGATCAGCGAGATATACGATTCTCTTACCGCTCCCGCGCCAGTATCGCCCGCATCGTCCGACGATGTTCCGCTCACTACACAACCGAAGTTAGAACCACCGCAATCTTCTCAACCCGAACCTCTACGAGCTGCGAAACGAGAACGGAAACCATCAGTATCCATCTCCGCTTCCGCCGCTTCGGAGGATGAACAAGAAGAGACGGACGAACAGATGGCTAGACGATTACAAAGTCAATTTGATGGAGAAGGGTCAAGTTCGAGAGGCGCCAGACCGACAAGAGCGGGTGCGAATGGGAAAGTCGTGAAGAAGAGGAAGAAGGTGGTGAAGAAGAGTAAGGCGAATGTGGGTAGTGATGGAGAAGGAGAAGGGGAGGTCAAGAAGAAGCGAAGAGGCGGGGAAGCGGGCAATACGGCGTTCAACAAGGAGTTAATACTAAGGTGAGTGTAGTAGAGACTCTCGCAGTCGTCATGACTTCCTCGCTCTCTATTCTCTCATGGCTCATCCCACGGATGTTCCTCTGTGCCACAACGAATACCGCGCCATTTTCTCGTCCTCTTCTTGTCTATGATGTTGAAAGACCCAAGCTGACCCGCTCTCTGCTCCCCCAGCGATGCACTGTCCGACCTCGTTGGCACCCAACGCCTATCCCGACCTCAAGTCGTCAAACACATCTGGGACTATGTGAAAGAGCGAAGTCTACAAGATCAAACGGATAAACGATATATCCTATGCGACGACAAACTGTTCAAAGTGTTCCATACGGAGAGATTACATATGTTCACGTGAGTGTGGTGTAATACACACATGCACGGTTGTATCGTTTTGCTGATTCTACAAAATATTGGTGCAGGATGAACAAGATTCTGGTGGATCATGTGCGGAATCCGGAGGATGTCATTTTCAAGGAGGAGAGGGAGGAAAAGCCGGTCGACCTGTGAAGGAGTGGACGATGTGACCGGACGGTCCAAAGAGCGGAGGTGTCATGGAACTGGGTGGATTGGATGGTGTCTAGGTTTGGGTTTATCTTTTGGTTGACAAGTATATAGTGTAGACAGGTGGGTAAACGTCACCGATTCAGTCCCGAAATACAAGTGTAATAAATCGATATGTAGGATATGCATAATGCGATGTCAAATCTATCCACGATGCGGTCTCCAATCCACCGTTTACTTCTTCTTTCCACCTTTCTTAGCAGCCTTGACTGGATTCCTCTGTTTCTCACTGATTTTCTCCTCCTGCGCACCTTCTGACATCCAATCGAGATCATTCTCTTCGAATGCACCTTCCTTCGTCTCCCCACCCTGTTCGTTCGCACCAGCACCGGCATTGGCTGCAGGAGCAGGGGTACCGTCCAAACCGAGACCTTCGAACCTCTTTCTAAATCTACCAACACGACCTTCTTCACCTTCGCCCAAACCTCTTCGTTCAGAAGCAGGTGCCCAGAGAGGGTTATTCAATACGTCTCTTGTCAATTTCTTGGTGGAAGGTGTTGGGGCGGTCGTGTAGGCGGTGAAAGATGATCCGTCGGAAAGGACGACTCGCATTGGGTATTTTGGGGGGACAGGCGGAGGGATAGAAGGTTGAGGTTGGAGATGAGTTCGGGAGAGCCATAAGGAAGAGGGGGAGGCGGTGGATGTTTTGGTTCGGATTTGTTGGGATGTTGGTCGGATGAGAGATGAGGAAGGGGATGTGGAGATCGAACGTAAGAGAGATTGCGACATCTTGCAGGCAGGTGTGAGATTTATGCGAATTCGATATCGATGAAGGTGATGTCCTCGAGGGTGGACAATCGATGATCAACAAAGTGATGAGAAACGAAAAAGTTTGTTTGACGATTGAACGGAAGTCGTCAATATGATCGTGCGATGAATGACGTCGTGGTGTAGGAGAATCTTTCGTGAGGCTGAGAATGCAGATACCTATGTAGAAGACGAGTGCGAGCAAGTTGACAGACGTTGAAATATCCAGCTTGAGGATGAAAGGAGGAGAAAGTCGAAATCGTCCGGGAATTCAACCGTGGGAAAGTAGTTTGGGCTCAGAACTCAACATTTGTTTACAAGAATTGGAACGATAATTTCAGGAGATCGGTCGTAAACCTCCTCAAGTTTATTGTCTGAACAATCGGAATCACAACATACTCACATTCAAAGACGAAGACGGAGGGTGCAATCGGGCTATACAATACACGCCGAGATACGACCAACATGGCCAAATCCCGATTCGAGTATGTCAGGAACTATGAGTTGCCTGATCCTCTTATGCCAAACACTTTCATCGTCGTGAGAATAGATGGAAGAGGGTTTCACAAGTACGTCATTATCCATGCTTCACAAGCTTATCATCTCTCGTCCTTTTACGTCTCCCTCGATACATGCAGAACGGACTGACTCGCTATGCTTTGTTCGAAATAGCTGACCCTTGCCTCGCTACGTAGATTCTCCGACACACACTCATTCGAAAAGCCTAATGACCGGCGCGCGCTCGACCTGATGGACATGGCTGCGAAGAGCGTTATGGGGGAATATAAGGACGTGATCATGGCCTTTGGGGAGAGTGACGAGTATAGGTATGTGCGCGTGGCATCAGCCCGATCCCTTCCATGTCAAACAGCGTCGACGAGTCCAGTCTACTTTGAGATATAAAACACAAGTCGATGCGTCCCGAGCTGGACTAACGTCGGCTATTCTACTAGCTTTCTGATCAAACGCTCTTCAAAGCTATACAATCGTCGTCGAAGCAAGATCAACTCTTCCATTGTATCCCTCTTCACCTCATCCTACGTCTTCTACTGGCCCCATTTCTTTCCAAATATGCCACTTCAATATCCGCCATGTTTTGATTCGAGAGTTGTGCTGTATCCAGGAGTGACAGAATTGAGGGATTATTTCAGCTGGAGACAGGCTGATAGTGAGTAGATCAGAGCTTGCTTCTCGTCGCGCCTCTTTCATCGCACCATCGAAGAGGAGAACCGCTTTTGACGCAGCAGCCACATGCTGATTACCCTATACTCTTTCCGACGTAGCGCACATCAACAACTTGTACAATACAACTTTCTGGGCCTTGGTTCACGGCGGTCAATCGACAGCAGAAGCGAACAAGACATTACAAGGGACCGATTCGAAAGATAAGAACGAGATTCTGTTCTCGCAATATGGTATCAACTATAATAACATACCGGAAATATACCGAAAAGGAAGTATATGCGTTCGAGAACCGCCATCTACACACGCATCGACATCGAAACTACCGATACGAGCGACAATCGACGATATTCCAACCTCTGCTTCGTCGTCCACTTCGTCGAGGATACCTACTCCCAATCAGCAGTCGGAGTCAATCTCAATCAATACGAATAAATCGGATGAGGGGACCGAAATCCAATCGTCAGTCGCAGCAACGGAAGTGACTGACGGTCCGAGTCGCCCACATCGCACGGAGAAGAAGCCGAAAAAGATCAAGCCGTACGAAGGGACAGAAGGAGAGGTTGTTGTGATCCACGAGGATATAATAGGGAATAAATTCTGGGAAGCCAGACCTTGGCTGCTGCTATAATGAGAGGAGCAGAACCGAGAAGAGCATCACACGTCCAGATCTACAATCGCATCGGGCCACATGTATCATATCACAAGGTAGACACTGCCATCAAGCACAGCATAGTACGACTGCAAAGGAAAACCCACGCCTATTCCTTAATGATTGATGGTTAGGCGCGTTATGGTTTGATCGATCACTTTTGAAACCGGTGGTGCGGAGATTGATCCCGATAGCCGAAGCACTGTCCCGAAGCGCGTTTCGAGTCACTCGGTCAAATGATGCATGCTTCACGACATCATTACATTCATTACCTCACGATCAATCTCATCATAATTGTTAAACCCGTCTGATCTGTCCGGCCATTCGTTGATACCTTCCTTTAATCAATAGCTGCGTACCCCTCGCTTTCGGTCTCGCTTATCCGGCGCATCACGCTGTACTCGAGCACACGGCCATTCGCTCCCCATCTCGCATCCCATCACATACGTACTTAAAATAGGTTTAACCGATTTATCGCCCCAACCTCAATTATCTGTTATCTATCTATCTATATAAAGTATCATTTGAGAACGGACAGGTTTCACCTTACCACACAACCCATTCGCCATCATGTCCTCATCAAGTCCCCAAGCCGCACTTCCAACACCCACAAAAGCAGCGCCCGTCGGAGTTCCTACCCCTGCAAAGGTCGTACAAGCGCCCTTGAACCTTTGGGAGAGTTTCATGTGTGGTGGTCTAGCAGGATGTGGAGCTGTGACAATCTGTAAGTGAAGCGCTAAGCTACAGTCAAGAAAAGAAGGAACTTGCGGGTCTTGCGTGGTCTTTGCCGGTGTTCCAGTTTAGCTGAGCTGTCAAGCTGAGTTGATGTGTTCTTGCGCCTGCCGCAGCAAATATCCCCGAAACGATGAAAACACGATTACAGCTACAGGGTGAACTGCAACGACACAATCCCTCAGCCCCGAAAGTGTACAATAATGTCTTTGACGTGTTTCGAAAGACGTGGAAACATGAGGGTATAAGAGGTTTGCAAAGGGGTTTAGGACCTGCCGTGAGTTTTGTCTGGGCAGCGTGGTTTGGCTCATATTCGCGAGCTGACTTTCGATTTGGAATGTGCATAGTATGGATATCAGGTCAGTTGTCCGACTAATCTCCTACCAAAGTGATATCGATGGTCTTGAAGCTGATAATCCATATCTATCCGGTGACAGATCCTCCTCAACGGTTCAAGATTAGGATTCTACGAGCCTATTCGAAAAACATTGAACAAGACAATAGGGCGTGATCCGAATGAAGGATTAGCTGCTACTGCCTTGACAGCTGGTGCGCTTACAGGATGTATAGGAGGTATGTTCGGTTTTGCTGCTGTACCTAATCAGCCCCTTCTACCTGGCTCAGTCCACAAGAAGCTAATATTCACCCTTGCTTTGTACTCTTGTAGCCGGTTTGGGATCACCCTTATTCCTCGTCAAAGCCCGTATCCAAGCTTATTCTCCCGCACTACCCGTCGGCGCACAACATTACTACAAAAACTCGTTTGACGCCCTTCGGACCATCTTGAGATCGGACGGTGTGTTGGGTTTGTGGAGGGGTGTGAATACTGCTTTCTTGAGAACGGCTATGGTGAGTTGTTTATTCCCTGCCTCAACCATGTCCCGTCTCCTCTCCAAATGCGATCAATTCATCGTCGCGAACGAATAACATGGCGGCATGAGACCAAGAGACGGGTCGCTGATGTGTGTTGTCACACGTTGATGCAGGGCTCATCGGTTCAATTACCTTCATACAATATGGGTAAATACTACCTCACCGAAAAGGCAGGTATGAGAGCCGATAGTTTCTGGACATTCTTGCTCGCTTCGTCCTTATCGGGTGTTTGCGTTTGTTTGGCCATGCAGTGAGTGGACGACTCGACACAGAAGGGAAGTTGTGATAGACGCTGACCGTGGTTCTGCTTTACGTTCATAGACCGGCGGATACTGTAAGTTGATAAGTGAAGGATACTGCGAAAACACGAAGCTGACCAGTTTTGCTTCTTCTACACGTAGGCTTTAACAAGAATGTACAATCGTGAGTGTGATGAACTCCGACCTGGCTGCTTTGTCTATTACGGCCATCCCCATTACCCAGGCTATACACTTCAGCCACACCCTCAGCTTCGTGATCACTCAATCGGTCATGAGATCTAGTACTGACAATCCCACCTTCACTACAGAAAACACCATCAAAGACCCTATAACCGGCCGAGTCCGAGGCGCGCTCTACACCAGTCCCATCGATTGTCTTTGGAAGACCTTCAAAGCTGAAGGGATAGCAGGTTGGTACAAGGGTACGACTGCCCATTTCTTGCGTATCACACCGCATACGATCTGTACGCTCGTTTTCAACGAAGTGAGTTCGGTTCTTGACTCTCCATCTCATATGACTGGCCCGCTCTTGTCGATAAGGCATAAGGCAGGATGTTCTGAGTTCATGCTGACATCCTGTTTTTGCCTCACAGTTGATCATGGCCGAGTACAAGAAACTTCGTGGATAAGCTCGGAACGATTGGACGATATGCTGGGATCACACAATTTCAATGTCAGGACAAAGAGGGACACACATATATGCATATTATCAGGGTACGGACATGCATTGGCACTTGTAAATAATGATCACACATAGCATAATGCACATCGCATCTTCTGAACATGACACATCCACACTCTGCCTCTTACTACCCGGTCTCCCTTCCACATACTGCCTCCGCACTCATCTCATCATCACAGCTCCGAAGTGAACGTTGCTCCCGCTCGTATGCGAGGCGCATGCGTTGCAAGCGGTCATGCAAGCACAATGACGATATTGATGATCGACACTCAACGGCTATTGATCCAAATTATCGTATCAAGTGATCGATTTTGCCGATCGTCCACCGTCCACCGTCCACCTTCCCTTCGTGTAGTTCCACTAAAACTCGGTCATCCCCGCTTGACTCGGTGCGATACTTTGCACGTCATCTTCTCCACCTTTATATCCATAAGCGTACATTGAAGCGCTTGCAGCTTCACTCCCTATTGACATTCTCCTGCCATTCGCTCTCATCCCACCATCGGTACCGATATTACCATTGGCCAACCTATCGAATTGGGAATAACCAATTCCGCCAATCCCAGCATTAGGATGTCCACTATTACGTGGCAAACCAAGCGATGAAGCTCCGACCATGCCACCGTCTGTCGGTTGTTGTGAAACGACCGAAGACGCGTAGCCGGTATATGATTTCCCTTTGTTTCCGGGGAAAAGAGGGAATGCAGAGCTGGAGGTCAATGCTTGACTGACAACCGATTGAGCGTCGGGAGGTACGAATGACATGGCGTTGTGAGTTCGGTAGTAAGCTGGATCGAATCGACCAGCCGCGGGACCAGGTACATTGCCAGAGACTGAGCAAGCAAATGTCAGCGAAGGTTTGAAATATACGAACTCAGCAGGCCACTCACGCTTGTCGAGATACTCGCTTGCGGGGGCCTCACGCCGCTTGAATGGGTCCATCGCAGCAGCTAAGGACTTCTTGGGTCGACTGAATTGGATCATACTGGGTTGCAAGTTGCTGAGTGGACCTTCGACAAAACAAGACTTCTCCTTGAAATGAGTTAAAAGGTAGAGCCAGAGAGGATGCTAACACACCCGCATCTGATCAGCGCTTGATCCACAAGCCTTCTTGAATATCTGCTCACCTTGCTGAGAACCTTAGGGTTACCCAAGATGACCACACCGTACTTGGCTCTGGTCAACGCGACGTTCAATCGTCTCGGGTCGTTTAGGAAACCAATCCCCTGGTGTTCGTTACTCCTCACACAACTCAGGATGATGTAATCCTTCTCTCGACCTTGGAAAGCATCAACACTCGCCACTTCCACCTCCTTGTACAGCTCCTTCTTCAACGATCCGTGCAGTTGCATGTACGAAGAGACGTATGACCTTTGTCCCTCGTACGGCGTGATGACACCGATCTGACTGGGCAGAACACCGGATCGGAAGAATTTCGTAACCATCTTTTCCACATTGGACGCTTCTGTTCGATTGAGGAACGATGTTCCACTCGACGAGATCTCCTCGGTACCCAAGTTCTGGTGGAAGAACATCGGAGTATCACTGACCGGCCACGGGAAGTCGACATTCTTTCGTAATCGCTCAGGAGCAGTAACACCGTTCTGGAGTGTTCCCTCGTAGAACATGTTGGAGGGGAACTCGGACAGACATGGGTGCATTCGATATTGCACTTGAAGTCGGATGGGTCGGTTACCGAGGATGACAAGTCTCTCGAACAAAGATTGCGAAAGACCGGCTCGCGCCGCTTTCTTATTCATAATGACAGGACCAAGCTGTTGATGATCACCGACAAGCACAGCCTGCTTGCAGCCCATGACCAAGGGGATCATACATTCTACATGATCAAAACCGTCAGCTACAATCGTAGGATAGTAATGACTGAACTCACCGGGTTCCGCAGATTGCGTAGCCTCATCGATCAGAACCGTTCTGAACTTGAACTTGGTCAACCTCGGGTCTCCGGCACCAACACAAGTCGTGCAAATGACATCGGCGGCGTTCAAGATATCCTTCTCACACGCGCGGACCAAACTCTTGTATTTCCTTTCATCACTCTGACTCAACTCGCCCTGATCGTTTCTGAGCTGAATGAGCTTCTGCAACTCAGGATGGGTATCGGCGTTTGCGACTTGGTTGTGCAGGGAGAGGAAAGCGACATTCGAGTCAAGAGCTTCACGCGATTTCGCAGCCAGTCGAACGACCTTGAGACCAGATTGGTGGATCTTCTCACAAAGGTGATCGACAGCGACGTTGGAAGGCGCACAGACGAGAACTTGACCAGGGTTCATCTTCGCAAGGTGGTAGACAATTGAGGCGGACGTGACGGTTTTACCGGTACCAGGCGGACCTTGAATCAAACTGAGCGGTTTTTGCAGGACTGCTTTGACCGCTGCCATTTGAGAATGGTTGAGTTCGGGAAGGTTCGGCGCGGAGAAACGTTTCGGCATCTGGGTTCGAAGAACCTGAGGTTCAAGCTCGTGTCCGAGGAGCTTGTGATACTAAATGCCGCTCATTAGTCTCATAAGATCTCCCGACGTCACGCAGATCAACACCTACTATGTAACCGCTGACACTCTTCTCGTCAATGGCGAAAGTCTTCATAGCCGCCTGCATTCTGTCGAAGCTCGTAGCCTTCCAGACGAAGTCGACTGAAAATCCGTGTGTGCAATCGGCAGGGACGCCATCGTTTCGTCGCAACTCGAGACAAATCTCGTCGGAAACGTCTATTCAATAGATCAGCCGAGCTCACAGTGGTGGACTAGCTGCTATACTCACTGTTGGGAATCTTGATAACACTTCCAATGCCCTCCCAATCTCCACCGCCTCCCCAGCCATTCTTCGCAAATGCCTGCATTCCCTTAACTCCTCCCATACTGCTACTCGATCCGACGAACTTCAATCTCAGCTCATCGCCGACGGCTAATCTGACTTCCCCACTCTCCAATTTTGGCATGCAGAACCATGCCAGTCGTTTTTGATTCAGACCCATATCCCATCGTATTGTGATGTCGTTCTCAGTCTGTGACTCTTTCATTCGCTTGTCATAGTCTGCCTCGATTTTGACGAGAGGACCGAAGATATTTTGGTATTGATACGCATCCTCATATCTAACGCACGCATCAGCTATTATCATAATCGGGCAAGAGGGAAACAGCTGCTCACCTGAGTAAGATAGGTTGCATCTCCTCTTCACCTGACTGCGCTTCCGCATCTTCCAATTTCGCATCCGGATTTTCCCTCCACAACTCTTCCAGCTTCGCAATCTGCGCGAGAGAGATCTGTCTCGCTCTGAGCTGTTCGGCCTCGGAGGGGACTTTGACCAGCCATGAGAGGAAAGATCGATCATCGATGATGGCGGACCATTGAGATGTGTCCCAGTTGATATCACGGGAGTTGGTGAGGGCCGCGCAGGGTTGACTGGTGTATCTCACTGTCAGCCCCAACACATGATCGCAAACAATGACACGAAAATGGACTCACCGACAAAGGAGGACGACAACGGTATCGCTCTTAGCGGGAATGAAACCCAACATGAACACATTCTTACTTCCACAATTATAGCCTTTAATCAACGTCAGCTCACTCACTCACTCCATGAGTTAATGGTGACGCATGACTCACACTCCGGAATAGTCTCTCCCAGCGCACTCTCCCTGTGCAACACCACCTCCTTGTGTTTCGCCTTGACCAGATGATTCACAATATGTGATGCAGAGGTGTTTCCTCGCGAATTGCAGAACCACTTGTTACAATGCAGGCACTATTACATTGACGGGCATCAGCTTCGATCCGTGTCATGAGTCAGGGGAGGGAGTGCTGACTCACCTTCACAACACATTGAGGGTTATGTATACCACAATAACTATCACCGACATCAGCACCGAACCTATTGAGTTCGCGCCGTGCACAGATCAGTGTACTCACCTGCAAGCATGTTCCACCCCGACACCTAACATCGCTCTCTCCCTCTCTTCGTATTCCTCATCACCATATCCACCCCCCATTCTCGGATCATGTTCGTGGGGATGACCGTGCCCGTGACCATGGCCGTGACCATGGGATATTGACATGTCGCCAATCTGACTGGCTAGATCATCGCCGTTGATCGTGGAAGGTGCGTGAGTGTTAGGTATGGCAGAGTAGACTGAGGTGGTATCGTCTAGATCGGCACCATACTGTACGTGGGGACATAAAAGGCGAAAGTATGAAGTGCGAGAATAGTTCAGCCGTCAGTTAGATCGTCCTTGAGATATAGGTGGCAACAAGACGAGAATGAACAATCACTTACCTGAGAAGCACCTTCAAAGTTTGAGAATTCCATTTTGCGTATTCGTTATATCTCTATCCAGTCCAGTCCGGTACAGACAGAGCAAGGGTATTACAAAGATAAGTATCAGAAAGCCAAGGATTGCAAGACAACGAAGGGGAGCGAGAAGAAAGGATATCAAGTTGAGGATCGATGACTTTGCATTGACACTTTTGTTTCCCTCCACTCGAGGCGACCACGCGGTACGTACGCAGTAGAACCCAGAGTCTAATGACGCTTCATTCAATGTGATGGATTCATTCACTTGCTGCACTGCATCAAACGCTGTCTCGTTCTTCTCCCTTCCGAAGCTTGTCTATCATGTACAGATGCATATCTATAGATACGATCTACTGTCCGTTACTTCATACCCCTTTCGCTTAACAACAACGCCAAAGAAAGATAGTACAAATGAAACACGCAAAAAGGATTATACACACAAAGATAGCCAAACAACGGAGAAGAAAATGAGTGGAAGATAAAGAGAAGTAGGAAAAGAAAAAGATGATATCAACAGGATGCTGGGTATCCACGTCCACGACTACATCGATCGAGGGATCTCAAGCGGTCTCATCGTAACCTTCACTCTCTGGCGAAGTCGCAACCTCATCGCTCCTCGATCTCTTATGACCTCTCTGCATGTTCTCCCAGCCGGCGTTGTCTCCGGCAAAATGCGCATGTCCAGAGCTACCAGTCGCGGACGGAAGACTTGGCATCTGGACCGACATGGGGACCTGGTCTTCGCCATACATGGGAGGAGGAGGACCATGTGCCGAGTATATATTCGAGGTGTAGATCGAATCGTCAGGCTCAGCCATGGCGATACTGACTGTGCGAGGTGCGGCAGCCGAAGCGATCCTCGCTCGTGAGGGCATAGCTCTGATCGTTCGCTCAGATCGTTGTTGGCTATAAAGGAGATGAGGGGGCGGAGTCGGAAGTGTGAGAGTGACGTTGTGTAGATCGCCTGCTGGGTCGTTCTCCGCCATACCGACACGCCAATGGATCATATCGGTTTCGATGGGTTGCCACCTGTTCTTTCCGAGGACCCTAATGTATGGTCGTTAGCACCCAACATTTGGTTGCTGAGAGCAGCCTAGACTCACTTGTCAAGAAGATCACGTCTGGTGTACTTGTAATTCTCACATCGCTCCACCGCTTTCCTTCTGACGTCCCTCACCGCGATTCTGGTGTGGTAGTCGAGTTCAGGCCACTTCTGCTCAGGTCCGTCGTACTTCCTATCGCATCGAGCACAGAACGCGTCGAGCTGCGCAAGTACACGCTTGCCACGATGGAAGAAGGCTTGGAGTGTATCGGCCTTTTCGAGCGGTGTACAAGCGCTTGGGATTGAGCCGATCAACGGGACAGAGTCCGAGTTGATGGTGAGGTCGTTGTTCAAGGTGTAGTAGAACAAAGGGAAGAGGTGTGGGATGTCAGGATAGACTTGAAGGAGACCCCACAAGGACAGCTGAGACGCAGACGACGAAACGGTCTATTTGCTTGGTCAGCAACAAGCTACTTGAACAGTAAATCGAAAACACTCACCCTTCTTGAACCGTAAGAAGCCGACTTCTTCCTGTTGAACATTTGTTTTCGTCCTTTAGACCTTTTGGAGGGTCTGAAGTCTTCTTCGTCCTCCAAATCGCCATCGGTGTACTCGTCTTCTTCGTCGCTTGCAGATTCATCCCCGCGTCCGTCGAGATCAGCGTAGGAGACGCCACGGCTCATTTGACGAATCCTTGGCGAAGCTCGCACTGACCATAGATTGGCGACGGGTCAGCAATACTCGCTCGAGGCAAACGGGGATCGCTCACTTTGATACTCACCCGGCCCGAGGTAAGGACGCTTCTTGACTGGTGTCGACACCTTCCTCGAGTTACCGTTACCCATACCGCTGGCGTTTCGCGGACGAGCTCCGAACTACGACGTCAAACACGTTCATCAGCTGAATGTAACCGCTGCTCGAAGTGTTTTCCGACCACTCACCGAAGGTCGGTTGCTCAGTCCAACCTCTTCGAACAACTTCCTGTTCTCCATAATCTGCGCTTGTCTCTCCCGCTCGTAATCGGTATCGATTACGTTGAGATCTGGCTTCACATCGCCACCTCTCTCTGCCGACGTGGCAAAGTGGTCATTGGCGTACTCACGACCGCCATAGAACACGTTACCGGGCTGGGGGTGAGGTGAGATGTTAAGTGAGTGTGATTGAAGATCTAAGGGGTTGAAGGTGTTGGACAGGAAACGTTTGGTATTAGGACCAAGTGTGTCCGACACTTTTCGAACTTCTTGCTCGAACGGACTCAAGCGGTCTTGATGGTAATCAACGTTTGGGGTCAACAGTCGACCGTGATCTGAGAGAGCGTCACTGGCACCCGAGGTGGATCGAGACATTGTGTATCCTTGACCGTTGTTGATGTCGAAAAGCGACGGATTGATGTGCTTGGAGCTGTTGTCGGCTTGGAAGATGAAGGAAGGGTTACCCCAGATCTGAGGCTGCTGACCGGCCGCAGTGGGTGGGCCATCCGTGATTAGTCCAGTGGCAGACTGAGGAGAGGACGAATAGCGAGACGAGACTGTACGGTCGGTGGCCGAAAGCATAGGATGAGCATGGCTCACTGTTCGGATCATCGGTTGCGATCGACCCGAATCGTAGATTTGCGTTGGACCAGTGGGGTAGAAGGAGATGGGAGGCGCTGTGGGAGGATAAGCTCCGCTGAGGAGGAAGTTCTGTGGCCCTGTAAGATCTATGCCTCCTGGAGGAAACGATCGGAACTGGGAAGTTGGATACGCTGAGACTGGCTGAGGAGATGGACCGTTCCCAAAGTTAGGGGAATAGGATCCAGCAGGGGCGACGTGGAGAGACGCTTGGGAAGAAGAAGGTCGGTGAACCTGTGGCGAACCGATAGGAGAAGACTGGAGGCCCTGGTGGGACTGCGGTCGACTAGCATCGAACGTCGGTTGGAGGACTGAAGTCATTGTGAGATGACTAATGGCTCGCGATGACGATCAAGACAAGTGTCCAAGTGAATTGGCTATGTAAGGACTGCCGTAGGTGGATGAAAGGGATTCGAAAAGTAGAATTCGATGGGGAAAAGAGATTCGAACGGGGTATCGAGGTATCCGTTAAAAGGACAAGATATGGATCAGTGGCGTCGAAGGGTTAACAGCGATAAGAGGGGAGACCGACGTCAGCTCGACTCCACCGAGCGCAGCCACCTCCTTCAGACGATTGCTCTCAAGTCCTTGGGGCGTTTCAACTCACCTGATACAGTATACCTGGGCTTGGCCAAGGTACGTCGTCAAGTCACTGGACGAGAGCTTTGGCAAAGCTGTGAGAGAACAAAGGAATGGCGTGGAAATTGGAGCACAGAGTAGACGAAAACGGAGGTGGCAGTGAGCGAGAAGCGTGCCAGATGGCAGCGGTTGACCGGATCACACAGCAAAGGAGATTACCGGTACCGAAAAGCATGTCAGACATGGCGAAACGAGGGTCCGTTGAAAGGAGGTCAATCCGGCGCGGACAGATGCGCAAGAGTTGTTTGAAGAGCAAATGTGGCAAGGGGTCATGGTCGGATTGACCAGAAAGGGATGAGGGAGGTGAAAGGAAAGAATTTGTCAGCAACATTGCCACAGGCTTGAAGTGGTTTAGATGAGGAGACGCCGGCACACCGCGCAGAGTATGACGACCGGGGAAGGAACTCGCAAGGATCCTTAAGCAGACCCCTTTGATACCAGCAGACACCGCATCAAGTAAACAACACTTGGAACGAGAGTCCAACACAGATGTATCACTTGAGTTTCGACTGACAAGCCGAGAGACCCTCAATCTACTGAACAAGAAACTCACCAACACAGATTGAGTCTAACGAGGACGCTCAGAAGACAGTTGGATAGTGCAAGACTGTCGGTCGATTGCTCTTCTTCAGAAAAACGCAATATCGATCGGAACAGGTCGATTCGTACTATCGATAGCGCAGTAGCGGAAAACCAAAGTGACTTTGAAGTTGATGAGTAACAATGTCGAAGATCCTTCTTGACAGACAATGGTTGCTAACTCGTAATGTAAATAGCTTTGAAGGTAGGTGAAAGAGGTGATAAACAAAAGTCAATCCTGACATCCCCTTTCAGCCTTTTATCTAATAACTTTCGAGCAGATGTCAACATACCTTCGTGAAGGAAGGTCGATCAACGTCGAGATATGACCGATGGATCAACCAACTTATCTCGTGTGGATAAGGATGTGTACGTCCACACCAAATCTCCGCCAGGGAGATGATATGAGACGTCAGACGTCAGACGTCGCGCTCTACCTCGTAGCATAGTGATCAGGATAGACGTTGATGGACGACACAAAGACGATGAGTGAGGGAGGATGTGTTAAAGTGTAGATTAGATGTGGGATTGGGATGTGTGTATTTGTGTGTTCGACGAGTTCGGGGATTTTAGGTTAGGTCGGCGGTGCAGTAAGGGTGAGCGAACGAAAAGGCGTCGGTGATAGGGTCAAAAGGTCAGCATGCATACTCAAAGTGTGTGATGCGTTGACTCATGATCGGTCAGTCACTAATAGTGAGATACGCCAGACCCACAGTTCACCAAGAACGGTGGAAGAAAAGTAAAACTCACAGTGGTGGCAAAGTCAAAGAGAGGGCACGCGATGTCGTCGCGGTATGACCGCCTTCTGCTTGGTTCGTTCTCGGCGCGAGCGGATCCGAGCTTGAAAAATCTATGCTCAAAGTATCGAGGGCAGGGCGATCAAGTCCTGATAGTTGGAAAGGCAGGACGAAGACAAGTCTGAGACCAACAGAAGACGGAAGGATGTTGAAATGATCAAAGGATCGCCTTCAAAGGAGCTGTGTGGGCACTTGTGTGACTGCTTGACAGAAGCACGCTGCAAGGACTCTTAGCAAGCAAAATGGTAGAGAATCGACAAGGTGATGTCGTTATCGGTGTTCGTTGACTTCGTTGCAAATTGAATAACTGTCAATAGAGGGAAGCGGTATAGAAGACAAGGTAGAAGACTTGTTTCTCTTGATGAGCTCTACGACTATTTCCACCATAGGACAGACGGTCAACTAGCCGAGAAGTTGTGTGTCCCCAAAACGATGTTAACACGTTGTCTTGACCCTTTCTCACTGCACAAGTACAAGGAAGATACACACGGCGGAATCGTCAGTACCATGACGTCTAGATGCATCAGTCACGCTTGCGCACGGGCAATCAGTAATGCGGTAGAGAAGTAGGATCTTGAGACGCTTGAGCCTTCGGCCCTTGCGCAGTCACAACGTGCAAGACGAACCCCCGAGTGGTGCTTCGGCCCCCTGTCGCGGTCACGGGCTGGGATCGCCATGATTGCGCAGAAGGTCTTCCAATGTTCTTGGTTGTGTATCTCTGTGTGTGAATGAGTGTGTGTGTATGCGTGTGTATACCACAAATCCAGGGCCTGTGTGTCATGTTGGATTCCTGTGTGTGTCGGTGTGCAATCAGGGGGTCCGCGAGAACACGTACAGTATGTTGGGTTGAGTATAGGAAATTACCGCCGCAACGATATGATCATTGCTACTCGGACGAAGTGACAGAAGAACTAAAAGGAATGGAGGAAATGATAGGAAGGTTCCAGTTCAACAAATCACGCAGGAAACTTCAGGGTCTACGGTGCCACCGAAACTCATGTCCTAGTCTAACTCGATAAATGATCGTCACGGAATCCAGAAAGCAGCTCGTTGATAATGCAGCTGGACCTAGAAGGCTCGATGACCTAGCGAAGTATTATGCATGCGTTACTGAGTATAGAATGACAACATTAAGAAGAATCATGAATATGAACAGATATATGTATGGAATGTTGCTCCCTAGACACGCAATTGCCCTGCCCTGCCATGCCTTGCGGCACGTTTGCTGTATTCAGCCCAACATGACAAGAATGCGAGGTACGAGGTGATGTCCAGGGCGAGGGATAATGTGTATGTGATGGCTTTGTCATCAAGTGAGCCGAGAGTGAATTGGAGTGTTCTGATATGTGATTTTCGCGAAATTGATGAAGGGGATCGTAGTCCGAATGCAGTTGGTATATATACAACATTTGTGAAGATGGTGATGGAAGGGCGAGACAGAACCGACGGATTATGGTGCGAGGGCTAACGGGCAGGTTCGGAGCAGCGACAAAGAGTATGATGTAATTGTCGTATTCGCCCTCACGCGGTTCTCTTTCCTCTCTACCATCTCCTATTACTCTGTTGAGAACCTTGACCCCATGCTTTGTAGATTTGCTGGACAAACTCGCTCAGATGCGGACAAGGATGTTGACCGACAGAGGATGATGGACTCGTACCGATTCGCGAGGAAGGGCTAGTTGACAAGCTGTGGCTGGTGCTGTCGAACGAGTTGGAGCGGGAGGGAAATTGTGAGTTGGGGTAGGAGGAACTTGATGATGATGATGATGATGATGAAGAAGAAGGGACGTTGATGGGTTGTGCGAGCGAAGTCATGTTATGGTCTGACGAGGCAAGTTGCGGTGTGACAAAAACGGTCTCTGAGGCTAATGGTTGGTCTGGGAGTGTGCTCGGTGTGGAAAAGCAGTGCGAGATGTAGACAGCGATTGTTAAGACCTGCGTTGAATAGCAGTGAAGTGGGTTGTGGCCTTCGAGTCTTGTTGTATATATGATCAAGTATGAGAGGGAGGAGCTCCGAGAGGCTATGATCGGGAATGGGAGGAGCTCAAAAATGGGTAGTGGTGGTAATGCTTATGAAGTACGTTTCATGCATGAAAAAAGAAACAGATTCCTTCCCCTTCCATCCATGCTTGTATATATATATATAAACCTATGAGGGATCCGCATCATCATTGTTATGGCGTGACAATACGAGCTGCTCATTCCCTACAACGTCGGATTAGCGAAGGGTTAGGCTGATTGGGAAAGTTCGGGATGTCGGATCTGAATGCTCCGTTCCTGAAGTGGTACGATGGAGGTGGACTCCGATAGTTTAGTATGAAGGAAAACAACGCGTTCATGGTTGATTCAACATTTTGGATTCCGATTGGGTCGGGATGGTTTCACACCCAAGGAAGTCACGAGATACAGGTCATATATACTAGACACGCGTTAGTCGCAGTTAAATACATCACCTGGAGGTAGCTTGGATCAATCGTGACCGTAACTTCAGAGATATCCAGTCAACTTTCGGATATGTATGATCACGTCTTTGGAGCAGGTCGCAACTCGGATCAGATCGTAGCGATGCGCAGTGAACATCAAAGGATCATACGACGTTTCAGATGTATGAACTTGCTCATGGACGCGAGTTGGTTCACATGAATTTAGGTAGTGGGGAACCGGTACATGGGGTTGTGGGGAAGTCATCCAGGATGGCATGTGGGCAACCTTGACTCGCCATCCAAGTACGTTTGCACGAAACCGCGGGTAAAGACTCTGTCTGTTCCAGTTCCATGTAGGTATAGTACATGGTCCGAATTGAATAGATTATGAATGTGTTATGCATGACATCTCATTGATTCTCTTATACTATTCTAATCGACGACTGGACCCATACTCGGACGCCACACCCGGAATCCCGGCATTGCTTCGGAAGCAGATGTCTGTGTTTACGTAATATTGTGCTGTACCCTATCGTGTGCATGATTTGACTCAGCGGATTATTTTCACTTGGACCAGTTAACCCTCCACTTTTGGCAAGTAAATGCATGAATCATCACTCACTACTCACAGTAACAAATCACTCGATCAACCTGGAAAGCTCTTTTACTATTCAACAAACCATTACATACTATTGCTCCTTTCTCATAGTCACTAAAACAATCCCTTGACTCACCTGGACTTATCTCACACCACATACATCCGTCTCGCAACATGGTCAACGCCAATGTGTTTAACCATGCCTCTGGCTCCACTACCACCACTACTCAGGTAGTCCTGGGCTCGATGCAACGTGCGGAGGAATACCAAACTCTTTTGACCGAGTTGAAAGGCGTTGCTGGAGCTGGTAAAGTTCAAGGAGAGATGGTCGATCGTATCTTGGACAATGGTGAGCGAGCTTACCACCTTTTCAGGCTAGTAAATGCTGATTTGCCGCTCGTTATCTTTAGCTACAACACTCCCATCACCGCCTCTCACACTCCATCTCGTCCTTCCTTTGCCCCTCCCCGAGAAACTCTTACCTACCATCCCACCATCCACTCAATTGTTCATTCACCTCCCTCAACACACCGAGTCTGAACTGAAGTCACTTCACGCTTCGCTTGCTCAGCAAGCATTCACCCCGCTTCTTCCAACACCTTCGACCTCGATCCTCGCCTACACCTCGGCCTCAGCTTCTTCTCTGCCAACAGTCCCATCTGTTCCTTCTCCTGCCCCGGCTGCTGTCTCGCTTTCGCTGGGTGGAGCTCGACCTCTCACTCTCAAACGATCAGGCGACAAAGCTCGTAAAGCCGCTTTATGGGCGATCGATTCCCCCCTCCTTCCTGACGGCGGGAAATCACTCCTCACACCTGAAGATCACGCTCGACCCGAATGTATCTTCCCAGCCTCGGACGGTAAACCCGTCAAGCGACGACGAGCATGCAAGGACTGTACTTGTGGATTGAAGGAATTGGAGGAGGAGGAAGAGTCGAAATCTTCGGCGGCGGTCAAAGAAGCTCAGAGGGCTTTCTTCTTAGAAGGCGACGATGATATTCCAGAGACCTTGAAGACAGCGACAGAGGGTATGGAAGGGATCTGGCCGACTGAGAAAAGAGCAGAGGCAAAGAAGACGAGCAGTTGCGGAAGCTGTTATCTCGGAGACGCATTCCGATGTACCAGTTGTCCTTACCTTGGTGAGTTAGCTTCTTCTTCATTTTGTCCGATACAGAGAAATAATGGCTAATCGAATGTCTCGTCCATCAGGTCTTCCACCATTCAAGCCAGGAGAGCAGGTCACCCTTTCTCTCGGCGATGACATTTAGACTTTCCTTACGGGTTGTATCACTTAGACTTTTTCTCCTTCCGCGCTCTTGATACAAGAGCTGTAGCTTCTCTTCGTTCCGGGTAGATGTCGTTTCGGACACATGTCATGCATTTTGTAACCTACAATTAGATGTGCGTGTCAAGTACCTCTTAGGCCTCATGTCGCTCGCCGTCCAGCTGTGAGCGTTCACGAAGCGTGAGCGAAAAATTGCTGCTTGCATAAATCCCTATACCACAGAATGATGACGAGATCTATTGACAACGTATCCACCAATACTACGAATCGAGCACTACTATACAAGATTATACTACAAACGGCTCATGTTGCAGAATTCTTAACTCTACAATCGCGATATCACTTCACACTACCTCCTCCTTCACAATGCAAGCCATCCTTGATCCATGTGGGCACCGTTGCGAGACCTGACCTTCGGTCCATCCGTTATGTCATCCCCATCAGCGTGTGTCCATTAGGTCCAAACAGCGCTTCTGTCAGCAGTGGCATAGTCAGGTCTTAGTCCTGTCTTTTCCATTATCGTGAGTGGGGCTAGCTCACCTTCGATCTGGACAGATGGGAGTGTGATTGTCATTTCGTCAGCGTCGTCGTCGCCAACGTCCTCTGAGTCTGCGTCCAGCGCGATCGGTGTTTTGTCGTGATTGTCATAATCGTCTTCAAATGTCGATCCAAGGTCGACCGTGTCGATAGACAGCTCCCTTCTCATGACTAGCTCCGAGTCGAGGCTTGGGGGGAACAGTGGTTCGTTCTCTTCATCATCGCTACCCCTGAGATCTACCGCCAATGCGTTCGGAACGTCGATATCTATTGCTTCACCTGGTTCCGTCCGGTCTTTATAGCCGCCATTGCTTTCGTGCGCTGTGGCTGGTTGCGAATCGTCAATCTCCGCTGGCAGCGTCGATATCGCCAGAAAACTGTTGCCCTTGTCAATGTCGTTGATCACAACAGTACTGTTTAACGGCGCAGGAGCAGTGAAGTCCTCGGCCGGTAATGGAGTGCCTTCCAAATCGACTTCGATTATTTGGATTACGCTTTGACTGCACTCGACTAAATCTTCTGGAGATTTAGTATCTTTGGTGAGATCCACTATCACCAGTCCTTCATTCTGTTTCAGCTGTCCCAATGTGACCCTCCTTCTCTTGATCCTTGCAGCAATCCGTTTCTCCCCCTTCCTCTTCTCCCTTTCCCTTTTCCTCTTCTTCCTCTCCCTTCTTTCCTTGGCGATGATATCCAACTCCTCTTTCAGGATCGGATCGATATATGCCAATTGCATCGATTCTTTCGAGACAGGGAAGGGTTCGTTTCCGCCAAATGAAGGGAGGGGTGTAAGTGTTTCGAAGGAAGAAAGATTGGATCACTGCTAGCACGGTATGCCCCCAGGACATCGAGGAAGGAGGGTTTCGCCTCGATGGTCGGTGTAAGGGGCGGTGATGGTATTCGAGGTTCTTGAGTGCAGTCTATGAACTCGATGTCATCGTCATCGTCTTCTATGTATCCTGATTGATCATTCGGAGCTGGCTGGGACTGGTATGGTGAATCCTTCGGATGGGGCAAGACTTGCCAAGCTGGTCGACATTGGTCTGTCTGTCGAAGGGCGGTCGGAGGGAAGAAAAGGGGAAGGGTGCTCATGGTAGTTGTGGTCATGTCCAGCAGAATGTAACCAGCGAAGTCTACATTATGAAGTTAGACAAGCCAATGTGATGATCATCATCTGACAGAACTTGGAGACGAGTGTGACAGAAGGGAAAAGCCAATTTCGTTTCGCTCACATTGTTTTCCCTTCCCGGGGCGTCCGAGCGAGCAGCCAGTAGATAGCCCCTTCTTAAGCCACGCAAGTGGTTCGACCAATCAAAGATACAGGCAGAAGAGTGCACACTCAACTGAACGTCCCAGAAGGACTACGATCAATGCTCCATCTTACTTGACTGATTGAACTAATGAAGGATGATGTGCATATCGAGAGGAAAGGAGGGGAAAAGAGTGGAATACGTGTGGACACGCAAAGTGGAGGCTCGAGCGGTCAGTGCCTAAACCGCACTTGCATGAAATTAGGCCCGCGGTCATTTCGCTCGCTCGAAATGTTCAACACCCGTTCACACTTTTCAGCTTGCCCAATTGATTTGTTTCGGTCTCTCTATCTACTAAAACACCACCCCGTTCCTTCATCATGGCTCTCCCTACACCCACACGCGCTCTTCGCGCTCTTCCGTCATCCAGCTCCGCTCGAGCTTCACGAACATTCACTACTTCCGCCGTCGCTTTCATTGGTAAATCCCGATCTGATGCAGGTGCTGGCGGTTCAGACACGAGAGCGAGACCGTGGTCCGTTATGCATACTCCCAAATTCGGTTTCGACGATGCTACCAGTTTAGGATGGATGAGGATGTTCAGGATCCAGGAAGGGGAGGGGCTGGTGAGGAAGATAGAAGAGGATAGAGCGGCTCTGCGGGGTGAGTCGAGGTTTTGGTTCTACTTCATTCATGGATGTTTCGCAGCGCAACTTTCCACCTTTACTAATGCTGTGACGCTGTGTAGCTGCGAACAAGACCCAATTCAAACCACCTACATCCTCAATCCGACTCACATCCACTATCGACCTGTCCTCCCCCTCGTCCAAATTCCACACCAAATCCGTCCTCCTCGTCCCCGTCTCTTCCTTACCTCTATCGAACGAACAAGCTGTCCACCGATTCAAACTCATCGCAGGACCTAGATGGTCACCCGGAAGACCTGGGAGGGAAGAGTTCCTCCCTACTGAGGAGAAGGACGGAGAGGGGAAAGAGGGTTGGGTGAAGATTTCAGAAGAGAGGTTTAGCAATGGCGCGCAGAACAGGAGATCGGTCTCAGATATACTGGACAGGTTGGTCGAGGCTGCAAATGTGAGTCCTTCTGGTACATATGGAAAGACACACCGCTGTGTACTGCTGGGTCATTTCTCATCTCACTCGATGGACCTGGCTGCCATGTTCGTATGAATTATACTGACGTCTCGCTGTCTTCCTGCAGGACCCAAACTCTCCTTTACCCGCCGACACGCCCCTCGACACCCGTCATCTCCTCGCTCGACACAGGAAGAAGCGATCTCGACAAAATCCCTTTGCTTGGTCCGCACAACAGACTTTACTCCCTCGACATCAGGTGGTGGGCGGGGTGAGAGGTTTCCCAGCCGAGTGGTTGGCAGAGGAAGTAAGGGGGAAGGCTGTGGCTGCCGGAGGGTCGAAAGAGGTGAAGAAGGAGATCGCATGAGTCTTCGAGCATGCATAGACTGCAATCATTGTCACCGAGCTCTGCCTCCACCTCAACGCGGTTCGAAAGGTCGATGGATGACTGTCTTGTGGACTACTATCTGTACTGATTACGAAATTTACCACCTGGGGATTGACGAATTCAGCTAGTCCAACACCTGTGCGCTGTTGGCAGACTTGCTGGTAAATGGAAATGCGTAGAAAACGAAAGTGCTGTTCGTAAACCCCCGTCTGGACGTTCTCAAAGGCTATCAGATAATCCGATTGGCTCGTAAACCATTTCGCATCAAGTGTTCCTCACAGTACTGACTGTAGGCCTTGCAGTGCGCTGTGGATGCGGTGGCAATGAGTGATACTGATTCTCTGGTGAAAAGTTCGTGCGAGACTCACTCCCGACTTTCCGAAGACATGTTTGAAGGTGCTAGCGTACCTCGCCGCGTGAAGCGGGAAGAGAGAACAATTGTAAGTAATGGGACCTGGGATTACGACGTGAATCTTATATGGAAGAGATGGAGAGGAGACGGACCCGAACGAAAATACAGTTTGTGGATGTCGTCGCTGTGACATTGACATTGAGATAACAACAGGTATGAAACCGGAAGAAGGATAAGCATGTCGGCAAAAACTTTAGAGCAAAGGCCAAGTATCTCCACCGGCGCTGTACGACGTCTCGAATGGTGCACTCTCTTGTGATTTACCTATCTTCATTTGTCGGTCACTATGCCAATTGGAATCGCTCTTCCCGCATTTGAAAAGACTGTTATTACCGGAGCATACGCTGCCTGGGAAGACACACTTGTTCACCTGTCTGACGATATCGACCGACCGACCGACCGACTTGATGACGTCTCATTCTTCCTTCTACCACTTGATTGTCGACTTTGGACCAACCCTCCCCCCATCATGGACGCTCGCAGCCTTCAGCTCAACGCGCGACCGGTCTCGACATCCACAAACACAAACGAAGACAGAACAAAAGTGGATGACCGATCCTCTTCTAGACAGCAGGAGGGAGAGCGAGAGCGTTTGGTGGTCCGTGCAAAAAACTTCTGGTTGAGAACGTTCAGAATAAATCGACAATATGCTCGTACGAATCGCACTCGACCTCATACGTCGTCAGCGAATCAAGGCGGAGAAAGAAGCCAGATCGCCATAGAACAGAATCTGTCGGAGCAAACCTCACACCCGGCTGTCCATGACAGTCCAGAATCAGCAGATACTGCATTATCCTCTAATGACAACGACACGGACAACAGCACCGGAGAGTCGAGCGGGCAAGCCGGGACGACGATTCCGAGTTGTGTCGAACCCTCAACAACCAGACCTGATCCAGAGCTGGCTCCTGTCATTGTCGCAGAAGGCACAGTAGTACTGCGCCCCAGACCTGGGATGCTGGATGACCAACGCGACGAGCTTGCCGCGCTCCCAAACATCCCCGCAGGCCAGAACAGGACGGTTGCTCATGCTCCCATCGGACATGCACGTGCTACGAGTCCCACTCCTAGCTCACTCACCTCCATCCTTTGCGGTCGCTCTCTTTTCATGCCAGGCCCCACTGAGGAGCAGTTACGCAACATCGAAATCCGCATCACGTGGCTGGGACGATCGGAAAGAGCTCTCGAGATGATAGACTCAATTGTTGGCGCCATCGATGTGGCTGCCCCAGCTCAACCGTTCATATTTGTCTTGAATGGGATCCTTGCTCGCGTGAAGCTCGTATACGTGAATCAGTCGGCCATCTACGAGCTGGTAGGTACTGGCTTTCTTCTTGGAACTTATCCAGCTGACGGGATCATCCAGTTTGACGATATCCTCATTATTGGTGGCGACATCATCGGCAAAGTCATAGAACTGATAGGGAGGGGACGCGGACTTCCAAACGACGTTCATGACTGCATCGGGGAGCTCTACATGTGAGCCTTCATTCACTGGAATCCTGTCGATTTGATTTGTAGCTTACAGTGATTGAGGGCCGCTCCTGGCAGGGGCCTGAAAAGATGTGAAACAACCCTTGGGGCTCTCATATCAGAACCGTTCAGTCTCTGGAGAGATTTCTGGGACGCTGTGAAACGGGGAGAAGCGATAGCCGACCTTCGTAAAGATATCAAAGCCACAGCCAAACGGTACGAGGTACGTGTGTCACAGCAATTTCTTGGCGGAAGGAAATGTTTGACCCCATCGTCGCCTTTGCAGCGCCGTCTCAATTTAGCGCATTCTGCAGTGCTCAATGAGATCGCTGAGCGAGTGACCCGCATAGAAATGCTACAATTGCAGGACAGTGGCTTAAGGTGGCGGATAGAGAGAGAAGAAGACCGAGAAAGACAGCGAAGCATCTGGAGGATGACTAACGATGAAATCCAGACTTACATCTTGGGTGAGTCGCGATCAACAACATATATTGCATTTACAGAGGTTGGACGCTAATTCGAAGTCTGAGTAGATGGGGCCACGGAAGTAGAACTTGAAAAATTCATACGTCTCATTGAAAGTCGCCACCAGCTCTTGTGCCGTCGATTGCAAACGATGGTAGATGTACGATCGCCACCAGCGGCAGATGCGATAACGAGGGATCCCATCATACAATTCTTCCTCTCCGATCCCAAGATCGAATCTGATTGGATACCTTGCGACAAAAGCAAACAGAGGGAAGAGATGGCAGTCTTCAATGCTATTGCGGCCCTCGTTCCGAGACAGAGAGGCTCAAAGGATCTCATGGATCCGTTTACAAGCTCGATTTACCCTTCATCTTTCGTGGTAATGTCCGCCTCGGTGTCTGCCACGGAGCATATCTCCATGAAGGGCCATGAATCGGATAAGGGTAATCTGGGGGAGACGGTGCAAGATCTGCAAGACGAGATTGCCTTTCTTGAGAGCTTAAAGGAGGTGAGTCGAGTTTATCGAAAACGGGTCCAAACGACCATGCTGACTGGAAAACGAAAACAAAATCTGTTCTCGTCTGGAAGCGATTTACCGAAAAGCTTGAGAAGCAGCGACAGGGGAAGATCGAAGCTGGGACCAACGGCGATAAGCATCAGGGGCCAGAGGTGATGTCCCTAACTCGCTCTTAGTTCATCCATATTGATGTTCTGACTCTAGAGACCAGCGGAGGAAAAGGGAGAGAACGGAGACCAAACTGGAGCTCCTTCCACCGGGTTTGTCTATGTTACCTCTCTTCTCGACGACGATATCTGCTGACGATTGATCGCAGAGTGGCCAGCAGAGACAATTTGGTCCTTGTCCATATTGACCCGGCCGAACTCGTACCGGGCGCTGTGCTAAAGTCTGTGGGAACAATGCCCCGCGGGCGAGAATATCCCCTAACGAATAGAAACAGAAATACACCCAGTCATGGTTCAAGACTTGCTACTAAGACGTACACGACTCGGTGGCATGATCAGGGCGTTTGCGTTAAAGAAGTGGAAGGTCTAAGTGATGAAGCGTTTGAGGACCGAAGGAATGTGTGGCAATCAGCTGTCCAAAAGCAAGTCAAGGTGCTGCCATTGCTGGGGTGGTCCGGTACAGGAGAGTCTGCTCTAAAAGGAAGCCGCCTCTTTTTATCTCTTTATAGTGAGTATGAAACCTGTCACGAACATTGTGCAGCGGACAGAATGCTGAGGATACGTGCAGTGAAGAATGGCAATATCGAACAGTACATTGCAAGCGAAAAGGGCAAAAGAACAGACAAATTCAAATTGTTGCGCGAGGTTGCCAAATGCTTAGACGGATTTCATCAACAAAGAGTCTACCACAACAACTTGAAATTGAACAACATTCTCATAGATGACGAAGGTCATCCGTTGTTCACTGATCTGTCGGACGATTGCCCTGAGGAAGCAAGCAACGGGGAACAAGATGTGCTTTTCTTCGGACGGTTGATTTGGCAGGTAAGTTTGCTTCATCCAGTTAATTCTTAGCATGCTGATTTTGTGAGTTTCAGCTCGTCCTTCAGCCGCTCCCACATCCCATGGTATCACAATATGGTCCACACACCACATCGAGGGATAATTTGGTGGGTCTCATGTTTTGCTGCACCGACCCGGACCCGAAGCTGCGACCAAGCGCTACGCAAATAGTTCAGGACCTAGATTTGATCTCCGAAGGCCGCAATCCCCATACGACCCTAGAGCATAAGCTCGCAGTACAAGCAAGATCGAACTCTCCTGCTATGTCATCTCCGAACCCATCACAGGCCCCCGGGATGAACACGTTGATGTCCCTCAGCTCGACTGTTTCTGCTTCGGCAAACGCGGGATCAAACACTGGTCAAACGAATATATCGTCCACCTACCCCCTTTCTGAGTCATTCTCCAGCTTACCAGGGAGAGACAGGCTTGCACGTGGTATGAGCGGTGAGTCGTTCAAGCACTGGGTTGTCCTGTAGCTTGTTCAGCGATTGATCGCCCGACGTGATCGACCACGCTTAGCGACATCAATGAGGGCTGCCAGAACACTAATGATCCCCTCAGCTCAGGCAGTCAGAGATTCGTGAGCCAACCGTGTCTGTCTGGTTCACAACTGTCAGCTGACGGAAATCCAGCAGTCACCCAAATAAGTTCAGATATCCGCTCGATCCTCATCTGACATCCATGCCCGACGCATACCGAAGTGGCTCATCCCTCAGCTTCGTCAATTCGGAAAACGATGACTTTGTGAACAAGAAGCAGAGATCGGAACAAGAATAGCCCTTTCCATCTTCTATGCTCGTTGTCTGTTATGTATGTCGTCTGTCTTGTATGTCACCCATACGTATGTGTGTTGGTAACCACGAGATAGAGAGGATCGTTTACAACCTCGCGATCCTCTTTATCAGATCTAATGACCCCTCTGCCCATCCGAGATTGTTATGTCCCCCTTTTCGTCCTTCCCACCAAACCACTTCTCCACCCTTCTCCGAGCCTCGATCAAACGAACGCACAATGCCCCAGCCTTCGTACGTAGTCTCTTCCACCAGCTTCGTGGCATGGGGCCTTGAAAGAAACGTAAACAGGTCGGCTGAGTGAGAAGGAGGAATAGACATGTCGTTGATGGCGTGAAGAAGCAGTATAGGAGATGTTGTATTCTAATCAAGATAAGTCAATGAAAACAGCTCATGGATCATGATCGAGAGGTGAGGTCTACTCACTGTCAAAGCAGTTTTGGAATCGAACGGATGATAGATGAAAGAATGGAACCAGCCTATGCGACAGTATCAGTCTTGACCTCGATCAAACCGGATCAGTATCATGGGCCACTCACGTTGAGCTTTTGGGAAGGAGCTCAGTGGACCCAGAATTGGAATGAAGCGGAACAGTTTATAGCTGCGAGATCAAGGCATCATAAGGTTTAGCTCGAGCTCGAGGTATAGATAGAGGTCGGATAACCCATCAAATGACGTACCTCGTCAACAGCTCCTTCAACGAGGTAAAAGGAGAGATGAGTACAATGGCCCGTGGTGATCGGCCTGCCATTGCGCTTCAGCTGTCAGCTATATAGTACGCGGGCGTATTGGACGCACCTTCGCTAGCCAACCTTCCCGCCAGAGCCGAGACAACTCCTGTACCCAAGCTATGACCAGCGACGATGATCTGCTGATCCGCCTCACGAGTTGACTGAGGGTTAGCCCCAGCACTCTTCCCTGAGAAGATCTTGCCGTGGACAAAATCGTATGCCGCTCGAGCGTCGGAGAGTAATCCGGCTTCCGAAGGAGTACCGGACGAGTCGGCGAATCCTCTATAGTCTACAGCAAGCACGTTGCTTCATAACACTTCCACATTAGCTATCCGAGAAGCATAAAGCATGAGGCATTCAGAAGGAAGGGGCGGATAACACTGCTGTAGGTGAGGCAAGGCTGTAGGATATCCAGTTGATAAGGGGCCAAACCTACCAATCGAGATAATTTGAGAAACCAGAATAGGCCCTCACACTATGTGCTATCGCTCGATTACCGGCCTACATCAAAGTGCACTCAATCAAAGTCCACACTAAGAGTCGCTCTGGAGCGATTACTGGTGTTTAGACTCCACTCACATTGCCATGAAAGTAGATCAAGGTTGGTCTGTCTTTTAGCGCCTGATCAAATACCTCTTCTCCTAGAGGCGATTGCGGAGGGAACGGGTTTGTGGAAGTGTAAATCGAACGTGGTCTGAGCATGGCCAGTCTTCAGCTTTATGTCATACGTCGTGTTATCACGATACAGTGCACGATACTTACAGGACATGCCATGCTCCTATTGATTCCCCATCCGAAGTCTCGAGTTTCAGATTACGAGTCTTGAAGGCTATGACAATTAGTCTGATAAGTAAAGGTCTGTTCTCTATCCTTGCGGACTCGAATATTGCAGAAGATTGTAGTTCACTGTCAAGTCCATGTCCTAGAGAAGGGGCGCGAGAAGACACACGCACGAGCTAGTCCATATCGTTCTGGATTCGAGAAATCCGCAAAGAACGGGAATCGAACGTGGTGTAAGAAAAGGGCTCTATGCAATGCGAATGCGAGTGCGCAGGTGGATCCATCAGCCCTTACTTCCAGCTTCACAAAGATCATACTCATGCGAGATAGCTGAGGTTTCGATCAAGCCTTTAGTTTGACTCACTCTCGCTGAATTGGTGGAAGGGTGAGCAATACCAAGATCAATCCATAAAGACCGACCAAGCCTGTAGGCAAGTAATGCGCCTTCTTCAACAGTGAGGCCATGTGTGCGTACTCCACTTATAGTCGAAGCGAGGGCGACAAACAGGACCGAAAGAAGATACAGGGCTACTGGTCGGCGTGAGATATGCATCCGTTCATTAGCACGATATATGAGCATCGTCAATATCACCACAGCTTCGCGTCGCGGACGATTAAGAGAACCTCCACTCGGGTCGACCTCCACTTTGATCGGCGGACCGAGCGACCGAAGGAGTGATTGTGCTGATGCATGGACAAAGGGAGAGGACGAGATGTTTTACGTTGACTGATGGATTGGAACGACATAAGTTGGAGATCAAGATATACTTTGTTCTCTAACCCATTCATTCCACTTCAACCTCGTCGCCAACTACTTGATATCGCTTATCGGAAGCCCCTGCACCAAGATGACCTTTTACCACGTTGGTGAGTCATATCAGCTCATCGAACGATGACTCGGGTCTATGACATACATACCTACTTCGTTAACATCCCAACGAATCTCTCCTTTTTACTTCGACCAAAGCTAACTCCTAGCTGCCCCAGTCTCATTCAGGACCAAGACTCCTGAGGGTCTCGCCCAACTGACTGAGGGTTTCCTCAAACTCCCCGGACAATGTCTTCATCCTACCACCAACAAGACTTATATCAGCGCTGCGAAAGGTGGGAAACAGATCTCGACGGAGGGTATCGATAGAGGGATGCAGGTCACTTTCATCATGGAGTTCGAGGTGAGTCGGCGTTCTGGTGCTGGCGTGGGCGTTTGGACAGAAGATCTCTTTTGGCATCATGTCGTCTTTGTTTCATAATCAGGCGTTCGGGCAGATTAACTCTTGTCATTCTTTCCTTCATATCACACGATTGACAGCTTGTCACTCGTGTTGTGTGGGCAATCGCGATCGTCAAGCTCATCAAAAGAGAGAATGGCAAAGGCGTGGAAACGAGTCAGATACAGACATACACCGAAACCAAGGCTGACACTGCACACCTTCCAAACTACCGCTGTACAGACCAAAGCAGACCTCGCATATTACCTCGATGAAGACCCAGTCCATGATCAGTTCAAAGTAAGTCAGAAATCTCAAGTTTATCCAACGAGATGAAAGCGCTAATGTAGCACCTCTTCTGCAGAAGAAGGTCGGAGCGGAATACGGTGTCGAAGAGGTCGTTGCATTGGATTTCAACGAGGGAGCGTACTAGAGTACTACGTTGAGGGCGACGTACGATCACGGACTTATGCATGTATTCGTTCACTCCCATCTCAATCGACAGCCGAGTCTGCGAATCAGGTATGCTGAGCCGATTTGGATGTACCGATATGCATGATAGACAAATCCGTGTATGTAATGTGTATACAACACCACCACACCCCTATCCCCTCTTCACTTGGGTATATGACCGGCGCCCAGTTCTCGTGATTGTCTTCAAACGTTTCACCGTCCGTGTATCATCTCTGCACCGGTCCAGTTCCCACATGCGCTGGCATCTGCTGCGTCTGTGCCGTTGCTCCATAATCTCCCGTCGTCCCTTGATTCACCTTCTTCTTCCCGAACCACCCTCCACCTCCTCCTCCAGCAGCTCGCGCTTCCGCCACAGCTGCATGATGTTCCTCATGATCTGTCATACCTGATCCTGGTCCGAACTGATCTCGAAGTGCGTCGGGGGACACTCCATGCGCGACAGCATCGGCTTGAGTGATGGGTGATGCGCCTTGTCGTTGACTGGCGAGGAATTCTTCGCCTCGAATGACGAGATATGCTTCGAGACTGAGCAAGGGTGGTATGTCAGCTAGATCATTATGACTCTTGGGCCATTGGATTAGCTTACAGATGAGCATTTCGGGAGTTGGCTTTCCACGCTGCCAAAGCGATATCACCAGCGATAGGAACAAGTCTGTGGAGACATCAACATCACTAACGATCTCAAATACCATCAAGCGATCGCAAGCTGTCGTGCACTCACCCTAACCCAATAGAAATGGCATTATTCGCAAGCATTTTCGCCAAGAGACTTTCCGGGATATCTAGCTTCTTGGACGGTCGCACGATAAGGAAGTAATTGAGTGACGCGTCTGCTACATCTCCTAGACCCGGGACGATACCTGGGAGATAGTAAAGGTGTAAGCCTTGACAATCACACTGTAGGGGATTTGGCCGGGAAGCGCGTGGTAGGACACAACCATGTCTGGCACCTGTCCACTTGTCCGACGATACAACACACGCAGCGTGGTATAGACGAGTGAGACTGAAAGACGTACCGATGAAAAACGTCCATCCGACTCTGAAGCCGCAGAGGTTCATACCCTTGTCCAAATAGTGCGCTCTCTTTCTAATCTTCTTCAACGCTCGCTGATCACGTTTCGAAAGTCCTGGTGGGACAGCCCGCTACGAGGACGGCGCGAAAGCAGTTAGCGATCAGTGCGTCATCAATTGAAACGCAGCCGCGACAAGCAAGGTCGAGAGAGCCAATCCCAGTAAGACCTTCTAACTAACGGAAATTGCATTACACAGACCAATGTAGAAGGGGAAGGACATATACAGCGAGCCACAGCCGGCGGTGCACAATGGGGTGAAAAGAAGAACGATTGTCCCGTAGGGCTGGCGAGAATTCACTCACAACATGTTTCTTCTCCTTTCCTCTCGAATCAATCACAGTCTCATAATGCGGATCAGACGGTGCTTGTTGCGCAACACGACCTTTGAGGACTTTCTGCAGTACGACGAGAGAACTAACATGTCAGCGCCACGTCAAAGTCCTGTAGAACGCTCGTTGCACCGCCCGGAAAATGCTGGGTGGGATAGAGTGGAAGACTTTGGGCTAGATGGAAAGTCGGTCTTGTACTCACTGTGACAGCTTTGGCGGCGAGAGATGTCATGGTGTAGGTGTCTTCTATGGAGCAGAACGCGAGGTTTTGATGTATAGATTAATTTGCTGTAGAGATGCAAACAATGCAAGGTTGAACAACACGGTTAGAGTGCAATGCAACAATCTGAAACTGTCACTGCCTTGGCGAGTGGCAAACAGTGTATGAGGTTATTTGCGGTGACATGCCCAGTGCCAGTGACGCAAATCCACGTGGCGGGCAGCGGGAGCTGTCCACAACCAGCATGTATTCTTATTCTCAATTTCATATTTCATCATCAATCAATTTCTATATTTCAGTCCATGTCTTTCTTATCGTACGGAGAAGAAAACCTCGTTTTGGTATAATGCACAACTCGGTCTGGTCAAGCTCAATCATGGCACGAGACGTAGATCACGCGTCCACCGCAAATAGGTTTCGATCAACCTTTTACTCTCGCTCAATAGCGTGGAGGTCGAGGTCTGCGGGGTCGGAGGGGACACTGTGGGGCATACGGGTCAGCTCACGAGCAATGTCGAACAGCTCCAGCGAAGGGATACTTACGAGAGGATTCGGAGGGTGTTGGTCTGAAGAGCAAAGGTATTGTCAGCTTGTGCTATCATCATATATCTGCTTCATCAAAACTCACGTGGCCAAGACCGCCCTTCCATCCTTGAACGGCCATGATGGTGTCCTCAGCCTTGATGATTTTGAGGGCGAGAGCAGCTCGGAGACCGAATCTGGATTGATCATATGAGTTAGTATAGAACATCGATACACTATATATCACTGCTCACCTGATTCGGTTGTCAACATCGATCTGCCACTTCTCTCCGGGAACACCTCGGGGCTCGGGGTACCAGACAGGGTAGACACCTCGAGAGAGGTGGAGCTGTCGAGCGGTCTGCTGGTCTCGAGTGACTATTGACAGAGCTCAGCAACTACTCATGCTGCGCCGATACGAATTCTACTTACCACAGATGATGGGGCACTCGGGTCGGTACTTGGAGATGAGTCGGGCGGAGACACCACTGGTAGAGAGGACGATAATGGCACCAGCGTCCTGCTCGATGGTAGCAGCAACGGCGGAGAGAGCGAGGGTCTCAGCGGTCTCGGTGGGTCGGGGAGTCAACTGTCGGAGCTGGTCGAAGAGGGGAGGGTATGAAATGGAAGACTCGGCAAGGTAGGCGGTCTCGGCCATCATCTTGACTGTGAGGCGAGTCTAAGTCAGCAGAAAGCCAACAAACATCATTCGTTAAACCACTCACCAGCCTCGATGGGGTACTTTCCCTTGGCGGTCTCACCGGAAAGCATGACACAGTCAGCACCGTCAATGACGGCGTTGGCAACGTCGGAAACTTCAGCACGGGTAGGTCGAGGGTTGTACTATATCAATGATATCAGTAAAGGTAGTAAGAAAATACACATGGGTCAACTAACGGTCATGGACTGCAAAAACAGCAGATATTAGCATAGTTCCCTCAAAAGGTATACTGGGATTACTCACCTCGAGCATTTGGGTGGCACAGATGACAGGCTTGCCGGCAACGTTACACTTGGCGATCATCATCTTCTGGGCCAAGAAGACCTGAGAGGCGGGGATCTCAATACCCAAGTCACCTCGGGCAACCATGACACCATCGGTCTCCTTGAGGATCTCGTCAAAGTTGATGACACCTTGCTCGTTCTCAATCTTGACGATGATCTTGATCTTGGCACCGTCGGTACCGAGAACCTTTCGGATCTCCTTGACGTCGTCACCGGATCGGATGAAAGAAGCGAAGATCATGTCGACACCGTTCTTGACACCAAAGGCGAGATCGGCCTTGTCCTTCTCGGAGAGAGGGGGGAGGTCGACGGCGGTCTTAGGAAGGTTGACACCCTTTCGAGAAGAGAGGGTACCAGAGTTAAGGGACTTGACTCGGAGCTTCTCACCCTCAATGGCAACAACCTGGAGGGAGAGGATACCGTCGTCGACGTAGATGAGCTTGCCGGGGGAAGTCACTTTGGTGATGTTGGTCTGCGGGGGAGTCAGGTCAGCGACACCCTTGGGCTGCACAGCCTAAACCGGGCAATACTCACATAGTCCATGTAAATCTGCTCAGCGTCACCGGACTCGGCGAAGGCCTTGTCGGTGGTGATGTAGAACTCGTGACCAGCGTTGATAGGGATCTGGACAAGTCGTGAGCGTATGCATCCCCGAGTTCAAATGTAATACTCACGTCCTTGTCATCCTTCATCAGACCAGTTCGGATCTCGGGACCCTTGGTGTCCAAAGCGATGGCGAGGGGTCGACCAGCGGGGCTCTTGGCAGCGGCAGCTCGGGCGTTGTCAATGACGGACTGATGGTACTCGTATGAACCGTGAGAGAAGTTCATTCGGACTAAGCGGGTGATGGGACGATCAGCTATGTTAGCATGTCGCGTGTTGCCATTCACAGAGCTACTCACCAATGTTCATACCGGCATCTTGGAGCTGGACGAGGGTGTCGACGTTGTTGGTCTTGGGACCGATGGTAGCGATGATGGAGGTCTGTGCGGGTGACAGTCAGGACTGTAAGCGATGCCTCGTCGTTTGAAGGGAGAGCATGCGCAGTACTTACCTTACGGAGGAACTTTTGCTCGGGAAGCATCTCGTTGAACGAGGTGCTGAGGCTCGAGAGCCAAGCAAGCTGAGATTGAGGAGTACCAGACATGATTCCGCTGTTTGGGTTGCAGCCGACCACACCGGGGGTATGAGCAAGGAAGGGCAATTGAACGGATTGGCGACGGTGTTTGGGTTGTTGAGGAGGAGAAGGTGTTCGAGGTCGAGAAGGCGGATGATAGCCAAGTATTTGAATCATTATGATATCGTACAGATAAGGTGTTATCGCGAAGGGAAGGAAAATGAGAACGACGAGTTGGTGATATGATGGCGAGTGAGACAAGAAGGTTCATATGAGTTTATACGTCAGCACTGAGCTTATATATTCTGATGTCTTGGACACCGTTAAACAACTCCAGACGCCCGTGCGCGAGCGGATAAGACGTTGAAAGGAAGAGAAAGGGAATGGAGCTTGACCACCAACCCACAGCGTTGCTTCAGAGAAAGCGAAAAGACTCACACGTTTGTTTTTGTTTGAGCAGAGAGGTGATGAAAGGAAGTCTTTTCTTTTCAACTTTGATAGGGATGAAAAGAGATGTTTTGGTGGGGTTGAAGGGTGAATGTAAGGTATAAGATACGAGATACGAGATGACTTATGTATTCCCTCTCTCTCTCCCTGTTTGGTGAACGTTTTCAGCTCGACTTTGCCCCATCGCCCGTCAACTAAACACCGGCGGCACATTCCACGTTTTTACTGCTCCTGCTTTTACACACTGAAACCCACATGACATAACAAATCGATCCCCGTACCTCGATTATCAAACTCAACAGCACATCCCATTATGCCACGTCAGTATAACACACTCGAAGAGGACCTGAACCAACTTTCCATCTCTCCGACTAATACCAGTACCAACGACAATAACTGGACAGACACATCGAGCATTGGTACTAGTTCACACTCGTCCTTTTCATTTGCTGCAGATCCCAACCATCAATCTCCAACAAAGGACCGTAAAGTACGACTCATCCCTCAACAGAGCACCGTCGAACCCAAACCTCAATCCCCTCCTCCCGATCCGCTCGAAGAATACTTTGTTCAGCAGACAAAGCTATTCCGACATCTCGAAAAGAGATACAAACAATTCCAGAAGAAAGCGAAAGACGAACAGGAGCGAGCTAGAAAGAATCGTCAGGCCAAGAAAGGTCGTCAGAACAAGGCTACTACTACTACTACTACCACCACCACCACCGCCAAACCTCCGTCTACTGCTGTCAACGCTGCTCCTAGTGCAAGAAAGAAGAAAGACAACTCGAAAGGTTTACCATCGCCGACTCCTGCTACCACATCTACCCAAAAGCAACCCGACGAAAATAACACAATGATCGGAACCGGAGTGTCTGCTATCCGCGGCCAAGCGGCTCGTGCCGTTTCTCAAGCTGCAGTCGTGAGTTGCATTCTTCGTTATTATCTCTCAATGACTAGATGCCGAGACTGATACGTGATTGTAGCGCCCCGCTGCTGTCATTGTCGCACGAGCACCTATTTCCCCCTCTGCTTCCTTCTCCACCTCTTCGACCTCTTCTGCTCGACAAAAAGATCTCAAGAAGAAGAAGAAGAGAGTGGTGAATCCCGATGCTATGCCAGCTGTTGAAGCGGCACGAGTTCTTCGAGCACTGGAAATCGCCAACCCATCGTCATCATTCTCCTTGACTTTGACGACCAAGACTCATAAATCTTCGTTACCTATACGTGGTACATTCCAACTACCACTTGATCCTCGACGATCTAGCGAGATCATCCTCGTCTTTGCGGAACCCTCATCACCCTCGTTCCAACTCGCAAAGGAAGCTGGGGCAGCTCACGTCGGCGGTGAAGAGATCTTCGATGCGGTTCTCAGTGGGAAAATCTCACCAACAAGATGTCTCGCGACACCAAGTATGATGCCTTCCGTTTCGAGAAGTTTGGCAAGATATCTAGGTCCAAAGGGTTTGATGCCAGTTGCCAAGAGAGGATTGGTCGGTGAAGGCGAAGAATTGGTAGAGAAGATTAGAGGTGCAGCAGGTAGAATGGAGTACAGAGCGGACAAAGAGGGTCTGGTCAGAGTTCGTAAGTACACCTCCCTTCCCACTATTGTCATAGCTCTTGCACTACATAGCAAGCGCTTACCCACGTTCCGCCTCGCCCGCAGCCGTCGCTCGAGTCGATTTTGACGTACCCGCCGTTGAGAACAACATCCGATCATTCATTCAGACAGTAAGAGACGACCAATCGTCCAACAACACCGACGACGCTCTGACCGCCGCAGCCAAGAAGAAGAAGAAGGGTGAGTGGGCTCCGATCTTGCGACGTGTCATGGCTGTCAATGCTGATAACAATTCATCACTATCCTGTAGGATCCGCAATCGTCGGCGTCAGACTCGAAACTACTAACGGACCAAGTATTGAGCTGAACGATGTTCTGTAGACGGTATCCGTGATAGAGAGCAATGCATACATATTCATTCCCCCTATATTATCCCCTATGACTTGATGAGAGCACATGCTACACTACCAAGTGCCCTTCTGATATCTTGATAGTCGACATCGTGTGCTACATCGTACCCAGATCAGCTTTTGATAAGACGGTGGCCTACAGCCCTTGATGATGGATTGAAGGGAAGTGCGACTTACTGTCTTCAACCTCGCCCCACAGCTCAATCTGAGCTCTCACTTCTACATGACTAGCCTCTGCCGCTTCGTGAGCGGTCAATCTGCCCTGACACAGCGCCAAGGCGATCACGAATGATTTGGAAGCGTAGGCGGCTCGTTCGAATGCTGCGTTGATAACACACATCAAGTCAGCCGTCCATGCTCTCGATCAAGCCTAAATAAACTGTCTTGTCATGCAGAGGGACGGAAGGACTCCACTCACAAGCAAGTTCCCATCCGTCCATACCTTCCAAGATACTTCTGAACTTTGCCAAAACCTCCTCGCTCTGCTTGGCAGGTGTGAATCCCTCCGCTAGTTGGAGCTTGATACCGTACGTCTCTTCGAGCCATGAGAAGAGTGGAGCCCAATGTTGATTTTGTAATCTGACAAGAGGGGCGGGGGTATCGTTAGGGAATCTAACAAAGCAAGGTTGTCAGTTCGAGCCACTTTACGATAAACTGGTACATTCCGAGTCCGATGTCCGATGTCCGAGAGGTCAAAGCATGGTACACTCACAAGATCGTGTCGGTTTCAAGGTATCGCATCAAAGTGTCAATCACACCTTCTCTTATAGCACCTTCCCGCAGCCCATCAATAGCCCGAGAAGCCAACGAGGTCTACGTGCGTTTAACCGACTATTCATCAGCACTCCGCTCGTCTCCAACAATTCTCCACTCCTGCACGCAATCACAGTAAGCTGCGACGAGAACACTCACCACCGGTAAAGCATGTTGCTTCAACACTTCATCCTGGTTCTCCCATTCATTGGCGATCAACATCGCTAATAATCTTCGATCGGAGGGAAGGACGAGTTTCGCTCCTCCGGGAGTCTTGAGTGCTCGGTGATCGAGGTTGATGAGGAAGTTGCCTAAGACAGGAAGCAAATGGCTTCAGCTGCTGCTTGCTACACGTCCTCTTCCAAGGAGAAGAAGGGGAGGTGTAGAGGGAAAGGTAGGGGAACGGGACAGGGACGACGAGACACACCCGATTCATCTTCCTTGATGTTCACAGTCTTCCAGAATCTCCTCAGCGTAACTTCCGCCCCTACACCAATACAAAAATGTTCAGCTCTCAGCTCTATTCTGTGATAGACCAGGTGAATTGCAAGATCCACGTACGATTGGTCTGACTCAAGACTGGTCCATCTTTGACCACAGCTCTCGCTACTCGAGTAGAAGCGTATGATCGTCTTGCGCCTCCTACGATCCGAGCGGGAGTGACGAATCGAGATGTCGAGGTCTCAGCAGCTACTGAGACCGGCCGGAGAAGTGATCGAGCGATAGCGGACATGCTTGTATGCTATGATACGTGATTGGCAATGTATGATAGCAATGATAGAAAGATCAAGTCAGACTTTTTGGATTATGCGCTTGCGACAGGTGGTCTTGTGGTGGAGGTGCTCGCCTGATTTTGAACGATTAGAAAAATTAATTAGCGGGATCACTTATGCTAATACAGTACGAGTATGTCCGAATACTAATGACATTACAAACTGAACCCTTGGCGGCTCTCGCCCTGAAATCAACACGGGATGTTCCTCGCAATGTCCAGATCTGGTCAAGTTACGAGTACCTGCTGTCGCCTGCTCCTAAGCAAACAGTTATCCTAGTCGTGTTCTATCATCTTTGCTTCTCCAACTCTTCTACCTGCTCATACAGACGCGTTCCCGTCACAATGCTTGATCACGTATCTATCTCCCACCAGAGTGAGTCAACCAAACTCCCACATAGACCCCGCCTTCATTTCCTCCAACTGGTTGTGCCTGTCCAGTAACACTCATCTCTGTGTCAACTGTTCGACTTACTGACACATGCGATTCCTGTTACAGATGGTCTGATCTTATGGTCTCGCTCTTTCACCCCGACCTTTCAGACACTCGCTTCATCTCCCTCTTCTCCCGTCAACGCTCTTATCAAAGAAGCTTTCATCGAGGGTAAAGCTAGAAGTTCAGGCGAAGATGAGGGCTTTGAGAAGGATGGATATAGTGTGAGGTGGACGATGGAGAATGGTCTGGGTTTGGTGTTCGTTGTGAGTCGTGCCGTTCTCACTCGGTGCTGAGAAGTCCAACCCATCCATCGATATCAACTTGCTCATTATTGAAAACCGACGCCCATGTCTCGACTTGGCCTTGTTCTCTCGTAAAGTCAATAAATTAACCATACTTGTTGCTCTATTGCAGGTCGTCTTCCCTGCCCTCTTACCACTCACCTACATCCCCGAACTCCTCCAACGTACCAAACAACTATTCATATCACTCTTCCAACCCTACCTCCAACCACTCATCGACTCCCTCTCCTCAGGGACGATGGTCATCTCCTCCGCGTCGACGACCGCTTTGAGAGTATTGAAGCAGAAGCTCGAGGAAGAAAGATGGGCTTTGATCTTTGACAGGTGTCTCAAGTCTTGTGAGGGGGTGAGTCTACGCGGTATCTTCGTCAGAAAAAGGGTCTCAGCTCATTACTTGAATAGACCAAGAAGAGCTCGAGAACTCCTGTACCATTACACAGACAGGCTCAATTGAACGCCGCCTCGGATGCCTCCAGTGAGTGTCCAGCTATACGCTGCACCTCGTTCATGTACCTTGGCTGAGTTAATCCACAGCTCCTGCTTTGTCAGACGATGGAGGGACGCCAGTCACCGCTGAGGAGATCGCCAAGAATGTGCAAGCTCTCAAAAACAAGATGAAGGGTGGAAGAGGCAAAGGCGGGCGTGGGGGACGTGGTGACGGGTAAGTCGAAAAGCTTACATGGCTTTCCATTCGTGCCTTTAGCTCATCACACATCCCTTCAGCCTTTCGCCTTCACCTTCCCCCTCCCGCAAGACGCCTTCGAGCGCTTCCGCCAAACTCATGAGAAAGTGGGGCGACTCCCCAGTCACAGCGGAAGATATGGCCTCTCTCGATTACTCCACCCCCGTCGACGCTTCAGCCGCCTCGAGCACACCTGCACCTCCTATCGATGTCGACGGACTCGTCTCTAACGATGCTCTTGGCACTCGATCTTCGTCAGGTGCTTACGAGGTTGCGGATTGGGATTATCGCGGCGGGTCATCGTCGAGGATGGACGATCTTCCTTCCGAAGAAGAGATCTTGGCGAGGAGCACGAAGAAGTTGACATTGACAGAGGAAGTCCAGGACTCGTCGGCGTCAAATAGCGCTTGGAGTAATGTGTTCTCGAGGTTGACGGGAAAGAAGACTCTGACAGAGGAAGATTTGAGACCAGTGTTGGCGGAGATGGAGAAGCACTTGATGAGCAAGAATGTGGCAAAGGACATTGCGGAGAAGATGTGCGAGAGTGTAGGGGCGGCATTGGTTGGCAAAAAGCTTGGCGGTCTGAGCAGTGAGCATCCTGGTCCCTTCGCTAATCGAATGGCTGGCTGACGTCTTTATCGTACGTAGGTGTCAAAACAGAGGTGCAGAACGCACTATCAACATCCCTTACTCGAGTCCTAACTCCCAAAACATCGACCGACATTCTCCTCGAGATCCAACGCAAACGTTCCGCTTCATCATTCGCTTCACCCGATTCACCACCCGATCCCTACGCACTCACCTTTGTCGGAGTCAACGGTGTTGGCAAGTCCACCAACTTGTCGAAAGTCTGTTTCTGGCTTTTGCAGAATGGTCTGAGGGTATTGATTGCGGCTTGTGATACGTTCCGTTCAGGAGCTGTGGAGCAATTGCGCGTGCACGTGAGAAATTTGGGAGCATTGGGCGATGAGATGGTTGGGGGCGAAGGAGATGGGAAGAAGAAGATCGAGTTGTATGAGCGAGGTTATGGGAAGGACGCGGCAGGTATCGCGAAGGATGCCATCGCATATGGTGAGTGGCCAGCACTCTCTTGTAAGGCGTGTCTCTGACTTTGTTTGATGTTTGATGTTTTCGCGTACATAGCCAAAGAAAACCGATTTGATGTCGTCTTGATCGATACCGCTGGTCGAATGCAAGATAACGAACCTCTCATGCGAGCACTAGCGAAACTCGTCACCGTCAATAACCCCGACAAGATCATTTTCGTCGGCGAGGCGTTGGTCGGTAACGAGGCAGTGGATCAGTTAACCAAGTTTGACAGGGCGTTGAAGGATTTCTCGGGTGTGGGTGGCGGTGGGTTGAGAAAGAGAGGGATTGATGGGATCGTCTTGACGAAATTCGATACGATTGTGAGTCGTATTCGCACACTTGACAGCTTGCACTTGAGGTTTGAGAAAAGTCAGTAGCTGATCGTACCTCGCTCACGTTGCAGGACGATAAAGTCGGCGCTGCTTTGTCAATGACTTACGTGACGGGTCAACCTATCTTGTTCGTAGGATGCGGTCAAACGTATACCGATCTGAGACAGTTGAGGGTGAATCATATAGTTCAAGCATTGTTGTCGTGATTTTATTACTAGGGGTGTATATGATGATAATGGTGCACAAGCAAAAGGAAACAGCAATGCAAATGTGTATGTTACATGTACGGTCTCCCCTCAAGACATATCACGACTTTCTCCCCCTTGTCATCCAACGACCATTCATCAAATCTCTCCAGTATTCCCGCTAAGCTTGAGGAGCGACTTCAGCCGTGACAGAGTCGCTTTGGAACTACTCAATTCCTCCATTTCCATCTCTGTAGCTCTGACCACCTCACCCCAGCTATGTAATACAATCTCCCTCTCCCTCTCCTTGAGCTGTTCTCTCAACTTATCTCGTTCCTCGCGAGCGAGTATTAATTCCCGACTCGTCCCCATAAAGGCTTTACCAAGTGGTGATGAGGGTGTAGTGTATCCCACATCTGTATGGGGACGAGAAACTAATTGAGATAAGTCGATTGGTCGATCTTGCCTTTCAAATCGACTAGTGGCGAAGCCATATCCTGATCCAGAGCCAGAAGCAGAACCTGATCCGGTGAGATCGTGCGACTGATCGTGGTCGTCGTCATCGTCATCCTCGCCTTCGTCTACAAAACTTAGTTCGGTATCTTTGATAAGGGTGTTGGGCTCTTTGGTGGTCGAATTTATCAAAGAGGTAGACACGAGTCGAGGGAGAATTGGCGTTTGCGTTGAACACGAGGGTAGGCCCGATTTCGAAGGAGTGCTGAAGGTCTGAAAAGATGCCGTGGCTGTGATAGGGTCTGCGTATAGGAAACTTAGCTCCCACATTGAATATGGGAATGGGAAGTGTGGTTGCTCTTTTTGCTCGAAGGGAATTGAAGGCGAGGATGGATCATGTGTAATTACGTACTGCTGTTTGTCTTCGAAGGGCTATCCACACCGAAGAACTTCGACTTCATTGTGCTTGTGGGCCTATCTGACTCTCTTTTGACGCTCAAGACGGTACGTGCGTTCAAGCTTGCATTCGAGCCAATTCGACGGGCGCCGGGAGTGGAGCCATTCATTCGATGACTCGGAGGCGTAACTTTGTTGGGCTTTTTCGAAATACTGCTTGACGAGGAAGGTGTTCTCGAGGCAGCAGTAATTGTCCGCTTCGGACCTAGAGGACTGGGACGCGATTGTATTTTTGGATCGAGCATGTGTTTGCTCAGACCTAACGTTGAACGACTTGGTAGTAGTTTCTTCTTGTTGAGGCTGTGGTTGGCTTCGGTCGAAGGTTGGGATTTGGTACCGCTAGTTGGTCGGGGAGAAGGTATTCCATCTCTTTGAGATCTGACGCGCAGTGGGACACTGGGTTGTCGCGACAAGGTGGGGAGTTTGCCAAGACGTACGGGAGGTGGAAGTCTAGTTGAGGGTTGAGAGGTTGCGGTTGATAGAAGCGGTCTGATGGAGGGATTCGAAGCAGCGCGGGGGAGACGAGAGCGAGGTGGGTCCATTCTGGTACGGCAATGTACTAGTATGAAATGTGTAGAAACGAACAAGTGTAAGATGTGTGAAGAATAAAAAGTAAGGATAACAGTAATATGGTAGATGATCACTCAACGTTGTCAATCAACACTAACTACTGACTGCGAGGTGAACGTATAAAGTGGAGGTCTTGAGCTGTGTGTGTTGCCCGCGGATTGCTTATGCCACGTGGCTCATCCTGAATACGGGGGGGCGGTGCCTGAACTTCTTTCCCTTTCACCGTTCTCACTCCCTCTCTCTCTCTCTCTCCCCTTTTAGCATGCACTCTCGCTTGGCACATACTTTGTATCACACAAAACGTATCGTATCATCTCATTTCTGCATGACAGCTTGAATCAACCCAACGACCTTTCAACGAACCCCCCTCGACGTCCATAGACACACTATACAAGTCTTGATATACGACTGTACGCCTCACTCCAACCGACAAAATAGAGCTCCATCGCAGGTAACAGAACCCGGTCACACGTCTCGCGTCGTTTCAAGGTTTTCTTTAGCTGTTCCGGACAAGTCCCATCTTCTCTTCCCGTCCTCCCGCCTGTTTAGCCGTGGTTTCACTTTCCACTCTTTTGACCGAACTGGCTTCATCATCACCACGTTACTCGTATCCACATAAGACACAGACATACACACGCACACACATAGTCTTGGTCACCTCGTCATTATCATCCGCAAGCCAATATCTAATGCATGTCACTATAAACACACGGTGAATTCCTTTCTCATACCAAAACCCCGTGTCTCTTCTTCGACTCGATATCGCGTCGCATACCGATTAGACGACTATGGGACACTCTACGATACCCCCGCACCTGCTCAGTCTCTTGGCTTCCCCTCAAATTGGAACCGATTATGCGACAGACGTACTGGAAGAATGGATAGCTCACAGACGAACCAAGGGGGATACGTTATTTGACGTATCGGTCGGTCTGGCCGAGCTGGAAGATAGGGTGAGTAGTACATCATTTTAGAGGTAGTCCCGCGCCCACCGAACTTGCAGCTGATATGCTATTGTAGACACCTCCTCACCTCGCATACGCTTTCGACCGAGCACGATACATGACCAATGTTCCGCAACCGTCCGACCTGACCCCGCCAATGGGGCCATTCCCACTAGCTCGTTCCGCGTCTCCTGTCACTATCCTCCACCATCTCCTATCACAGCCTCCACCCTCAATCGAGCATTCTCGTGAAGTCATCCTCGAATATGTTCTCGCTCGTGAAGGCAAATTAAAGGAAAAGAAGCCCGGTCGAGGAGGCAAGGGAACCCTGGGTCGAGAAGGATTCGACGATATCGGAAAACGCCTGGGAGAAATTGAAGAGGGGTTGACAGGCGGTTCTACGACCAGTCCGAAGCAGCCTATCTCCTCTATGCCGATGGCCTCGTCATCTTCTCGTGACGCCTACCCTACACCGAGATCGTCAAGAACGCAATCTTTGACGGAGAACCAGCAAATCGGACTTACGCTTATTCTTTCCCTGCGGATGTCGTTGTCATATTTCTCGCTGCAGGAGCTGGCAAATCAACTGCTGTCATTGGCATTGGGAGACGCAGAGAGGACCCTGGTGCAGCATGTGAGGAGAAGAGTGCAGGGTGAAGGTCGTTGGGGTGTTGGGAAGGAACTGGAATACGTGGAGAGTTTGGTGAGTCAAGTCTTTCTGCCAAAATGTACGTCTGCTGAGATCATCCCCGGACAGACACTTCCTCAACGTCCGGCTTTACGACCGGCGTTCCGATCAGCCAAAACACGTACACTGTTGCCTGCCAGACCGGTCTACCCAATCCAACTTCCTGCGCCGTCCAAGTCCGCTTGTATCAAGCTCATACAGACCCTGGCAAAGGAGGTGGACGCAGGCGGTCCTATCGCTGCCACTGGCTACATACAATCACATACACCCGGAGGTCTCGCCAGTCCTGCTGCTAACACCAACTCGCCTGCCGCGGAAAGAAGTCATTTCCTGTCGCGCAAGGGTACAGCCGCCAGTCCTACAACCAATGCGACTCTGGGCAGTCCACAAACCCCCCTCTCGTCATTACCGCCGCCGTTGAGCTCTCCGGGTGGACCTTCTAGATCGCCATTACCAGATACAAATATCTTGGCTAACTACACATTGGAGCTGGTATCCGAATTCTTGACGAGGGAGAAGCGGGAGCATATGGCGAAGAGCAAATGGGCAAAGTCTGGACGAGATCAATTGAGCAAGGATCTGGGAGACATTGAAGCGGGCTTGTGTCTTGTGTCGAAGAACACTGCTTCACCGCACGCGCAGACCTTGCTTCCTATCTTCCTGCTGCTTCGACGCACGTTCGCCCTACCCAGATCGCCTCTTCCTCCAGCTATCACCGAGCCATATCTCGACATCTTACCGGCACCTCCTGATCCCGACGACGTGCCTTTCCGGGAACCAACGGTAGGAACAACCACTGCCGCGCTCTACGTCAACCCGCGGCTAGATGATGCCGCCGCGCAGGTCGTCTTGGAGGAATTGATTGATAGTGAGAAGGAAAAGGTGGACAGCGCTGGCGGGAGTCGTGAAGAAATGATCGAATGGGTGACGGACCTCATCGATAGTGTGCAAAAGAGGGTGAGTCGTGCAGGTGCTGTCCATGAAGCCGTGCTAATCTTTCAACCAGTTCCCCGATGGGTCCTACGAAGATGTCTTCAACACGATGAAGCAGCAGGTAGCGACTACCCCAGCATCTTCGCCCCAAATGCCTCAATCGGTCTCATTCTCAAAGCAACCGTCTGTCCATCGAAGAGCCAAGTCGACAGCTGTCTCGGGACCCGAGACCGGCAGTCCGCTATCCCTCAGCATACCCAGCAATGCTCCAGCTCGTCAGCAACACTTGCGATCTCTCAGTATGCCGAGTCGACGCAGCACGTACGATGAATCGGACAGTGACACGAGTTCCGATGAGGTGATCATGACGAAACCAGTTGTCTACTCGACAGCGAAACAATTACCACCCCTGCAGATGTTCAGTCCAACTGAGTACGACGGCAGCAACACTTTCAGCGCAGCCAGTGCGACAGGGTCTGGTGGCTGGTGGGATGTCGTCTCGGCTATCGAAACGGATAATCCTGCACCTTGGAACGAAAACCGCCTTCCTTCACCTCCGGCCTTGAGGACGACCAGCAACACGGGAAGCCACAACAGCCTGCCATTACCGCCTGGAGCGGAACCGGCTCAAGTCTTGGATTTCAGCGCGCCAATGCTGATAGGCTTCTCCAAGTTGGATATGAATTCCTCATCTCCGCCGCGTCCGTCCGGGGGCCAGAGAATTACCCCCGTTAATTCTCCGGGGAACAGAGCGATGACGCTGGACGTCATGGGAACTTCGCCCCCTTCGAATCGAACTTCTCCAAGCCAACGTCGAGACGGGATCAGGAGCGCAGGCGTGGAGAAGGCCTTTAACGGGTACCTTCCTCAGGAGAGGTTGCCTCCTCCACCTTTACGATATGAGCGACAACCCAACGTTGGTCAGAGTCCCGGAAGTCAGCAGGCTGCTCTGGGGCAGGGTACTCCTCCCCAAGCGAGTCCCGTACCCATTACTCCTGTGTCAGCCACGACGCCAGCTTCAGCTCCGACCCGATCGAAACTCGGTGGGTTTGGCAGGTCCATGTCGTTTGCAATGCAAAAGAAGGATAAGGAGAACGAGAAGAGTGGACGAGGTGGTAATTCTCCTGCTGATGCGGGGAAGAAGGAGAAGGAGAAGGGCAAAGTACAGAATGCTCCTGGGAAATGGAATAGGGATATGGTGGCCAACATTATGGGACCACCGGCGGAGAGGAGATAGGAGAGGGAGAGGAGAACTAGTCTTATCTTTGGGTTCTTGTTTGTATTTCTTGCATCTATCTATTTCTCTATCATACATACAGTACTTTGTCTTGGTCTCACACTTATAGGAGTGCATGCAGTATATCATGCTCCACAGGGGATCCGCTGCATGTTCTATATATATCCCTCACTTCAGTGCTAATTGACGGATTTCCGGTTTTCCTTGCCGGCTCACCGATGCCGACGGACGAGGTCCCGGACAGAGAACAACGAACAATGCATTGATTGAGTTTAGTTTAATCAACGTTCAACTCGCCTTTTGTCGTTTTGTTTTCATTGACTCTTTCTTTCGTCTCTTCATTCATTCTTCATCCTGCCTTTCTTCACCCCTTCAGCTCACCTAACGTAGAGTTACGTGCACATGATGAACTTCACAAGTGGTGCAGACGTGCCGGAACTCTTATCTCTCGAGAACATCAGAGGACAGTTGATTCGGTTGGAGGATACTATCATCTTTTGTGAGTCGGATCTGCCCCTTCTTCCCGGCCTCAACCTCCGATCTTGAACTTGCCTTCACGCTTCGCGATCACAGACAAGAGGAGGTTGAGCTCTGAGCTCCTAGTATGGGTTTCATCGTCCAATCATCATACTATTGAGAAAGCCTAAACGTATGTTGATGCTGACGTTGTGTTCACCTTCCACTCTTAGTACTCATCGAACGAGCACAATTCGCTTTCAACCACAAGATCTACGAGGCTGGAGCATTCAAAGATGAGATTGGGTTCGAAGGAAGTTGGCTAGAATGGTTCTTGTTTGAGACGGAGAGTTTCCACGGTAAGCTACTACGTCTCAATTCCATGAATGAGCTCTAAGACGCAAGTTGATGAACCCGTCTATCTATATCTTTAGCGAAAGCACGTCGTTTCACCAGGTGAGCTGCGTCTCAGCTAAAGTTCTGACCCCTTGTCTGACTACATGTACTGATCTTTTACTCCTCACCTAGCCCCGACGAACACCCTTTCACACCACTCGACCGTCTCCCGAAACCCATCATCAAACCTCTCAGCTTCCCTTCTCTCCTCTACCAACCCGCCGCAAGTCATCCGTCCGTCAACGTCAACTCGCGTATCCTCAAATTCTACGTCGAACATATTGTCCCCGGTATCACAGGAGTTGGAAATGGCAGCGCGAAGGGGAAGAGTAAAGAGGTCGGGAAGGATCAGGATGATGGGAACTATGGGAGTGCGGCCACCAGAGATGTAGAGGTTCTGCAAGCCTTGTCTAGGAGGATACACTTTGGTGAGTCGCCAGTCTTATCAATTCGTCAAGTATTGTAGGGCGCATACATTCATTTGCCATTCATCCATATCAGGATCTTGATGTGTGTAGAGTCTCGCTAACCTGATGTCCTCAACAGGCATGTTCGTGTCAGAGAGCAAGTTCCTCTCCGCTCCTCACGACTTTATCCCTCACATCCTCTCCAACCCACCCAATGAGGACGCTCTCGCAGGGTTGATCACCAAGCCCGAAGTCGAGGCCAAGCTTCTTGTCCGACTCGCCAACAAAGCACGAGTCTACGGTTGCGAGATGGATGCGGATGGCAGGGTCGTCGAAGTTCCTGATGAGGAGATGGGATCCAGAGGGAAGATCGATTTGAAAGCTGTCGTGGGCATGTACAGGGATTGGGTCATCCCTCTCACTAAAGATGTCGAGGTGCGTTCGCTCTCACACGCGTTGTTCTGCCCTTTGATCGTGAAGCTAACTGTTTGTGCGGCTTGGTTGACAGGTCGACTACCTCATACACCGTTTAGATGGCGTTCCTCAGACTCAAATAGACGAATGGATGAAAGGTGCAAAGGCATAGATAGATACAAGATATATATATACAAAGATGCATATGAAGCGGTGATATAAGATATATATATACAAGGATGCATGATGAAGCGGTATGGATATACACATGAGCCTCTTTTCTTTTCTTCTTCGTCTATGTCCTTGACTCTCTGGAACGCAGGAAATCGACATATGCCGCTTTATTTGTCGGGGTACTCCAGACCCTCAGGGGCTTTGATGTACTTGGAGTACTGCTCCCATCCTGGTTCTCCCCCCCACATCGCTTTGAGCTGGGTCGGGACCGAGTCACCTATCAGCGTCAAAGTCCTTTTACAGACACAGAAGCAGCACAGGCTGTACACGACTCACCTTGTCCTCGTCGATAAACTGGTGCTGATCAGGATTCCAACCGGGCACCACGACCTCACTGATCAAACATCCCATCTTGTCTCTCAACTGTTCATTGCCCGACGGAGAATCAAGGAGCAATAGATCCTCGTCCGGGATTTCAGAGGCTTTCCACCATCCACCAGGGACGAAGAGCTGGGTCACTTCTCCAAGGGAGGGGTTGGGTCCCATCACGAATCGATGGATGGTCGGTTTGGCACTAGGTTCGGAGGAAGAGGGAGGTTTGATGAGTGTGTAAAGGGCACGACCGGAGTGATGGAGGTGGAAAGTCTGGTTCGAGGGGGTCAGTAATAGGGTCCTCTGAGGGTGAGAGGCACGCTTGCGATATGTCAAGCAATAGGGGAGAAGGCAGACAAGAAGGGGCTGCACTAGACGACTCACCGAATGCAAATTCATATGCATCCTACCTCGATACGAATCCGGCGTGAGCAGATAATAGATCAACGTTGCATCCGTCTTCTTCTCTTCTCCTCCAGTCGGGGCATTCTCGCTCCCCTTGATGCCGGAAAGCAGCTCTGCTCCTGGACCAGCAGAGATCTGGACTCGACCTTCCAACGCTGCAGATTTAGGAACGTGTGAGTTGTTGTTCGCATTGTCGGATTCGAGAGACGATTCGATAGATACGGTCTGGGCGAAATAACCACCTTCGAAATGTTTGATGAGCGAATGGGAGGTGATTAGATCGCTGTTGGACACCGGGTATGGGTAAGGCGGAGTGATGCTGGACATTTTGCGATCACTGCTTTGCGTCGTAAGAGTATACGTGTGAGAGAAAGAGGACGAGTGTTGAGTTGCTATGAGACAGTGTGTCAAGAAGAAGCCAAGTTCGTCGCTCTTATATGTTCATGTTGTTGTGTGTTTATCGTCGTCGCTGGGGCACCTCAAGTTGACCGGTAGACCGGATTGCCAGAGCACCGAGCGATCGAGCGAGTGACCGACGACGACCCCGCCGGCGTACTAAGTGGACTCCCGGCCCACAGTGGCTATTCATACCTAAGACAAGCAGCGCGATGACTGATTCATTCAAACTGTGCATATTATACCATCACATCATCACCATCAACAACTCGAATGATTATATATATGTATCAAGTCGGACAACGGACGGACAATGCACTACCACAACTATTACTTCACGATCACAACCAACCATGAACTACAAATTCTCCCCTGGGTACCCCTGGGTGACCCCTCCAGAGCTCCGAGCTTAAAACAAAACTCCCATGATCTTTTGAAACTTTCCTTCTGGCTTGAATCTCTCCGCGTCAAGGACAGCGAGCTCATCAAGCTCCCGACGACCCGTGTGGAAGTCGATCTCGTCAAGAGGCACCATCTTGGTCTTCTTGACAATCTTCCATCCGAGCCAGGCGAAGAAGAAGATAGGAAGGGCTATATGACGAGGTCACCCCTGTCAGCGACTAATTCATGCATGACAGACACATGTCCCACTCAGGTGGATGGAGCAAGAAACTCACTGATATAAGCAGCGAAGAAGTCGGAAACGTCCCAGTTACCCTTGAGGAAGACGGTGAAACCGTTGAACTGTGTGGGGTCAGACACATGATCAGTACATGCGATGTCGTAACACTGCCGAATGATTCAACTCACGAGAATGATCAAGGTAAAGAAGATGAGACCGTACCACGACAACCAAGGTTGAAGTGGCGCTCGGTAGGGGAACTCGTCTCGACTGAGACCTTGTCTCTTGAGACCGTAGTAGAATCGGAGGTAAGCGATGAGAATAGCCCTGGATGACAAAAATCACAGCGTCAGTCAAGCGTGTACTCAGATCTGGCCAGCGTCAAAAGCGTACTCACCACCAGGTAATGATACCAGTGATAGCTGAGAGGTTGTATAACCAGTTAAAGGCGGTGACAGCGGAATCGCCACCAGTGTTCATGTAGGCGAGGACACCAAAGATTCCGGTGATCAGGACAGCATAGATAGGGAGACCTCGCTTCGTACATCGTCGGAAGATCCTTGGCATCTGACCCTCAAGAGCAAGAGCGTAGAATGTACGAGAAGCGGCGTAAAGATCCGAGTTACCAGCTGACCAGGCGGAGATGAGGAGGACAGCGTTGATGATGGAAGGGAGCGCCTTGATACCAGCGTTGTTGATAGCAATGACGAAAGGAGATGCGGTAGCATCACCACCACCGTTAAGAAGTCGGTCGTCGTTGTAAGGGACAAGAACGGAGATGATGAAGATACCGCCGACGTAGAAGAAGAGGAGTCGGAAGAAGACTCGCTTGATCGCTCGAGGAACAGTCTTCCTAGGGTTCTGGGCCTCACCGAGAGTAGTAGCGATGATCTCAGTACCGATGAAACTGAAGGCGGCTTGGACGAAAACATTCCAGAAGGCGAGGAACTGTCCCCATCGACCCTCGATGATATCGTCACCACCGTTGATCGAGATGTGATTGAAGGGACCGGGGTTTCGCCAGTATCTGAAACCGATCGCATCGTGGGCAGGACCTCCACCGCACATGAGGACGAGACCGAGGATAATCAGGCCGACGATAGCGATGACCTTGACGGCGGAGAACCAGAATTCGGCTTCTCCGTAGGCACGAGCTCCCATGAAGTTGATCAGCCAAATCATGACGAGACATACGGTGATGTAAACGGCCGCATTCGTAGTGGTGTCCCAATAAGAGATGACGATGGTGGCCGCGACGATTTCCGTGGGAATGGTGATGGCGTAAGAGTACCAATAGTTGAGACCGACAGCGAAACCGAGAGCAGGATCAACGAATCGAGCAGCGTAGTGAGTGAAAGCACCAGCGACGGGATATAAAGCGGCCATTTCTCCAAGTGCCACCATCATAGCATAACTAAGTTTGGATAATTTTTGGGTCAGCTCAACCTCTACTCTCGCTTTTCCACTTTTCGCTTGAACATATGCATAAACCAAGAAAACGATACTCACACCATCGAAGCCATCAAGATGTAACCCAACCATACACCGACAGGACCTCCACTAGCCAATGCTGAACCGGAACCAACGAAAAGACCTGACGAACAGATGAAATCAGCTTTTTGCGTCCTACCATAAACGGCACATCGGATGAATGGTTGGTTACTCACCAGTACCGATCGCGCCACCGAGGGCAATCATGGCCATATGTCGTTGTTTCAAAGAACGGTGAACAGCGCCCTCTGCGGTGTTGGCACCTGCACGGGAGATGTCAGTAATGAGGCCTCGCTTGTGCTGTCTGAACTGTATGAAACTCACCAGGACCGTCGACAATCAGGTTGTCGCCATTATAACCACCCTTCTCGCCGTTAGCGGCACCGACATCGGTGACTGTCGCAGCTGTACCCTCGCTCTTTTTCGCCTCGTACGAGTTGGCGTCGTCGAGGCCCTTCTTGTCGTTACGACCGAATATGGCCATTATGAAAGATGCTCTATGTTATATCCGGTGGGATGATCAAGTGAGAAGAAAAGGAAGATGCAATGATAGCTCCAAATTGGTCGACAGCCAGACAGACGGACAGACACAAAGCTATTTTTCCGGCCGTAAATGTTTTTGTTCGTTTTCGCTTAACGGTCGGTTGATCGGGTGGAACGGAAAACTTGGAGAGAAAAAAAAAAGACGAAGCGATTTACGGGAGAGTGTGAGTTTGCGTCGTTTCGGCTTTCCTAACCGATTGACTGATTGATTACTGGTTATGAATCAATCTAAAGCAAGTGTTTGTCACTGTATTGATTGGAAGAAGAACAGCGGGAAAGGGGTCAAAAGTCAGACGACCTTTACACGAGTGCGCAGGTATATATATATATATATATTATATTCTCGCAGCTGCATTAAGCATATGTACCGTTCCGACTTTCGTTACAGCACACGACCTGTCTCTTCTCGCTCCAATGCGTCAATTCCCATCAGCCAACAGGAAATAGTTTCTCGCTTCTTATCTCTCTGCGCATACTCTGAAAAAGACATGCGTCATGGTCATCTGTTCTGTTATATACATACACATCATTGCTTTGGCATCTCGCCCAATCAGACCGTTATAATGGAGTTGGGGCAGATGACGAGAAAGTTAATTTTAGATCTACTGTGACAAGTGACCGTCCGATCACTTGAAGTGTATCAAGTGATAAGCATGCATATGGCTCCAAGATCCTTGCTCTCTTCCAATCAGAATCAGATTTGATACTAGCTAGAGAGGATCGCGTGTTGTTGTACATGTGGAGCACACTACTACGCTCGCTAATCGCTTGCGGCAATGAAAACAATGAGAACCGCTCCTCTCGGAGATAACGGCCAAGACTTTGTGATTTCTATTTTGGGGGCACACGCTAAAAACGGCATAATGACGTCAAGCATTATAGTCCTAATCCTTCACAACTGTTCTATAGGCTGCTGCCTGCAATACCACAAGTACTACATACTAACCGCCACGGGTTGGCGTCTAATAACAAAGTGGATCTTATCTATGTATCTGTCCCCGCGGGAACGGGTTGGCAGCGCCTGGTAGGCATCTTCACACGTGTATCCGTAACACGTTTGATAAGAAGGGTACACCTACGGTCCTCGCTCGGAGGAGTGATCAAGTTACATCCTCTACCCATTATTGTACATGCCTGATTTAACCAATACAATATACCTATCATTGTACCTTCCCCGCAGTGGCCGTACCCCCTAACTCTGCAGAATCTGGACTTAACAAAATCACTTGGGCACCCTGAGAACTACCACCATTCAGGGTCAACCAGTTCAAGGGATCGATGGGACTGGGACCACTCGACGACGGGTTACTCGAATCAGCTCTTCTAACATAGCCTCGCTTTTGATCCAGTATATCGTGAACCGTGACGCCGGTATCCGCTTGACCTCGCTGAGCCTTATCCAGTTCGCTAGCTAAAAGTCCATCAGGGTGTGTTTGGGGGAACCAGAGCAAACTCGATGACAATTTGGCATTGAGTGAGACCATAGTCGTCTGAATGACCTGGTCGCAACGAGGAGCCGTCTGCCACGGGCCAGCTACGGGGGCGTTTGGGCAAGTCTCCCTTTCGAGCGAGTGCTCCATCATATCCAGCATCGCAAGATGTTTTGCGGCCATCACAACACGCGTTGCAAGAGAAGAGTATGCCATTCTGTGAGACATCGGTCAACATACGTTGCCACAGAGCACTGTTTTGAGACTCACTTGAACACAGCAATCTCTGATCGGTGGACCTGCGCCATCGCCTGGTCGCCGGTCTGCAAAGCATTCTGGTAGAATAGGAGTAAAGTACGCGTAGCCGTGAAAAAGTAGCTGAAAGAGGAGTAAGCACAGATGTCAATCCGCTTTCCCGAGGACCTGCTTACACTACTGACATGTCAGCACGGTTCAAGAGGTCACTAGCAATTACTCACAGGAAGCCATGGGTAGCAACATGTACGAGATATCGGCGCTGCTGCTAACAATGAGATAAACAATGTTTAGAACCGCTCTAGCCTCGCTCAATATTCGTGTCGTGGACGGGCACTGGGGATCGGCCAAATCGGCAAATGGCTCGTGGAGAAATATCGCGGCAATATGAGGCACGAGGTGCGCGCTCTACGTCCGAATCAGTGCTGCTATTGAGGGCTAGTACTCACGATTAGATCCGCATCAATTCCCTTCGAATAGCCATTCCTGTATTGAACAGGGTCGCGAAGCGATGGCGGAAAGCTTAAGCTGAGTGGACGTCAGAATACACCAAAGATGAACCAATGATTCACTGACCCAAATGCAGCTATGTCACTGTCAATTTGTCGGAACTCTGGCAACTGACACGCAAGTAGTCTCTCGCTTGGGTCCATGCTTCGACAACGCCGAGTGAATTTTGTAGCACGCATGAGGAGAGCGTTACCTGGAGATATTTAGCGAAAGAATCGAGGCTGTAAAACCTACTTTTCACCAGCATGACGTAGCCATCTGGGACAGGATGACTGAAATGTAAGCGATAGAATTTGCGCGGCTACTCACCTGGTATAAAACTCAGGGCTGTGGAACGATTGTGGGTTCTTGTTAATGTACATCTGGTCAAGAGTAAGCTCAGACAGTTTCACCCTACACATCAAAACCGGAACACTTACTCCTAAGTCGAATTCCTCCCGGCTTCCAGGTAGCTTCGAGTTCTATTCACATGATTAGCGTTCACTCTACTCTGCTCAGCAATCCGACTAACCAATTCATCGATCGGGAGGCAACAAGGCCAACCAGACGACGCTGAAGACGAAACGTCAAAGAAGAACACATAAAACACAGTCGCAATTCGCTCTTCGCGCTCCGCGTCATTTTTTGGAGGATCGAGAATAGACTTTTTGATGGTGGGCATGCTGAACGAGATATCGGGGTTTTGGTTAAGCAATCCAAGGCAGACAACAAGCCTCGTCGCGGCACCAATTAACATCCATCCGTCTATCCAGCTGCGGATGATTTCAGTGACGAGGTAAGCGTAGAGTGATGCAAAGACATACCGTGCATTCGATTGGGACCAATGGGCAAGAATAAGCTACGCGGAATGTGAGCAATCCGATGACTGATCGGATCGAGATGTGCTTACCATTGCTTGGACTAAATCAAACAAGCCTTTCCCGTTCATATGGTCGTACTTTAAAGCTGCAATCGCGTACATTGCATTTCTTTCCGAGAAGCAAGGGTCGTCGCTGATGTTGACATCAAATCCTTTGCCTCTGGCTCGTCGTGAATCGTCGCTGTACTTTGCGACGTTCTCCTGACCGGAACGAACTTTGACGGCAGCCGAATAGCTAGACGCAGCCGCGCACATAGCGTGGAGCAGAGCCCGGTGGGGGAAATCGGCATGGGTGGGTGGTAAGGCAAGACGCGTGAGAAAGGTTTGTCGGTGGATGATCCGACCTATTGAAGGAACCATAGTGAAGAACGTTTCGACCCTGTCTCAAGATCAGCAGGTGCGAGATGGCATGGTGGGTTGCAGACCTACAGGTGGTCGACCATAGCTACAATGTCGGATGTCAGTACTGTTCTTATGCGTGCCAAACATTCATTCAACTCACCTGGAGTCGGTAGTGTAGGAGGCCATCCAGGCCACAATAGATCCAAGAATGCACCGCCCATCTTGCCAGCTTCATCATCGATCCCTCCAGCAACCGATGCCGCAAATCCAGCTCCATTGATTGAATCGCCTGCAGCCGAAGGCATGCCAAAGTCGAAATCAATCGAAGGCGGATCACTGGTAAAGGAGCCCATCGCAGAGTTGTAAACCTCCTTCAGGATGTTCGTGGGAGTGTCGCCCTTCATGATATTGGTAGGGGTTTCAAAAGGACCGGACCACAGGCGGGGCTCCTTGAGGGACGCGGAAGTGCTGCTCGCGGTTCTGGGGACGGAATTGGGACCGCTAGCCGATCCTGTATTGTCGGCAGACAATGGCGGAGCCGTAGACGTTGAACTGAGAGCTTGTTGTAATTCGACTGTAGGGGTGATCAGTAGTTAGATGGGTCATAATACTATTTCCAGGTTTACTCACAGACTTTGTTTTCCAACCGCTTGATGACATCCTGTGGATCTTCATCTTCAGCGCGTTCCTTCCGTTTCGAACCCTTATCTCGGTGTGTTGGGAGAACGTGTTCCTTGTCAACCGATGAGTCTTCTTCGTCTCCTTCCAATGCCTCGTCGTCGTAGAAACATTGAATGCCTTTTGCGTCTCTCTCTTCGTCCGGATGGGTTCGAGCCAGAAAGTGATAGCTCCGTACACAGGAAGAACAATGAGGTTTCCCTGCATCGCACTTGATCCGCCTACGACGACAGGGAAGGCATGCGGCGTTCCGTTTGAGCTGAGGCAGAGATCGGTTTAGCTTGCGCTGCTTTGATGGGTTTGGGTTCGAGCGCGGTGTTGGATCAGTGATAGGTGACATTGTGGGTGGTCAAGGCGAAGCGAGATTGTGCGAAGAGCGATACGATGGGCTGAGTTCGGTATATGCAGCAGAGGAATGAGGTTATCACACGAGAACGATAGATGTCTCGTTTTGTGATAGTCAAACCGCTGTGTCATAAATTACGTTGAAGCGGTTGACCACGATTTGGCTTGATCCGATTGACTGTTTTCGGTGGCAAAAAGGAAGATGGGGATGTCCTTCTTCTTCTTCCAGTAGTAGTAGTAGTGTAGTAGTGGCTGAGTCTCTGGTCGTGGACTATTATAGCTGTAAGCTACCCAAGGTGAGAAGAAGATGTGACGTTGCACTCACTGTGTCGCGATGAGCAAAGACGGGGTTAAAGAATGACCAAAGCAATCGGCAAACCGGCATCAATTACAGCAACATCAGCAACAACAAAAGACACAGACCGAAGGCTGTGAAGATCGAGACCGAGGCAGTTGATAAGCTCTGATCTCCACGCACACGGAAGAAAATATTTGCCACGTCACACACACTGCTCTCAATGTTGTCAACTGAACCCCTTACTCAAATCGCAACCAAACAACGGTGGCAGTAGTGATCATCATAGTGCATAGACTCTATCTTTCTCGGTGGCCCACAGTCCGGCTCGCCCTCGCAATTCACAACATAACGGTATAACGGTTTCAGCCGCGACAACCCGGATTTCACCAGCACCATGCCACCACGAAAAGCAAGCGGTTCTCGCCAACGCGTAGGACAAGTCGTGTCTCCGGTTCCTACAACTTATCCGGGTCTGATCAATGGCAAAGGGATGGAGGAGGACAAGTGGCAAGCTTGCAAAGAGATTTTGGAGCAGGTTTACAAGGCTAAACATGGAACGTGAGTTGTAGGGTCACAGCAAGGTGATACTTGTCATGCTGATTGGAACCAAACACAACGGCCAGTCGCAAGCTGGCGGACATCTTTCGTGAACTGCCGGATAAGGAGTTGTATGAGGATTACTACGAAGCTATCCCAGAACCGGAATGTCTCGACAACATAGCAGTGAGTTGCAGGAAACATGAGTCTGTTGTACTGAGCGCGGTCAAACTTAGACGCAACTCGCGAATCAAATTTACCCGAATCCTGAACTGTTCTTCAAACAGCTTCATTTGGTCTTCCTCAACGCAAAGCATTGTGAGTTCTGGTTTGATGAGACAAAGCTGACAACAGACAACGAGGACGAGTCTTTGATCTGGGGGGATGCCAAACGGTTAGAGGTAAGTCAAGCAGCTCGATAGCTTCTGCTGACAACATCAGGATCAAATACAACAGGAATGGAAAACCAGAGCGGAAGCCGGTATCTTCTCCTCACCCGATCCATACCACAGTAGTCCTGTCAAGCCTGGCAGAAAGCCTAAACGAGCTACTTCGGCCAATCCCAGCAAGTCATCCACGCCGCTCCCAGAACCGATCAAAGCTCCAACGCCCCTGCCAGAACCACCCAAAGCCGTCACACCCATCCCCGAAGTCCCGACTCCCAAGCCCGTTCCCGTGATTGTTCCGCCCGTCGTGGCGGCCATGACTCGCACGCAAAGTGACCCTCGACCTCCCATCTCCCACGTATCTCCCAGTCCGTCTGAGCAGTATCGGCAACGCAATCAGAACAATGACGACAAGAGAATAATGGCAGCTCGAGACGCAACTCTGCCCAGATGGCAAGGCCCTCAAGCTGTATTACCAGGCGCTGCGAACATCGTCCCGGGGAGCGGATGGTTTGGGGAAGGTGCACCTGATTATGAAAGAAATGCTGGGGGATCGAGCCATTGGCCAGAACGAATAAAAATTGTGCTGAACGCTGTCGGAAGCTACAGGGATCCAAGGTAGGTCGGCTGAAGGGAAATAAAGCTAATCCGAAGCGGACAACGTCTCGCTGAGGTCCTCGATCTGATCCCGTCTGTCGCCGATATCCCTTACCTCTCCTTTCAAGTGAGTGCAGCCAATATCGACGGCACTGACATACAGCATCCCCTTTCCTTCGCGTCAATCGACGCCGCTGCGAAAGGCTCTCGATATCCCAGCCTTCGCGACTTCGACATGGAGATGTCCAAACTATTCGAGAAAGGCAGACGTTGGTTCCCAGATGGATCTGCTGAGTATGGGAAGGTCCTCGTGTTGCAACGGCTGTACAACGCCCTCACTGCGCCATATCCGATGAACGTTCCCCCTTCAGGTGTTCCTGCTCCTTCTACGACCCTCTTTGCTTCGCTACCTGCTGGACCTGGAAATGCGAGATCCCTGCATGAGACTACTCAAGAGCTGAGAGCCGGAGCTGCTGAGGAAGAGGTTGGATTTGGTATCACCACCTTCAGGGTCGGGACGAAAGATCGGAACTTCACAGAGGAGGCCAGGTACAAAGGCATGTCATATCGTGTTGGTGAGTCGATCACATGTGAGCTTCGCTGATTGCAGGTGACTACGTTCACCTCATCAATCCCGATGACGCGACGAGACCCATCATCGGCCAAATTTTCAAGACTTTTGTGCCGACGAGGGGGTTCAAGACGCACCATGTCACCGTCTGCTGGTACTACCGTCCGGAACAGGTGAGCAAAATGAACTCGTCTGTACGCTGATGATATAGACTGTTCATCCGGCCGATAGAATGTTTTATGAAAGGGAGGTGTTTAAAACAGGCCACTTTTGTGACCACCCGGTAGAAGATATCCTTGAAAAGATTTCCGTTCAATTCTTCGTCAAGTATATCAGAGGACGCCCTCGTCCAGGAGAATACTACCCTGGTTGGCCACTTTGTAAGTCCACAAACCGTGACAAGCCTGACTTTAGATGTCTGTCATTCGAGGTTCAACGATCGCGAATATATCACCGTGCGCATCAAAAACTGGAACAGTTGTATCCCTGATGTGAGTGCGAATCTATTGAATTAGCCTAACAATGCCAGGACTTACGACAAACCGATTTCATGTCCGTCATTCCATTCGAACGCATCATCGACCCTCCGATGGTGAAGTCGCCATTTTTGCTGGGCGTTCAAGGTCCTGGATTCGTCGGGGAGCCGCGAAAAGCACCTGGAGGTGGAGGTGAGGAGGACGAGGAAGATGAGGAAGAGAGACAGCAGAAGCGGAAAGAGAGGACAGTCAGGCCACCGGCTCCATTGCCAGCTGCATCATATGCGCCACCACCGACAGTGCCCGGACCGTCCCGGCTAACAGCTGCCACCCCTACCCCTCCGATACATCGCCCTGCAGCTCCTCAATCTGTTAGCGCTTTTCCCACCCGTACGATAGCTGCTATCATGGGCGGTCCACAAGTCATGGAACAAGTGGCGATCAAGGAGACTCTTCCACCAGATACAGGTGAGCGAACAGTTCTCGAGCGTGGCTGACCTCTAGCGCGTCTGTTTGAACGAGACTCTCGTGGTCAAGTGTTGTGGTTTTCTGGACCTCCTTTAGCACCAGGCACGATACCCATCCCACAACAACAAGCACATTCAGTCGAATATCTCACGTATTTGACAAAAAGGAAACGTGGAGATCTCAGCCCTCCAACTGTCCGGGCAAAACGCGTGCTGCCACAGAACGGCTCCGTGAAAGAAGAGGGAGAAGAGGATCTGAGTCAATTGTGGTGGGCTCAAGGTCAGAATGCAGACCAAATTGCAACGAGTCTTCAAGCAATGATGGATTCTGTATGACTAGTAGTGGTGAACGATATGTAATGATGTTATGTCACGTGCATGTTGAGAGCGACGTAAGCTGATGAGGGCCCCGCACATCCATTTGAGTTTGGGTCATTATTTCCGCCGCTCTTTCTTTGGAGCTCACCGTTCATACGCATAACATCACCTCAACAACAATCATGCGAATAGCACTGGCACAAACATCACCTATATCCGCTCCAGAGGGACCTCCTGATCTGGAGAAACCTCATTCCACCTCTCCTTTCCCAACCCTCGACCACAACCTCGCTGACGCAGTCAACTTTGTTGAACGAGCTGTGGCTCTCAATGCCGAGGTGGTGATCTTCCCCGAGTACTTCTTGCAGGGAATAACAAACGAGAACCGACAAGTGAGTGATACACGTGAGATGCAGAGCTGAGTGTAGTACCTCACTTTCCCCTCGCGGCATCTCATTGCTTTCCTTTGCGAGCTGGCAAAGAAACATAATGCTTGCATTACTGGAAGTATAGTCCACGGTACAAGAGAGTCTGGCGCACCGCTACCTACCGTCTCTCCATTCGCCCACATTCCCCTCCACGCCAATAAGCCTTCGACCAGCAAGATTACTCCTGCACAATTGGAATGGGCCAAGTATCTCGAAGCGAATCCGTTGTCTGCCGAGGAAAGCTCTCAACCGACTTTACGCAACACGGCGTTCTTCATAGATCAGAGTGGAGAGATTAAAGGGGAATACGTCAAGAGAAACCTGTGGCATCCTGAGAGGTGAGCTTATCATTTGCCAGTGACAACGCTGATGTGCCGTAGAGAATATCTGACTCCTGGTGAAGAGGAACACCAAGTGTTTGATACTAAATGGGGAAAGGCGGGACTATTGATTTGTGCGTGGAAGTGAAACCAACGTCCTGTCATCCAGCTGATAAATGTTTCGCAGGTTGGGACATCTCGCATCCTGCGGCTGCTCAAGAACTTGCTTCCCAGGGTGTGGACATCGTCTTTGCTCCCACGTTCTGGTATGCGACCGATAGTGAACCGTGAGTGTCGTAAGGGGTTACCTCTCCACCCGAGTGTACTGATGAACGGGAACAGGTTGATTCACAACCATCCCCATGCGCCTGATTACGAAACGAGTGTCGTCTCCGCTCTGTGTCTCGCGCGATCCTTCGAAACAGAGACAGTCTGGGTGATGTGCAATGCAGGTGGTGATGCTCGAGAGGGATTCATGGGTGGAAGTGGTATCTGGGCCCCACTACGCGGGAGGATAGGCGGGTGTGGTGTCGAAGCGGCGCTTGAGGTCGTGGACGTCGATTTGGCTGTGCTCAAGGTAGGTTTCAATTGCTGTTCACCCGAGCTAATGCCATTACTAGGATGCTCGAGAGACGTACAAGATTCGTGAGGATTGGAGTAAACGCCAGGCAACATAGGAACGACGCGCGTTGTGAATGCATGCTATGCCGAAGGCCCGGCACTGAGTGGTACAGCATGGTGTGTTCCTAGTCAAACAATGTAATACACCCACAAGCTTGGTACCGGTGTCACAGCTATTCTTGATACGATAAAGGACTCGCCGTCGGTCTTCCGAAAGCAATTCCCGAACAGCGCGGTCACCGATTCCAATCTAATTCAGATATCTAACATCCCTATATTCGAATTCTCACCGTTTAATAAGCCGTCCATTATAAAATTACTTGATCCGGTAATGATTCACGCAGCTTCATCAGAGATTCCCCCGTCTTGGTCATCATCAGGGGTTATCATCCTGCTTTGATCGTCACAACAAGGTGCTTGAAGCCATCTTTGATCATGTATACACCATCTACCAAGGTGATCCTCCATCGCCGAGCGAAGCATAGCTGTCCGGGACGTCTATAAAAGGGAGCGATGAGGAGCGTGTACTGATGAACCCCACTCACTCACTCACTCACTCATTATCCGCATCTCATTCTATTCGCCTCACTGACCATCCATATTGACAAACACAACTTGCATTTCCGCACAAATCCTCCAACCATGTCTCTCCAAAACATCATTGTCTTTGTCTCGACCGGCAAGCAAGGTCAGGCTACCGTGCAGGTAAGTTGACATTCGCTAACTAATAAGCGGAGCCTTTTACTGATTTGTTTCTGCAAAAAGGCCTTGAGCGACCTCGGCAAATTCAAGATCCTCGCTGTGTCGCGTGATCCTTCTAGCGAGGCTGCCCAGGCTCTCGCAAAGATCCCCCGAGTCGAGGTTGTCAAGGGAGAAGTTGGTGACCACGAGCATCTCTTCAACCAACCTATCCACGGTGTTTTCTTCGTTCAGATGGGATTCGATTTCCCTGCCGTCCTCAAAGATGGTGAGTCGATTCGAAATGAGATATTTCGTGCCATAGACTGAGATTGAGCCATCGTATAGTCGGTAGCTTGTTGGACTTGAGTGAGAAGAAGGGCGTCAAGCACGTCGTCTTCTCCGGCACCGATCAATGTGGAAAGCGAGATGTCGGTATCGGACACCCCTTGTAAGTACCATTGTATTATATCGATGGTGTAGTTTTTTGCTGACCGATTTTTTACACAGCCTCGATTGCAAGAAGGATATTGAAGACCTCGTCACGGCCAAGTCTTTCGACTGGACCATCATCCGACCCGTCGGTTTCCTCGAGAACTTCTACTGGCCTCCCTACCTTGACCAAGTCACCACCACTTGGAAGGAGACCTCTAACCTCGTCAAAAAGGTTATCTCAGTCATCGACATCGGTAAGATCACTGCTGAGGTGTTCGCCCACCCCGAGAAATGGGCCGGCAAAGCTATCAACATTGCAGGAGACTCCTTGACTCCAGCTCAGATGGAACTGGTCTGGAAAGAGACTACTGGGAAATCTCTCGACGCTACCGAGACCCCTCAGTTTCCCCCTGGTATGGCGGAGGCAATGGATGTAAGTTTTATTTTGATTCTAGATCGAGTCTCAGGTCGTGCACTGTCTTACTCACTTCATGCCGTAGTTCTTCAACAAGCACGAGTTCGAGGCCAGTTCTGGATGGACCAGGGAGAACTTCCCATTCGTCCTTGACCTCAAGGCTTGGTTGAAGCAGTCGTCCTTCGTCTCCGCTTAGTTCGAATGCGGTATTATGGGGTGGAGCATTTTTGTGGTACCTAGTCCAGAGAATCCAATGCATATGTTAGACATCGAAGCAAATTTTTGTTCCCCTAGGATGAGATCCCGCGCCCCATGAGCTTGCCACTTTTACAGACGCAAAATTAAAACAGGCAATCAGCATTTTGTTGTTTGGCGCAAAGTTAGTCCGTCTGAAGGGTTGCAACAAGCACATCGACACAAATCGTTGGCGAACCGCTTTCGGACTCTTTCAGAACACTGAGCAAGCTCCTGCCCGTCATGCATTATAACCATAAAAATCGTTTGAACGCGTAGTCCATTTTTGCTAGTATAGATGTGGAAGATTCTGCTTCCGCAACGCTATGTATCCGTCAGCGACGGTCTTCATGTTCACAACTTAACGTTACCTGACAATGTCTTGATCGATCACGATGTCATCGCGCTTACAAACTTCAGCGATCTGTTGCACGATATGATCCACCACTTCCTTGCACGTTCCCTCGTCGCCGGTCTGTCCGGGCATCGCTTTGAATGCGAAAAACTCTGTGGCGTCAGGATCGATGTCCGCGTGCTCAAGAGCTGGAATGGAATCGTCAGAAGGAGTAGTAGTGCTCGTCTCCGGAGCCTTGTTCCGTAGCGAGTATGTGCTGTATCTGGTCGACTCGTTCGTTGGGGAAAAGTTGATGAGGAATCCAGTGTTCTAACCATGAGCGCAATCCATCTTGAATGAAAACTTACCTCTTGGGGATCCCTGCTCGCTTCTTGCAGAGTCGACAAAATGTATGCGCCTATACCTCAGCTCGGTCCGCCTCTTGCTGACTCACCTTTTTGAATGGATGTGATTGATGCCAAGGGTATTCGGGTAAACTCCATCACCTTCTCCAGAGGGTAATTGAATGAAACGACGTAGATTGCGGCGCGAGTCTACGTGCGTAAGCGTCGTCGACGATGATAGACTTACCAATACCAGAATCTTTTCCTCCAGGGTCGGACTGATCTTGACACTGCGAGCTTCAGGTGATAGAAGCGTCCAACCAGCGATTCTCTCTTCACCATCGCTCAGTACTCGTGCCGAACAAGTTTCGACTAACGTCAGTTCAGTTCCTCTTACTCCACAACTCACTTGCTACGGTTCGAATACGCGAAAACTTGAGCACACTAGCGGCATCGGCACTCGTTAAGGTCTCTAAGAACTCGCTGAACACCGACAAATTCCGATGACCGAGAACAAACGATATCACCGCTTGGGCAAAGAAATCGGATACTGCCCCGTAAAACATGCGGCTGATGGAGCTGACACCATCATGTAGCTGACAGTCAGTTTAGCCTAGAACTACTTGCTTACCATTCCGGTGAGATCCCTTTTCCCGGTCCGGACGAAGTCCCCCTTGAGCGCGGATGTATGCGCGTAACACAAGCTTATCATATCGCCATTGTTTGCCCAGACTGACATCAGCGAAGCACAATCATCTATGACCTACCATCATTGAATACATTTTCAACCACAGGGCCGCTGGCCAGAAGACCGAGCTGAGTGAGCATAGTAGACAAGACACGCCTAGCGATTGCGGACTGAACCACGTTTGTGCGATCAAGACAATCGATGCAGCTGACGTCAGCGTTGTTCGGCTGTATAAGCTCACTTAGTTCTATAGGCCCCGCGTTGCTCCCGAATCGCTTCTCCTTGTAAGGTCCAGAGATAACCCATGGAGCCGAAGTCGAGTGAATCCACCAGCTCCGATATATTCTCCCACTTCATGCCATGACATTTGGCATGGAAATCGAACTCGGTATATGTGACGTCTTTCCGCTCTAGACTGTTGACAAGCTCCCGATAGCCCCCTGCTACCTCTGCCTCTCTTCCTTCCTGTTCTGACAAGTTGATGATGGTCTGAAGTCAGCGAAGAGCTTCAATGACTCAACTCACTATCGGCCCATATCGAGAAGTGAGATCGTTGAAGTGTAGATTTGCCACCGCATAGGTCTGATCTACTGGTTCGTTCAAAACCGGGGGAGGTTTCATCGAGTACGGCGACTGGGACCAACGAAGGGGTATCGAGCCTCGGATTTGCAAAAAGCTGAACAGCGATGATTTCTCCTCGACCTGCAAAAATAAGCTAACGAAGCTAAAGCTTGCAACTCACTTTCGCCCTGACAATCATCTCCGTCTCGACCATATTCGCCACATGTCCATCGTCGTCAATCCCCCGACGTTGGTATCGAAGACCTGCACGTTCTCGACTCCGTCGTGATACCACAATCAAGTCCACCGGAACGGACCCTAGAGATACATTCGGGTCCAAGGGGTTGGGCGGAATCGGGATTCTGAATGATGTCGATTGAACCCAGCCTTGCATCATGGGTATGACGTACGCATGTAACCCGAGATCGATGAAGTCCTTCATTAACGTTTCGTTCCAAAAGAATCGACGGTCCACTCGTCGCCAGAGAGGGACTTGAATGTCTGGTTCGATGAAATCATCATCGGCCAAGAGGGGTGGAGGCTGTTTTGGTATGGTGCCCGATGGAGAAGGTGGGAATAGGCTGTTTTCCTTGAGGATAAGATCCGCCAAAGCTACATGTGATGCAGTCCTTTTGGCTAGTATCTCTCGCTTGTGTTGTAAGCTATGAGTGAGGTCGAAATCGTAACTGAAGAAGAAGCCAGAATCGAATTCGCGAATGATCTGTCGCACGATCTTCTCTTCCAATTCCTGTCGCTGAGGGGGTTCACTAGGCGCAGCTTGAGACTTGCGCAGCTTTGGCATGAATTTGGTCCATTCACGGGTTTTCGGAGGGATTGGCGATTCGTCTGCTTCTGGGGTCTCGTCCGATGAGGCTTCCGACAAGTGATCCTCTTCCTTCGAAGCCACCCCAACCGCACGACCAGGTAATACCAGACTCCAACGAGTCTTGGCTTTTGGCTGGCGTGATTCCTGGACTGCAAGCAGATCTTTATGTGACTTGTTGGCAAGAGCAGGTACGAGCGGGATAGCGTGAATGTCGCCGAGGGTGCACACTTCGTGGGATCGCTCGGACCCCTGATCGTGAGTCGGGAAGAGAGGTGATGGCGCACGAGGGAAGAAAATTAAGAGATACGCAGCTGAACATTAGCCCAATTGGTAGCGAGCTATACTCACCATCCCATAATCTGACTACGCCCAGAATACCACCGATAATCAAATCTCCAGCTTCCCCATCAAAAGGTTCGACTTTGCCCTTTACTCCCCATCGGACCAGAACACCTTGACCGCTGTCTGGCGTCAGGACTATTCCTTCGTCATTGATACCAAGATTGAGTCGCCTGTGTAGTCTGGGAGGTAGCGGAGGTACTGTAAACCTGGGAGGTAAGGATGTGTGAGACATGGCGTGCTTGAATGTACAAGATGAAGATCGGAAAGGGGGTGTGATGTGGAAATCAAAACAAAGGAAGCGAAAGGTGACAACCTCCACCCCCCACCAGTGACGTCGTGTGAGAGATATCGACAGATTTCCATTCTTCTCAGCTAAACCTTGTTCGCCGCAAAGCACGAAATATGCCCATCTCCTTGAATACTCTCGGACGTGTCTTTGACATATTGGCGGAGCGCGAAGGCGTCAGGTTACAATGCTCTCAACTACATAGGCCCTCGCCAGAGCAGGTGTTCTATTCGGTACGAAATTCACTCAAGCACCGACCAGACAACCGTTATTCAAACATCTTGGCGTATGATAGAACTGCTGTGACCGTAGACGGGCATTACATCAATGCGAATGTCGTAACAGATGGCAAGGGGGGATGCTGGGTGGCAGCTCAGGTGAGCGAAGTGGTATGATCGTGTAATGAAGCATCCTTTACTGAATTTGGTCAGGCTCCACCTCCTCGCGCGTTCGATACCTTCTTCAAAGCTCTGTACACCGGCGCTGCGTCAGGTCGATCACCCCACGATGCAATCGTTGTTCAGCTGACTGGATGGGAGGAGAGGGGAATACCAAAAGCTGATCCATACATGTGAGTTCATCGATCTTGCGCGCGACTAACTTCCAAAGGGACCATAAAATGGGCGACATTGAGCTCAGTCTGGTCAACAAGGAGCGACTTGACCACCTGTCTAGCACAATCACCAGCATGCAGCTCAAGGGAGACAAGACTGTCAATGTGATTCACTACCATTTTGACGCTTGGCCGGACCATGGGGTGCCGCAAGGTAACGGGGTCGACGCGCTAAGGGCTTTGGTGAAACAAGTCGAACAAAGGAGGGAACAGCTCGATTGCGAGGTCTGGGTGCATTGGTGAGTGTCCTCCGGAAAGAACCCTAGCTTACAGCTCAGCTCTGCTGGCGTTGGAAGGACGGGGACGTTTATCGCTCTATCATCATTGCGGATACCTGGAAAGGCTGCCTATCCTTCCCCGCTTGGTCCCCTTCCGACGGAGATTGGTGACGACGTTGTTGCTCAAACTGTTGACGCCGTACGAGAATGTCGGGGCATGATGGTGCAGAACATTGAACAGCTGAAGCTGATCTACGACATGCAATGATGATCATTTGTATACATGCATGCGATCTATCTATGCTTCACCCAGTACTTAAGGAAACCACAGATTGAATCACGTGACTTTCGATGTCTTGCGGGAATCTCCGATCTTTCCGGGTTTCCCACGGTTGCTACCACTGTTTGTATACACCGTAGATCTAGATTGATCGCTGTTGGTTGATTTCGAACAGTTCCGATTCGGTCAAGAGGCGAAAAGGGCACACCAACCATACTTTTTGGACCAACATCTTGGTTTACAGCTGCTTCATCACTCGTTCCCCAACGCCTCAATTCCCCCTCCCTCTACCATGATCGCTCCGGGTCTTGCGAGGGGTCTCTTTCAGAGCCTGCGCAAGGAAGTGACACCATCTCGTGTCTCCGTACGAGCTCTATCGACACAGCCTCTCACTCGACCGACATCTCGACCCTTCCGACTTCCTTACTTCACTCCCTCGGCGCGATCGACCTACTTCTACCCTTCGCATACTTTCACCTTTCCTCGTCCCATTTCAACAGTTACTCCGCCCCCACCTCAAATACCCCGATCTCTCCCTTACTGGCTCTACGGTTGCTCAGCTGTTGTCTTTGGTATCATCGTGATCGGTGGTTTGACACGTCTCACGGAATCTGGTCTTAGTATCGTAGAATGGCAACCACTCACTGGCGTGCTGCCTCCTATCACCGCGGCAGAGTGGGATGCTGAGTGGGAGAAGTATAGGCTGTCTCCAGAAGGTGTGATGTGAGTGTCGCTTGCTCAATCCAGCCCTCCGCAATCAGCTGATCCTCGATCTAGGACAAACGCGAACATTGACATGCACGAGTTCAAGAAGATCTTCTACATGGAGTGGGCACATCGATTAGCAGGACGAGCTCTTGGATTAGGGTGAGTGCACTTGTTGACGATCGAGCTGACAGCATTAGCTTTGTTATCCCTACAATTTATTACCTTACTCGGTACAAGCTGCCAAAACCTTTGCCTGCCAAACTCATGCTCATTGGTCTCGGTATCGGATTCCAAGGTGTCTTGGGCTGGTGGATGGTCAAATCTGGTCTCTCTGAAGAGATTGTGGAGAACAACGCGGTTCCTCGAGTTTCTCAGTATCGGTTGGCAGCTCATCTGACCGCTGCCCTTGCACTTTATCTTGGTATGCTTTCAACGGCCATCGGTATTCAGCGAGACGCCAAGATACTCCGACAACCCAGCATCGTTCAACAGCTCTCTCTATCTTCAGTCAAACGTTTCCGAGGACTCGTACACACTTCCGGTATGATGGTATTCCTCACCGTGGTCACTGGTGCATTCGTGGCAGGTTTAGATGCAGGTTTGGTGTACAATGAGTTCCCGTACATGGGGGAAGGTTTCGTTCCCCCGACGGAAGAGCTCTTCGATCCACGATATGCCAAGTCACCCACCGACAAGTGGTGGCGAAACATGCTCGAGAATCCCGTCACAGCGCAATTCGATCACCGTGTATTGGTGAGTCTCGATAGATCCGGACTTCGCTAATCACCCATCAGGCTACCACCACTTTCTCTATACTTTTGACCTTGCCTTTCCTTGCCCGCAAGATACCAATCAAAGCCACAAGACGGCTCGCTGCTCTTACGACTGCGGCTGCGGTGACTCAAGTGACTCTCGGAATCTCTACTCTCCTCTACCTTGTTCCCATTCCCCTCGCGGCCATGCACCAAGCAGGCAGTGTCGTCCTTCTCACTTGTATAATGGCTCTCGGAGGGTCCATCCGTCGACCCAGTCGCATGCTCAAGCATTTACGTAGATAGCAATTGTAATACCATACCATGCATGCATTTTGATCACCCCTCAAAGATACCTACCATCCGAAAAGTCGCAACTTTTTTGGTTCCGCCCGAACCTTGAAATCTTAGCTGCTTCTATCTGCTCCTCCATCTCCACCTCGTCTATACATATTCACGCTCCCGGACTCATCATTGTTCGTATCTGAGAATCAAACTATTACAACTGCAACATGGGTAGATCAAAGCCTCGCACCAACAAACGTCCTCCCCCCAAACCTCGAGTTCAGCCCACGCAATCCGTACTCTCAGCACCATTACCCGATCCTATCGATTCCACCTTTTCAGCTGCCTTGTCCAATTGGTCCGCCAATGCTCTAGGTCGACTAGATCACTTGCCGAAACTCACACAATCGCAGCTCACAGCACTCACCGATGCTGCTGCTGGCGTTGGAGAAGCCAACTTTCTCGCCAACCCGTCCTCCATCCCTCCACAATCCTACAACCCAAATATACCCATCGACCTGCCCGCGAGTCTTGCAGCTCTGTTTGAAGCGAAACTGACGCTGGACAGGGAGAAAGCAAAGCTGCTACGTATGCAACAGGAGCTGAAGGGTCAGAAAGAGGGCAAACAGATAAGAGAAGAACCATTAGAGCCAAGGGGGACAGTCGTGGCGTTGGAGGAGGAGTGCACATGTGGACAGTGAGTCGAACTCTGGGAAGATCCCACTAACGAATACAGTCATCATTCCTATCCGCCCTCTGATCATTCAGAATGCGAATACGAGTGTGAAGAAGACTGCGATTGTGACTGTCACTCCTACATAGAAGACTACGAATGTGAACACGTCGACGAACACGGTCATGGTCACAGTCATGCGCATGCTTCATCACATGATCACGCACATGGTCATGGGCATGGGCACGACCATGACCACGACCATGGACACCAGCATCAACACGGACACGAACACGAACACGCTCATGATGAGTACGAATATGACCACGATTATGATCCCGACCACGATCATGAATACGATGACGACGAACCGCCCAAGAGACCATTGTCCGAGGACCCGGAAAGATTGGTGAGCAGACGTCATTATACAACTTTGCTGACGTATGATTAGGATGAAACAGTTCGAGAGTTGTTCAATTGGATCAAGGCGGTGGTGTGGACGATAGAACAAGCAGCGATTGTATCTGGGCGTCGAAATTGGACGCAACCGAAATGATGTACATGTGCATATCCATCTACCTGTCTACGCCGTGACTTCCTGAGTCCTAGGTCTGCCTCTTCCCCCACGTCCGCCCCTCTCTCCCCGCTCTCCTCTCTCGCCTCGTGGCTGAGGCTCACCCGTACTGCTTTGCATGGCAAATTGAATCGCTTGAGATCGGAAGGCGAGACCTCGAGTAGTCTCGATAAGGGTGGCGGTAGGAGTGGCGTGTGGTCGAGTGATGTGGAGCATATTCTGCACTATCAGTCATATCCTGGACAAACTGTGACTCACTTGTTTCAGATCAATCTTAGCTTCAACCCCCATTCTAGAATCACGGATGAGGTTGACAATCCACTTCTCCCCTTCTTCGTTGGACAAGTTGAGGGTCTTGGACAATTGTCTGATCTGTCAGCTAAAGCCATCGCTGAATAAACTCACCCAATGTCGATTCTTCGATGTATACGACAGAACACTTCACTGATCAACCACCTAGCATTCTCCACAAATTCATCGGCGAAACCTGACAAGAAGAAGTCTGATCGCACGACACTCTCCGCCACGGTCAGTCGTTGTTGAGCCTGGTTGGTGTCGAAGTCGGCGAAAAGGTCTTTCAAGAAGCCAGTGACGGGGTCCGAGTATTGGTACTCCTCCATCTGAACGATCTTGGTAAGGTCCTTGACGTGATCTCGGTTACCTCGGGTCCCCGCGGGTTTGGGAGCACGTCGAGAGATGATTGCGGCGGCAACAAGGTATCGGAGCAGATGGGGGCAAGAGGTCTGGATGGTGTTGAGGTATGCGGGGGAGAGGAACATGTCGAGCAAGCTTTGGCAGCCTTGACCCTCTCCAAGGTTGAAGAAGACGAAGAGCGACCAGTGAAGCAACCATGTCCTTGCTTGAAGCTGAGCCAAAGGTTTGGCCATCGCTGTGCCATGCGGGTTGTCGATAGCATCACGCAAGTCCTTGACCTCCACCAACGCGGATTCCCACTCTCCATTGAAAATGTTCGAGGCGAGCTTTCCCCAGTGAGCTGAGATATTTAACTCGTGTGACGGTGAGAGAAGGAGGAAGTGGTAGAGGAGGTTGGCAGCCGGACCGTAAGCTCCCAGTGTGTACTGGTATTGACCGAAGTGATACAAGGCGTTGATTTGGTCGATGTCGATCTTACCGACACGATATCAGCTCCCGGCCCTCGACAACGGGTACCCATCGCAAAACAGCTCACTTGATATTCGGACCTCAACAATTCCAAGTTCTTCTCCTTGTCTCCACCACTTCTCAGCTTGGCAACAGCATCGGGATCCTCGATGACCTTCATAACCGGCTGTGCCTTCTCCTGCAGCTCCTGATACCTGGCCGTTGCCTCTGCTCTCAACTTTGCAAAGTCCTTTGATTCCTCTCCCTTGGTCTGCTCGTGCAACCCCTCAATGTAGTCGACCATATTTGTGCCTTTTGCGAGATCATATCTGCGGGTGGGTTAGCGTGAGTACCGTTCCCGCTCCTGTAGCATATCCTGTTTTGACTCACTGAGCCTTTGCTAATTGCTCGGCGGGGAAGATGGCGATATCGGAGAGGTGGTTGAGAAGGGGGATGGCAAGATGTCGGTCGAGGTGAGGGATGAGTTTCTGGCAGAAGTCATCAATCAGTGATAATCCATGACATTGCACTTTGCGAACGACTCACTTGGGTCAGATCGTACTCGGCCATGATGGGCGAAAGTATATGATAATTTTAGGTGTCACGTATTATTAGTATATCCCGTATCCAAGTGTCAAGATGATACGTATCGACTCTGTTATGTGTTGGCTCGTTGGAAACGTTGAAACAAAGAGAAAGATGAGAGAGGGATGGATTCACCAACATAGTGCCACTTGTCTGAAAAATCATAACGCCGTGGATAATCCCGCTCATTCTGGGTCATGTGGCACCGGTTTGGTCGTTATCGTACATCTATCTATGCTGTCACACGTTTGTCCATGCATCTTCTTTCAACTGTCTTGGCATTATTGAGCACATCACCACAGAGGAACAGTCAGAAATGTTTCCCATCTGCTCGTAACGTTGCTTTTATAACTTTAAGTTACATCATCCCCTCTTCTCTCTGACCATGCTGTTCATCACGCACGTGTACCGATTTAGACATGTCAAACCTCTTGGCAATTAGGGTCGGATCATCCCCGTCTTACTGATCTAATCAACGTGTTGACATCCTTGGTGCAAGCTACTTATTGATAAAGAGCGACCAAGCTGCGGTAGATGAGCTGATGATCGCCCAACCTTGCACAAGAACAAAAAAAAAGGACTGACAAGAACAAGATGGTCCACCTTGCCATCTTAGCTATCGGTGTACTCGTCGCGCCGGTATTTGGTCAGACCTTTAGAAGGACCGCTGCTTGTCCCGAGCTCGGTTGTATCTTCCCTCCTGATCAGACAGATTTCATTGCTGGACGTGAGTATAGCTGTTCCAGGACCACGCTGATTCTCATTCAGAGACATTTGATATCCGTATCGAGGTTCATGCCCCTGTGAACGGTTCCGAAGCGTACAACAACGGTCAACCTGGACAGGACTTTTCAATCAAAATTGGTGGACAGGGCGCCGACCCTGTAGACCTCACTCAGTTCTTTGGCATCTCCGATCCCATCGGTGAGTCAATCAAGAGCCATCAAAGAACTGACAGTCAGTCGAGAGTTACAACTTTTCGTACTACGAGGATCTTTTTGCCGAGGACGAGCACGCACACACCCCCGTCAACGTTCTGGCCAAATCGTACCGCAATCTGCAGCTTCACAACCCCGGAACCTATGATCTCGTATTCACATACAACGATGGGATGACAACCACTGCGCAATGGACCGTACTACCTCTCGCTGATTGCAAAAAGGCCAAAAACGTCATCTTCTTTGTCGGCGACGGAATGGCTTCTTCAATGATATCGGCTGCTAGGTTGCTAGGCCACAAGACGGTAAACGGCAAGTACCAAACCAAGCTGAAGATGGACGAAGCTCCAGGATTCGGTGCTCAGATGACTCATTCACTGGATTCCTTCATCACGGACTCAGCCAACTCGGCCTCGGCTCTTTTCTCTGGCAAAAAGATGACTGTCAACGGATTGAACGCTTATACCGACTCGACGGGCAAAGCATTCGGCGACCCGAAGGTCGAGACAATCTTTGAGATGTTCCGAAGACAGACCGGTGGTCAAGTTGGAATCGTTTCAAAGGCGTATATTGCCGATGCGACTCCAGCAGCGGTTGTTACCCACACCAGTCAACGTTCTCAATACACCGCCATCATTGAGCAATACCTTAAAGGTGTGACTGGCAACCACTCCTGGTTCCCATGGGAAGGTGTCGATCTCCTCTTCGGTGGTGGAGCCGAGAATTTCCTCCCCGGACCGGGAAACGGCAACGTATCGCAGTTTGAACGATGGGCATCTGAAGGCTACCAAGTGGGATACACCAAGACCGAATTGGAAGCCTTTGACAACGCTCAGAGGGCTCTCGCAATCTTCACCCGCGGCAATATCAGCACTTGGCTGGACAAAAACGTCTACACCGAAACTTTGGACCTTGCCATCACTCCACAAGGCCAGCGAGGAGCGTGAGTGATCCTGGGACGTCTGCTATTGCTAACCGTATATAGTTACGACCAACCGGGACTCAAAGACATGACCCTCAAGGCGATCGATATTTTGCATACCCGAGCCAAATCCCGTGACACTGGCTTCATGTTGATGTCGGAAGCAGCGGTAGGTTACTTAAATGCATGGACTCCACTGACGTTCAGCTCATTGACAAAGAGATGCATGTGCTTGACATCGACCGTGCTCTTGGTGAGGTGCTTGAGCTCGACGATACCCTTCGGGCCGTCCTTGAGCATCTCGAGAAGATTGGGGAACTCGAAGATACTCTGGTGGTTGTTACCGCAGATCACGCTCATGGATGTGAGTCTTGTTGCGCTCGATCTGGACTGACGTCTAGTCGATGTGTTTGGATCTACCGACACGAAGTACCTACAAGCTCAGAACTCCGATCGTGCCAAGCGCAGTGCCGTTGGTACTTATCAGAGTTCCGGCTTGTCTGCTTATCAGGTTCCTCAAGACGTTCTTCCCACCAATCAAACCGTCTTCCCTGGCCCTCAAGGCGACGGCTTCCCGGTCACTTGGGACCCCCGATACACCATTGCTCATGGCTGGGCCGCCATTCCTGATCACCGGGAGGACTTCCAAGTGAATAAGGATCACGAGCGGGTGCCCGCTGTCAGTAACTCGACCGGGTACTTCTTTAACCCTAATGACAACCAACGAGGATTCGCAATGACCGGTAACCTCGGGGTGTCCGAAGGTCAAGGTGTCCACTCGTTGGTAAGTAGCTTCCACGTACCATTACAACCTACCACATTCGCTGAAGATATTGTGCACAGGTCGACGTGCCTGTATACGCCTGGGGTCCTGGTCATGAGTTCTTCCGTGGGGTGATGAACAGTCCCGACCTCGCCTTCAAGGTAGCCTTGGCTTTAGATCTCGGCAAGAGTTCAAACCTCACTGCTCCGTACAAGAAATGATGATTGGGAACGATTTACGGGAAAGGAACAAAAGGGCGTAGCGAGGAAGCTCAGGGTGAAGCATATATAGACGTGAAAAGAAAGTGAACTACCTATACTTATAATTTGAATATGAATAACCAGAACATCCTTGAGTTCAAAAACTGCCACTATGTGCTCCGGTTAAATGGATGCGTGTCTCCAATATACATTTTAAGGTCGTCGCGTTTCGTTGATTTGTTTTCTTTCATCCTCCACAACTGAACGACCAAAGATCATGGCTACAGGTCAACTACCCTTGAAGGATTACCTCTCCCTCCATAGCTACCTGTCATTGCTCTTGTGCGCATCGTTCGTCACCCTCCCGCATTCAACAAAATGGCTCGGCGCACAACACACCGTCCACCAGGTATCATCCACGGATCGACCTGAACACCCCTTCCTGACACCGATTACGTCTCAACCGCTCATCACGATGACTTGGGACCTCGTAGGGATGCTGATATGCATGGGCTGGTGGGGACATCGTATGCAAGCCTGGTGGACTGGGCATGCCAAGCAGTCCCATCTAGTCAACGAGAAGGAATTCACTGAACGTCAACAACGGACCAGCAAGTTGTTGAATGTGAGTTGTCTGTGGACCAGACGTTCGGCTAATCGTACTTGCAGAGGATCACCGAGTGCGCCATAGCTACGTTGGCGGCGACTCCAATATACGTTGGAATTCTGATCGCATTAGGAGCTCCTCTGGACAGGTTGGTGACTAGTTGTTGGATAACAACCCGAGCTGACTCTCTGTAGCCACCGTCGACAAACGATCCTTGTATCCCTTCACTTGTCTATCTTGACGGTTTGGCCTGTGGTTCACGCGTTTGGCATTCCCTCCATATACGACAGTGGGACATTTGCTCGGTTTCGGATGACGCGCCTTTTCTGTGAATTCCGGTAAGCGATATCTTCACGTCAGATAGTTCCTTCCACTCACCTTCGCAGCCCCGAGAACCCACTGGAGCGTGCTCTTGTGTATCCAGTGATAGGTACCTTGACTGGGGCCTGGTTGGGCGCTGTCCCCATACCGCTTGATTGGGATCGTCCCTGGCAGGTGCGTCGCATCGATTGGGACTATGCTGATAACTTAGAGTTACCCCCTCACCGTCACGGTAGGCTCTATTTTGGGCTTTATCATCGGAGGATTTGTGTCTTGGTTTCACTCTGCTTTAGAAGATTCACTGCGAGCCCAGATAGACGAACCAGTATCTCACACGACAACCAAGAAAAACAAGAAGAAGAAGAAGACATAATGCATTATCTTAGCGGAGTCATTGCGCTGGTGGTCGTACCAAACGTAACCATATGCTACCCAACATGCACTTTTCCCTTACTACTTCCCATGGACCCACCAAGGGTCGAGATCCTCCGCTTCCTATCAGTCGTCTTTCCATGTCCACTTTGCCCTCAGCTGTGCCCTCAGCTTCTAATGAGACCATGCCTTGCCATTCAGGAGCGGTCTTGTCTTCAGGACGGATTTCAAACCCAGCAACATGGAGGTACCGCTTTGCACTCAACCTTGCACCCGAAGCAACCGTCACGTCGCGTCTGTCGAAAGCCAAGCGCAAAGATTGCGTTGCTTGGTCGGCGAATGGAGACAAGTCGAGGAAGAGGATTTGAGGTATCGGGAGGAAGGGGTAGTAGTATGACGGCGGAACGTCGAAACCGTTAATGCAGATAGGCAGATGACCGGTGGGGGAGAAAGTATAGTCAAGGGGAACCAAAAGATGACGGATGAACGGTACATAGATAAGCACATGTTCCGTGGTTTTCGGTTGTCGGATGGCAGTATTCACCTGGCTTGATTAGCCAGATTCTCAGATGCATAGAACTCACGACAAGGTCACCAAGCTTCATTCGACGTAACGCCCCACATTTCTCCAGCTCGCGAACCATGGCGGCCGCACCCTCAGCAGACGGCCACCGCTGAATACGATCTGACAGAGGGATGAATACTCTCAGTACAGGGACACGGCCGACTACAAATGGCAAGGGTCGATCAAAGGCAGGTTCAGGTCGGGATGGGGGCGGTGTATTGAGATCACGTCGAATTAAAGCAATCGGGGAGTTTCCGCTGTAGTTCGATCTCCTGCTGGATCGACCGGCGTCGCTGCTAGCGAAGCTAGCACGTTGACCCATTCCACCGATAGGGGGAGGCATCGGTAATCCTGCAGGGAATCCAGGTACAGGTGGTGCGTTGCGATCAACTGCAAAGGAGCCGCGACTGCTGTAAGCACTTGACATCCGCTGGTGATGCGACAAAGATGGGCTGCTTGCGACCGAAAAGATCGATCCTGGCCGGCCGGACTCTGATGATGCGCGAGATCGTGTCGGCTCCCCGTGCCGCTTGAAAGCATATCGTTTGGCTGAGGGGTAGCTCACAGGAGGGAGTGCTGCTTTACCCGATGGGATAGGAGCAGCCGCGACGCTGATGGCTAACGGGATCTGACTGTCGGTACTGGTACTATTGCTCCTTCGCCGACCAAAGGTCATCGAGGCCGCGGATGCCAGAGAGCTGATGGATCCACGCCGGCGCGGTTTATTCCCGATGGGGAACGAGCTGGGTTGATCTTGTGGCTGAGCAGCCAACGGTTCGGGCATGATGATCTCGACTACCCGCTCTTGCCTAGGCATTTTGGTAGATGGCGCAAGACTTCCGGCATCCGAACCTGCAGCGCTTCCCATGCGTGATCGCGTCCGTTGACTTGACAGACTGTTCATTGAGTTTGAAAAGGGAAGAATAGGCGCATTCATCGCGAAGTCGTCCTCGAATGGCAGTGGAGGTGGATTGGGAAAGAAAGTGGCAGGTAGTTGGCGGAGATGTAGAACGACGAGAGTGTATGAGAGGCAGAGGTGTTGAAGGAGGGTATGCCACTGTGCGGGATATGTACTGTAGGTGGCCGGATCATGTAACAGAGACTCCACTGCACTATCAGCACTGGTATATACTGCAAGTTGACTCACGAAATCCCTCCCAAACTGTGAGATTAGGCCAAGTTCTCCCCTTCTCCTTATCGATCTGAAAACCCCACTCTCCCAAAATCCATCTCCCGACTGTTTCTCCAGTAAACCGTTTGCGGATTATATCTGATGCTCCGGTAAGAGAAAGGAACGAGTTTATCGATAGATGGGGGAGCAGTGCAGCCTGGATTTGCGAGTAGGAAAGCGCAAATACCAGTGTTGGCCGCGACCGTCCACGAGGAGGAAATCGATGAGAAGCGTGTTCAATCAAGGGAGAGGGTCCCATTGCAGTCGACAACTTCTCGTTAGCAGAGAATACGGGACTCGCCAGAGGGGAGGACACGGTACGCCTAGCTTGTGCGGAGGATGTGCGAGGAGGAAGCTGCGATGAACCAGAAGGTGGCGTGATGGCCCGGTTCACCACATTCCGACTCCATTTTGCGACAGAATCGGAGGGCGAGTGGTCTCCTGAACGTGGATCTACTAGTGGTGGTAGCGTCGGAGATCGAGGGAAATCGAAGCTGAGTGGTACACTTGAGATGCGCTTCTGATGTTGCGGGGAACTTCCAGGTGATCGTATCGGGCGGTTCTGACTTCCGGTATCAATCCGAAGGTTGTGATCGGTTTGTAGGTTATTCTCCGCCTTTCTGGAAGTAGCAATGACTTCCACGGTTATTTGGGGCCCACCCGAGGTCTGTGCCATTGCATTCGGGGGCGTTGGAAGGGGTCTTGAGACACGTCGTGAAGCAGGAGTTGCAGGAGTTGCAGGAGTTGCAGGTGTAAGGGTCGGGGATGTCACAGGGGATTTGACAGGCGTCAGAGTCGCCGCTACAGCTTTTGCATAAGCGCTGGCTTCAGACATCTGGCTAGGATTCGTCTCCGCACGACGTGGAGGCGGTCGGATGACCAGCGGGGCGGTCGACTCATTATGAACAACCTTAGAATGGACGAGTGGTGTTGTCGTCGAGATCGACCTCTCAATTTTGGCAATTGGAGGCTTGCGGTTGGCTGAGTTCGATCGACGAGCGCTCATCATAGCCCGACCTTCTGTCTGTCTTGGCATGCTGAAGTCGACAGGAGCTTGGGCTCCGGCCGGTAAGGATCCATGTCCTCCAGTGTCAGCATCTTCGAAGCGGCTTATCTGTCCAGACCTTGATCGAGGTAGGACACTTTGAGACGCAGCATCCGACAGAGGTATCCCAGTAGTGCGAGTTTGCAAGTTGCCCGTGGGGGAGCGGTCGTGGAGCGAGGGAAGCGGTGGAGGCGAGGGGAAAGATCGTTGAGGCGGGGGAGGAGATTGCATCTGTTGTACGGTCTGACGAGGAGGGGACGCAATTGCCGTCGTGATTTGTGCACGACCTATCTTATCAGACTCACTCTCCTCAAGTTCACACTCACCTAGCTCCTGACGACCTGGCTTATTCTGACGTATGACTGGGGAGGTTGTGGATCTCGGAGCAGCGGGGTCGATATGAAGGGAGGGCTTGGCAAAAGATGCAGGTCTTGACGGGGATTCGCGGTTAGCGGGATCATATGGAGAGGATGCACTCGTAGGACGACGAGGTGAAGTTGGAGGTGAAGCAAGAGCCGGGTGAATGGGGTTCCTGTGACCGTTGATATGTTGCGGATGTGATGTTGGTCCGCGTTGGTGAGGCGACCGTTGTCTGCTTGTTGACGATGAGTCAGATGTTGCAAGTGTGGGATTTGACCAATGCTCTACTCCAGCTGGGTCAGAAAGTCCCAGACCTGCCGACGCGTGGTGCCCGCCTCTATCTTCCTTTCGCACCGGAGTCCTATCGACAACACTATTTCTGACATTCGCCTCGATTTTTTCGGAACCTTGATTGAAGGCGCTGGGGGCGCGGGGTAGCGATTCGTACGAGGGCCCCGCCACCACATCTTTCCTTCCATGGGCGCCTGATGATGGCCGCGGACCAAGTCTGGGGTTGTTGCTTGGTGGGCGTCCGTTCGACTGTGCGACAGGCTGTACTTGTGTGGACAGAGATAGTTTGCGGAAGAAACCAGGCTTTTTGGGTGCGACAGGTGGTGATGTTTCCATGATGAACCGAAATCTTGAAGTGTGGAGAATTTGGCAAGGAAAGAGTCAAGTGTATCTTCCGCCAAGAGACGCAAGCTGACGGGGTTTGTTATGCGTATATGAGAGATCGGGAGGCGAGAGCCAATGATATGGTAGAAGGATGAGGAAGCGTTGCAGATGAGCTTGGTAGCCGTTCGGTCAAGGTAGCGGAGTCAATGCTCCCGCCTAATAGAGAATGCAGGGTGATCGCCGAGCAAGGACTATCTGATGTCCGGTCTAAGTCGATTGAGTGACGTACGCGCTGGCGAAAGCAACGCGAGGGTTGTGTTAATGGTCGAGAAACCCAGGAATACTCGTATTCGCAACCCTCTACAACGTCCGGAGAAGTATGGGTGTCTAAATTTGAACAGGAAACGGTTGCCGGATTGAGTGATACACCGCTGCCGCTGCTATGATACATGCTAATGTCAGTGCCATCACGATTGTGACAATTGTAGTGATCATGCAAGAACAGCGAGAGAGGAGTGCGATGGAGCGGGAGGAGCGAATGGAGATCTGGTACGCCGATAGCAGAGGACCTGCTCTACGCACCTATAATACACGCACGCCTGTCCGCCGCACTTGGTCACTTAATCCGACCTTTGTCTCATGAACATCGTGATGGGTTGTCTTGTGAGATGGTGGAGAGCACAAAGTAGACAAAGATGAGGATATACAGGATAAGAAGATGAGATGCTGATCTTCAATGTGCGAAACACGTAATTTCAGGACAGGACAAGCGGGTGTGGTTACATTACATGACCTAAATGATTCATTCACCTCTTACCTCACACTTCTACGCACCGCACAATGCACAATGCACACCTCGCTATCGCCCTTATGGCCATGTTCACTTTGTTGCAGTAGCACCGAAGTCTCTGTGATTCGAAGCATGAGCACGGGAGAGAGCACCGTGACAAACAGCATGAATACCTAGATGAGCATGGTCAAGTCACGTGATGTACATGATTCAGCTGCCAGGTATGTCTTCTTGATACCATTGTCACTGCCGATCTCTGTCTTGGTCTCTGTTACAAAGCTCTTTACGAAGATCGCGAACGTCCTAAGCATGCTGGAAAATATCCCTTTTCCTTCTCCTACCATCAGGTTTGTGCTTTCGATGGTACGCGGTCTCTTCAATATCGCCGATGATGCCGATTCAAACATATCATGCACTCAACTCACGCCGTGGTCTTCATCACGCAGCCTTTCAGCTCTCGCTTTGACTTTCAAATCGAAGCAACAATTCGACTCCATTTTTGTGCATCTTCGCTCGATGCCTCAGATCATCTTAGAAACGGCTATCGCGATCCGTAAGTAGGCCTTACCTGGGGAAACTTATGCCAATCCGGAATTCAAAAAGAAACGCTAGCCATGCTCGAAAGCCGCTGGTCAATTCGTCAAATCATGTGTCAACCTCGCCTTTCGCTCGCGATACATCGAAGTTCAAGTCAGAGCAGTACACTGCATTCGTCCTAGACTGCCTGGTGGGGCAACATTCAAGCAATGGTCGTACGATCTCGCGTATCCTCAGACCGTTTGACGCTCTTCATCGCTATAATGTTGTATCAACAATCACTTACTCGCACTCAAGACGGTAGCATGATCGTCCAGAATCTCGACAATTTACTGAACCTCGAACCACGCAAGCGCTCAGGCAAAGCGTGGGGCAGTGAGATGGCTTTCCTATGGACGAATATCGCTTATATCCGCAGCCGTATGCTATTGTTTGGTCGATCTCGAAGCCAAACGCCCGTCCAGTGTACGGACGGCGAAGAACGCCGGAGAAGCAAGACAATGATGCACCGTCGGCGACAATGGCAGTAGGGCAGACCAGGTCCGTGAGTCCGTAGTAAGGAGTCAAGCAGAAGCTCTGCGACATCTGTTCACCTGGACTGTGAAGTTACTGCAAGCTGATCGCTATACGAACCGTCTGTCGTGACCATTTCGGTTCCCAATGGAGTGAGAAATGCCAAAGGCGATCAAAAGTGGACGGGTTGAGGTGGTAGGGTGACTCTGTATCTGCTGTACAGGAGCTAGCTGCCGTCTCGGAGCGGCTGAAGAAGTGGACCGAGAATAAGTTGTAAAGCTCGAGCGCTAACGCAATGCCTGTCCCGCTATTTGTTGTGAATAGGAAGCCACCCGTGACGTCTGGTGTCCAAGACCTCTTGCTACAAATGCAACCCATGGTAGGATTGGAGATTCCACTTTGAATTGCACAATCAGCCACACGCAAAGCAGAGGGACCCGATCACACGAGACGCAACCACAGAAAGCTAAGGGCACTGCTTTCGTACGCGCTGTCTTCACCCGTTGCTCCAGGTGTCGCTACTCCGCTCCTCATATTGTCACAAATCATCGAAACATTTGATCTGACTTTACACTCTACCTCCGTGATTGTTACCTATACGCGCTTTGTTTCCATGCCGTCGTGTTACGATTTACCTAGAGACAGGTTCGAACATCGAGAGTGTATGACGAGCTTATGGATCATGAGCTGGATTGGTTGATTTTCATGAATTTCGCTAGGAAAGATCAACAAACGTAGGATGAGAATCGGAGTCGGAGGAGTATGAGACACTACCTAAGCTGATGTTGTTTGCATGCCCAAACGGAAAAAGAAGACGAAAGGAAAGGAATGAATGAAAATTGGCCGGGGTGGTCAAGTTGGGCGCACGTCCCGGTTTCTTTCAACCCCTAAAAACCCCTAAAACACTCTGACCCCTACAAAATCCCTAAAGCGTCTGGTCATTCTATTCCGACACTCCCCCTTGAACAGCGAGTGTTGAATACCAAGCAAGGTGCAGAGTCGAGAAAATGTCTGGGTGTAATAACGCATTGCCTAGCCAGTGGCCAACTACGCTATCCGAGCATCGCATCGCACTATAAAAGGTCACGATAATCGGGATTCTGCTGAACCTCCCGATTCTGGCTATATATACCCGAGGATGTTGGTCTTGGTAGTTGTCATTCATGACACTGGGCAGGAAGTGATTTTGTGAGCAGGTCTGCTAGGTTGTTGGCAGAAGGAACATGTAAGAGTGAGATTCAGTTGTCAAGAGCCTCTTCTCTTACAAAGTGGTGGGACATTGCTATGTGCTAGGATTGTCCATGATTGATTGGGTTCTTGGCAAGTGCTATCGATCTAGCTTTTTGTTGAGGAGGGGAAGAGGATCTTCACCAAGTCCAAGTTGTAGATCGTCCAAGAGGTGTCAACGCCAAGTAGCTTGTCGTGCACCGTCCACTGAAGCCATGTATTCCGCCTCTGTAGTTGATAGGGCAACAGTCGGTGGCCTTCTTGACTTCCAAGCTACTACTCCTCCATAAACTTTGGATATATAGCCTGTGGTTGATTTTCTGGTGTCCAAGTCTCCTCTCGATAATATTGAGCCGGCTACTTGTGGGAATGGACGATGGCGTGTTTCTTCATGTTCGAGGTCAGTCGCTGGTATTGCTTAGAAATTGCTAGGTAACGAACGTCATTCACAAGGTTATCGGTTTCCCCCAGTTGTCGGACACTGAGGTGAAGGAGACAACTTTCAGCAATCCGAATATTATGGGACGATGGCTGCAAGCACTGGAATGCCAGATATCTGATCAGAATGAGAGGCGGAGCTTGCTACTCCCTGACCATCTAGTACGATTTCACTTGCCGCATCCATCTCACGCTGTTAAAGCATGTATTGGAAGCTTTCCAAGCCATCAAGAACTTTGTCACTCTGGCGGAGGACCAGCTGAAATACAAGGACAAGGTCATATGACCAGACAACAGCGGCGACTTTACATCCAAACAAGTCAAACGATTGTGCACCATACAACATGAGCTTCAACAAACTCGGACCAAAATACTGAAAAGGCCTGTTCATGAGCTACGCACACCCTGGCAGCACGGCAGACTACTGAGTCTATGCCATTCAGCACAGAAAGATAGTGATCACATGTGATACTGTATTCATTAGCAAGGCAGAGGAACCTCCAGTAACACTTGTCCCAAACTCAAGACAGACTGATGTCAGCAACAACATCGACAGGGTCACAATATCGAATCCCAAGGATCCTCAACCTCAGGTTGATCTTCCTCCTTCTCCTCCACAGGCGCTGTTATGGCAACTAGCAGCTTTGGATGCTTATCGACAACAAACAGCTGAGCGTGTTGAGGCTTCACCACCCGCTTCTTCTGCCATTTCAGGACATCCCCTTGGTCTTGCGGACAACCCAGATAATTGGGGAAAACTGGCAACAGCAGCACTTGCAGCATAAGGTGCCTCATGCTCTCAACCATACTGAGAAGCAATATACTTGGGCAAGGGGAAGCAGTGCAAAATGGCAATGAAGGAAGAATTAGAGAAGATGGAGAAGTACAAGATCTGGGAGGTGGTGTATTGGAAATTAGCAAACCGGAAACTCAAAGCAGGATGGGTATACACTTGTAAGATCAACGGCGAACCCGGCAAACCAGCAGCATACAAGGCTAGATGGGCCGCTAAAGACTTTTCTCAAGTCGAGGGTATCGACTTCAACGAGTTACTTGCGGCAGTAGTACATGAAGACTCATTTTAAGTATTTCTATTGCTAGTGATTATAACAACCTCGAATGCAATCGAGTCAACATCAAAGCAGCTTTCCTCCTGAGTGATCCTCAAGACACGAGCTACTTGGAACCAACAGAGGAAAGTAACACTATATGGTCTCAAACAATCGCCTCGGTGCTTCAACAAAGCGTTGGATGTCTGGCTCAAATCACAAGGACTAGAACCAACGAAGGCTGATCCTTGCTCTTATGTCTGACATCGTGAGGGGGAACTACTCATGCTCTTGGTCCATGTGGACAATCAACTCATCGCATGCAACTCTCAATCTGCTCTGGACTATTATTGGAAAGCCGTGAACACCAAATCTGAGAGCTCTGACTCAGGACCAGCTGGCTACTTCCTAAGCTTCAACATCTATAGGAAGCAGGACGGAAAGACACTCTATATCTTTCAAGAACATTACATGGAAGCAATGTTGGACCGATTTTGACATCTCAACCTGCAACCCATGAAAGAATTCTTTTACGTCATGCACTGATTATCGGACAACTCCCCATATCGGACACTCCAGCCAAGTTTGTTCCCATTCAGATATCACATCATGCATCTTACAATCTCTTGACGTTACCGTGGCGGTTACCCAGATGTCGGCATGTAGTAACTCAAGCGGTTTAAACTCGTCGATCATCAGGAGGCGAGGGAAGACGACCAGTCTTGCCAATAATGCACAAGTGACAGACAACTTTATTGACATCACTAGTAGCAATACTGCTAAAAACTCCTCTGCTAAGCCTGCCACCTTTTACTAAACGCATCTAGATGACCGAGTCGGTCATGCCAGGCTGTTAGATCATCAGCTGATGTTGCAGAAAGCGCAGTAGCAGGATGACTTGCCTTAAAAACATAGAAGCCGTTCTGATAGGGTGCATTGCCAATGATAGTACCATTGCCTTGAAGGATCACTTCTCATTCATTGAAATTCAAGCCGAAAGGAAGAGGGGTTCCATAAACCAGATCACGTTGCATGAGAGATCACGAAAAATGGGGACATCATGGACGGTGAACAAGCCGTGGAAGTGAGCGATCCTTTTGCCGTAATCAGTAGACAGGTATCGTTGCCGATTTTCAACGCCTTTGGACGAACTACTGAAGCGTTTTACTGGCAGTCTTGTTGACCATGTGATGAGTAGCGCCGGAATTGATAATAAATTTGTCACTACTAGTAATGTGAAAGGCGAGTGCAACGTTCTTGCGGTTGCTTGCTCTCATTGTCCTTGCCCTTAATGTTTTTGTTGCGGAAACCTATAGCAGCGTTTGCGGTTGCTGTATCTTCGGTAGAGCGATGCGTCCACTCTGCCTGCACCGCAGCTTGCACGGCTGCTGAAGTGAGCTGGATACAAGCCTGCATTCCCCTCATAAAATGTATAACATGGACGAAGTCAGTTTCTCTCTATCAAACAGTTGCCGCACCCACAGAGTAGCCCCCAGAGGTGTCTCTATCAAGTCCCAAAACGTCTTCGCCGCTGTCACTCACATAACAGTTGTTGCTACCATCACCACTACCGACGCTCCTGTCCGTCCCTTTCTCATATACCAAGGTGGCAACATGCTCAACAAATGGGTGGATGTAAGCGACAAATTGTCTAACATGATTCAGACTCAGGCTATATCAGCGGCTACCTAATGCTTAGGTGGCTGGAAACGTGCTTTGACCCATACACTCGCAACCGAGCTACGAGCAACAGACGGCTACTCTTCCTCGATGGTTATGATACACACATACAAGTAGCCTTCCTCGACGCATGTTGGGCTAAGAATATGGTCTGTCTTCTCCTTCCAGCCTCTCTCAGCGGTGTATCTCAGCCCATCGATGTTGGTTTCTTTAATACGCTCAAACTCAAGTACCTACCACAAACAGATTGACAACTATCAACTTGGATCCACATCTGTCAGAGTGATGAAGGTGTACTTCTACCAGTGGCTACAGCAAGCCCTGAAACCTACGATTACTGAGAGGCAAATACTAGCTGTGTGGGCGAATGCAGGACTTGTTCCCCTTGATCAGATTGTCATGCAAGCTTTGCCCACAGCACCCCCCCAGCACAGCAATCCCCTTATCAATACCCCTAAGAGCTCCTGCGCACTCAGAGAACTCAACAGGAAGGTTTGCAGAGGAGAAATCAATCTGAAAGGCACCTTTTTGAAGACAGAAAAGGTGTTGGAGAAGGCACAAGCGGAGAAGACACTATTATAGTAGGCCTTAGCAAGACAAGAGGCTGCAGAAAACTTTGTTTAAGGTAGCGAGGGTGAGCAACAAGCGTACAAGCATGCCCCAGGGCCAAATATTCGATCAAGAATACTGAGACAATCATCTCTGCAAACTTGCTGACAGAAGGGACAAGGCAAAAGTGGCAAGGCAGAAGAAGAAGGCCAAAGCTCAGGCTACAGGTAAGCTACATGCACAATTCTTACATATTCTGGTAGAAGAAATTATGTTCTATGAGTTTACAAAGTTGTAAGGTTCTAACATGCATGCATGACAAGTTATGAGCAATCCTCACAGCAGCACAGACAATCCGTAAGCGTCTGAGTGGCTGGTGCATCCAGGTGTCACGAGTTTACAAGTACTAATCCAGGTGGGTACTTGGGGAAGGTGGCCAACCCTGCTGATGGGATACCTCAGTGGTTTCCTTGGTTCCAGTAGTGCAGATTGGCACTTGTATACATGAGCACAGGATTCATACATAGTTTTTCTGTGACAAAGGTATTTTCCTTTGTCTTGTTCACTATTATTGTGTGTCATGAATGACAACTACCAAGACCAACATCCTCGGGTATATATAGCCAGAATCGGGAGGTTCAGCAGAATCCCGATTATCGTGACCTTTTATAGTGCGATGCGATGCTCGGATAGCGTAGTTGGCCACTGGCTAGGCAATGCGTTATTACATAATAATCGGGATTCTCGGGTCGAGTGTTCGATTCCTGCCAGGGGTGCAAGGTTTTCGACTTGACTTGGAAAAGGGGTGAGACCCTTTTCGGTTGGGATATACCATAAGTTGCAGGAGCAACTTCCCGTTGTGAGGTAGATCAGAGTGTCATGAATGACAACTACCAAGACCAACATCCTCGGGTATATATAGCCAGAATCGGGAGGTTCAGCAGAATCCCGATTATCGTGACCTTTTATAGTGCGATGCGATGCTCGGATAGCGTAGTTGGCCACTGGCTAGGCAATGCGTTATTACATTGTGCAAGTGGAGCATTCTCTATGTCAGTCCCAAATCATGTACACTTGATACTCAAATTGCTCCTTGTGAGTTGTGACTTGGTCCTATTTGTACCTTGTATTGCCCAGTGCAGGCCTGTTGTACGGACCGGCCCCCGACAGCAAGCACCAGCATCATGGCAAGGCCACTACTTGGATCCAACAAGTCTTTACTCTACTTTGAAATTATGATATGCAATTGGTGGCAGGATGAGAGCCATTCTCTATGTTGGATATTTCCCCTGTCAGTTGGTACTTCTCACACTGTGCCCATCATATGCAATCGGTTGATCTTGAACTTAGAGACATGAGATACTCTCTTGAGAGGTGACGGTCATAGTGCACGCCATGCCACCAAACTTTACACCAAAGGAACAATAAATCTCAAATTATCCACAGGGTGTTTATCTTTGCCTGTCCGGGTTCTGGGTAATCATCCCGTCAACCACGGACTCAATCTGAGTATCACATCAAGAGGCACAGAGTCAGTTTTACACCTAACACTTTGCTCAGTAGTTGGGTCCTCGTTCCAGGTCCGCAGTGGGTCATTGTTCGCTATTCTTGCTAACGAGCCCGGTTTCTTTTTCCAGGTCCAAAGTGCCTCGGGTCCAAAGTGCCTCGGGGGACGGGTGGTAAGCACAGCGAACAACCAGGGTGCCTACAAGGGTTATGGCGGTGCCAGAAAACGTGCAGAGACAGCGGTGACAAGGGGTCTTAGTTACGGAACCTACGTGGTGAGTGGTAACGTTCACACTGGAAATGACTCATAGTGAGGCAGACTGCGCACTGTGCCAGAAAGCCGAGCCTCAACGCGATTTTGATAGTAGAGAGCGAGGAAGCAAACAAGCTGGATCCTCGTTCACGCACCCAACGTTTGGAAGTCTTTGATTGTGGTCCCAGATTGGTCAAACATAAGTCACAGGAGCCCGGGTGTGGGGGCGAAATGAAAAGCGGAGCTCGCGTTCCCATAGTTCAGCGTTCAACGAGCTTTGTCGTTGCCACCAGGTTAAGACCGGGTTAAGTAAGGGAATATGTTTCGACTGAATGGTCTTTAGCTATATGCGTCAAGTTCATGAGTAGATTTCAGTGATGATTAGCTTTGGTAAATCGGTCTGCAAGACCAACAGTGACGGATCAAGAAACACGAACTGGGCCAATCTAAGGCATAAGATTAGTATGGACGCCCTTCGATATGAGTTGAAACCCTGAGCTCTCAGTCTCCCTCCTTGTTCCGCCTTGGACGAAGCACGAACAGCTCGAGAAGGTGTTGGCGATGCGATGCATATATGTTTACGAGGGTGTCGGCTTCTTGAAGAGATATCGCATCCCGTATGCATCTTCCCCATCGGCATCTACAGGGGCATCAGAGAAGCAAGCCAAGGGTGTTACTCACAATATCCCTTCTCCATGGCATGGACCTCGAAGCCCAAGGTGTCTCGATATAAGGAGATCGCAGCTCGATTTGATTTTCGGACATGTAACGTGATGTGCGATGCGTTGTAATGTGCCACCATGGCTTCCTCTGGAGAGAGTCAGAAACGTCACATTGATCACACTCACGTGATTGCTTCATGAGCTTGTTGGCAAGACCGAGACGACGGTAGGGGCGTAAGACAGAGATTGATGTGACATGACCGCTAGGCTCGTCACTAGGTTCTTCTTCCCTGCCAGGATTAGCACGAGTTCCTTCCCGATCACTCACATCTTCGCAAGTATGTACCCAACGATGCGACCTCGAGGGTCAACGGCAACATATGACAGCTCGGGCCATGTTAATGCGTGGTATAGGTCTACGAGATGCGTTAGTTCCGGTCACGCTGGGGCGAAACGGGCAACGATGGAGTGGTAAATACTACGTAATGGCGACGTTCGGATATATGATGGGACAGCAATAGGACTGACAGTATTTGAAAGTGTAATTCTCAGGCAGATTGAGCAGATTGGCATTCTGCATACCCAGTAAATCATCGACCTGCAGGGGCAAATCACCAGAGTATGTCAGCCGAGACCGTTTCCACGAGGGAAGTCGTGGAAAAAACCCCGTGGATCCAAGGGGCAGATACGCACAGTAGCTTGTCTGATATCCATTGCAGACTGAGCAGGAATCTAGCGAGGGGTTCAAAAGCAGATGAAAGAGAGAGAGAGAGAGACAGAGAGAGAGAGAGAGACTGAAGAATGGGTGATTTCAACATTGTTCTCAAACGCTGCGGTCATTGATCTATCGACGGAATCAAATCAACGTCAACATCTGACAGCTTGTTTCTGCTTTAAGGCTACATCAAATGATAGATCTTTCTTGTTGCCTCATTACCTCTTATACGATAACACCACATCCCGCAGATGTCGTCACAAGACGTCCGATCCATCCTCAACCTGCCTCAAGCTGGGCCATCACAGGCTCGTCGTGCTGTCGCGATTGTGAAAAAGCCGGATGGTATCTCACGAGAGCTTTACGCTTTGATAGGGGACAATGCCCCCTCTCTCGCAGAGGCGCAAGCATCGCTCGCCGCGGTCAAGTATCGTGATAGACCGGGAATGAGAAAGAAGGTGAAATGGTGAGTGCAGACTCGAAAGAGCGTGGCTGACGATCAGGCAATGGACCGAGTTCACTCCGGCTGCACGTCGTGATGGCATTCGATTAGGTCATTGGGCAAGGGTGACGGACAGAGATCCCCAGGATATAGGTGGGTGACAAGAAGACGGGAAAGCCGCTGATGCTGTAGTCGACTATTTCGGCAAGTTCAATACACACGGTCCTTCCGTCATGGAGTACAGTCAATACGAGTATGACCAGCACTTGGTGGATCCCGACTGGACTCCGCATGAGACAACATACCTGTTCGACTTGTTGAGGACATACGACCTTCGGTTCATAGTCGCGGCAGATCGATACGAGTACATGGGGACCTCTGGGATTGGACCAGTTAAGAAAAGATCCGTCGAGGTACGTTTACAACATTCACCAAGCGACTGACAAGCAGGAGATAAAGGATCGATATTACACCATTTGTCGCCGGCTGGTGCGCACAAGAACGGCGACAGATCCACAAGCACAGCAGCAACTGATTCATGCTTATGCGTTCGACAAAGGTGGGTCACAAGTCCTGCTTACAATGCTAACACTGTAGCGCGAGAGACAAAGCGTAAGCAGTACGCTTCAGAGTTATTCCACTTGACTGCCGCGGAAATCGCAGAGGAAGAGGCCTTATATATCGAGATTAAGCGTATGGAGCAGAACGAACGGAGATATCGAGCGGACCGGGACGACCTTATGCGTATGGTTATGGGGTTGGACAGTGGACTGGTTGATATTGACCAAAGTAATATCGAGACCGTCATTGGGGTGGACAAGGTGAGTATTTGTTGTTATCAGTGTGATGCTGATGTGCAGAACAAAAAACGCAAACGACCCGAAGAAGAGGCATTGGTACCAAGCCCGGTAGCACCTTCCAAGAAGCAGAGAGACTCTGCGGCATTTGGTGCGTATCGATACTCGAGCGAAAGCTAACCTGCAGACATTGCTCGTTGCATCTATCATGTGCCTCCGCCTGTCACAAATCAACATACCTCACACCTGGCCAGCAAACATCCAATTCACCAGCCGGCACACCTCCGATCGACCAAGTTGCCGTTGCCGAAACCCACGGCGGCAATCAGGATCACCGAATTGCTCAACGAGCTGGGCATCAGTGCGCATAAGCTGGTCATGCCAACAAGGGGGAACCTGGAGATGTTCGAAAGTCTCCTTCAAGCTTCCGGCGCGTTGATCGATATGAAGAGGCAAGTGGACAGAGTCGAGCAGGAGCTTCGGACGGTGAGAGCGCAGAGAGAGGGTTTGGTCCCGTTCGAAAGAAAGGTGAGCGGGGTGACCATAAAGGGTGATATCAGGCTAAGGTTACGCAGGTTCGCTCGGAGTCTGTCGCGTCGACTGATACTACCACAACCAATAGGCGCAGTAGAGGTCTATAGGAAACAGTCTGTCAGGATAGGAGGGCAACGTCGAGTGTTTGCCTATTAGAACACTAAGGATAGCAGGACAGTGACTGTGTTGAAATGCATATTCCCGGTTGTCTAGGCAAGGTTGTAGCTTTTGGTCCACAAGCACTGAAAGGTCCCCTGGATGCTCCCACATGCAGGACCATTGGGAGCGACATGATGGACATCGAGGCATGTAAACAGCTATGTAGGGTGGAACGCAAGATGATGATGGGAAAACTCATACTGTAAACACAAACACGCTGCCACGTGCAAAAATACTCACCTCCACCATAATTTTACAACATTTCATCTCCTTAGACATTTATATTTCGTTTCCTCCCTTCTCCAACGATAAGCCTATGATCATCTGAATCAACATGGCAGCTCCTCCGTACCTCGAATCAGCGTCAACGCTGATCAAGTCGCTGCGTGCAGCCTCGGACCCTCCCATCGAGAATGGACCGAAGAAGATTGAGATTGCACGGGAAGCATGGGCTGCGACCAATTTCCATGTTCCCAGAAAGGCAGAGGTACTCCGAGATTGGGTGGTGGAAACATGGTCGAGGGCTGGGTGAGTACAACAAAGATTGTCATCGGCTAATGGTCCTAGGGCTACACTCTTGCAACCCGACTACCATCGACTGCTCCTCGAGACAAATCCCCACACCTCCATCCCTAGCATCGCTCCCCTTCAGCTCATTTCTACCTTCTTCACCACTTTGTCTACTGAACCGCCATTCCTGTTCAACCTAGCTGCCGATTCATTCAGCAATCTCTTCCGTCCTGATGGTGTCCACAAAGCTGAGGCTTGGGTAGATGTCTGGGCGACAATGATGAAGTACCTAAGCGATGCTCACGAATCGCCAACGCTTCTCCCAATAGTGAGCCTTGTCTGTGCTGGGGTGAACCATAGTCAAGCGTCCAGCGCGAACGTAAAAAAGGTGGGTGTCCTATTTGAAACTGCGCTGATGACAGAATGCGCAAACTGCCATTGCGACATACCCAATGCACGCCCAAGCCTACCTACGCCATCCTGCCCTTCGGGACATGTTGAACCATACCATTGCCGCGGTCCTCTTCCATCCTTCTTTCCTCCTTACCGACCCTCTCCGCGTACTCCTGAAAACCCTAACTTCTCCCATCCCACTCGACGCGATCTCCCCTCTCTTCAACGAATTAGTATCCATCTACCATTCGACCCGCTTCAACCTCTTTGCGCAGGCATCCAGCAGCAAGGTCGCCCATGACGTTTTCGTTGCCAGCAAGGAAAGGGAGGCGGTGAGGGTCGCCCTGGAAGCCGTCGTGAGCTACCTCGACAGCCTGGTCAGCAACGAACCGGCTTGGACATGCCGATCGCAGATCTGGCGAGTGGTAGCAAGGTGGGGAGGCTACATGGAAAGGGAATCCGCTTGGGGCCGACTCGTTGAGCACGAAGCGAGGAAGGCTGAGGCCGCACTGACTAACTCGGACTGCCTTGGTTCAGTACTGGAAGTATTGGCTACTCTTGAGCAACTCGATCACGATCAAACCCGATTGTCCCAGGATGTGATACGATGGTGTATAGCTGTAGGTTTAGTCTTGGATGACTTTCGCTGACCGGCAGACTCCGCCTGCCCACCATGCCACTGCCGCGATTATCCTCTCCTCCCTCCTTCGGTTTCACCAATTAACCCATTCTATTCCAACATTCTTCTCTCTGATCATCACCTCCATTCAAGGGTTGTTCAACGATAATCTTCCTGACGACGCAGTCCGTTCACTTTACCAACTCACGGTCAGCGGGCCGCTACTTTCGCGACCAATGCGCGAACAGCTTGTTGCAGCGTTGAGATCCACTGTTCCCGGTAAACGCAGATCTTCTGCATGGGACAGCATCTTTCGCAGCCTGTTTCCAGACGAACCGATCACCAAGAAGAGAAAGCGGTCCGAGCACTCGTCCGCTGCCGCCGCTCGCACAGCCATCCACAGCAGACTTATCTCTTATTCTCTCCAGTCTGCCACGGACAGCGAAGACCCTGAAGACATCCTGCCTCCTGTGGACGAGTATATCGGTGACTTGTCCACAAAGCCACGAAGCTGGTCCCAGAGCATCGCCAACGCCGCGAAAATCCGGGTGTCCATACATGCGGAACGATTGTTGCTTCGCCCGCTCATGGCAGTCGAAGAGCTCTCCGAGAACATCAGGGACGATTCGGAATTGCGCTCGGAAGCGGTGAGTGCGATCCGCCGTTCGTCGCTGACCAGTAGATGCGCTTTTACTTCCATCGAGCTGCCCTCAGTCTTCATCAAGGCCAAACTGTCTCTACTACACCTATCGATGCCATCTTGTCAACTTTGCACCCGTCCTCCTCTTCTTGGCAGATCGTTTCCCAAAACCTTCCGATATTAGAGTGAGTTAGTTACAAACTACCACTGCTGACTGTAGTCTCATTTGCACTTCTTCACAAATGACTGAGCTCGCCAGTTCCATCGCTGCTTGTCCACTTGAGCAGCTCTCATGCAGTAGCACTTGGGAGTTACCGAATCTCCGAGGTGAGTAGTCGATGTAGGCATTGCTGACCTCAGCCGCCCTTCAAACTCGTGTTTCCTCACAAACCGTTCCCTTTCTCAACTCACTTCCACCTTCATACCTTGGTCGAAAGAAACGAGCTGGTGCAATCGAGCTCGTCGTCAACACGGATTTCACGTCCGCGGTAGCATGGCTTGATCGCATGATTTCGGAAACAGAAAATCCTGCGCCTCTGGTAGGTTCGACATCACCGACGTTGCTGACTTCCAGGTATCCGGCGATACGCTACCTCGATTGATTCAGATCGTTGAGTCCGGCTTAGCCACACCGCTTTGGGTGAAAGTCGTGAGGTGAGTGATCGCACGCGACTTGACTGACACTTAGCTATCTATGCCGTCACCAAGAGAACCTGTCCTCCGCTATCACCCATCTGCGCCCAACGGACAACCCAGCTACGCTTGTCTTTTGCGAGCAACTCATGCTTCAACCTTTAGAAAGGTATGTGAAACTAGTGGACATGACTAACCATTAGCTTCTCCGTGGAATTGCAAGATCAATTGGCGACGTTGGGCAATAGCACCATGAACGCCCTCCGACCGCTTCTTGAACAAAGGGAGGTGCTCCCAGCATGGAACATCATGTACAATTTCTACCGCTGGTTGGGCTTGACGCGTGAGTTCACTTGTCGATGCTTCGCTGACAACAGCAACCCCAACCGGACTTGGGCATAAGTTGTGCTCCTCATTATTGCAAGATCGCTCTGCCCGTCATGCTAAAGCTGCGCTGGAGTTGCTGGCCATCGAGTCGACACCTGTCGACGAAATAGTGTGCTTCTGCGTGCTTTTCTTCGATTCTTTCCCAGATCGTAAGTCTGGAGTGCCGTGCATTGCTGAAGCCCAGTGCAAATCGACGTTCTTCGAATTTTCAAGGACACCACCGACGCGATCAGTGCCTGTATCGAGCTTCTCGGTCAATCACGTCATTACCGCGCTACGCTACACACTCTGCGCCTTCTCGCAGTATCAACTATAAGTGAGTATGCTGGATTGGAATTCGCTGACCGTAGAACCCCAACTTGTACGAACTGCACTGCGAGCCGGTGTGACCGATTTACAATTTGCTTCCGCCATTGTAGAAGAAAAGGTAAGCTAATGGCTACGACCATTGCTAATGACAGTTCTCCGCGCTCCACACGGAAGATATACGCCTGCTTCTCGAGTCGATACTTCTTAACTTAACGCAGGCTGTACCCGAAACCTTCCGTAGCGTGGTACACACCATCACGGTCCTCACACGACGCCGACCTGAGCTCATCCTCTCCGCCCTTCCTGAACTCGTCGAGGTGATATGCGCCCTCTTTACCTGTCTTCAGACTTCTCCAGCTATATCTCGGAAACAAGCGCAACTCCTGTCTCGTCTTCTGGTACTTTTGGCCCAAACCCGTCTTGGTACCAACCATGAAACGAGTCCGTTAGCAAAACACATACCCGCCATATTCGTCGCTTATGTTCGCGCCGGTACGGATCTCCACTCTGGTTATACAACATCGGTCCGTCGAGAGCTTGAGCCAGGGTTATTCGCCCTGTGCAGTTTGGTCACTTCCGGAGGTAGGGTCAATTCCAGAGGACGGGAAGGAGAGGGTTTAGCAGTGCCATTTGGGTTAGGAGAAGGTATCTTTTCTGAAGGCGAGCGAGATATGTACGCAGACTTGTGGAAATCATGGAGCAAGGCTCGTTATACCGGTCAAGGATAGCATGCATGTTATGTTCAGTTCCTTGGACCTAAGCCCGAAAATAGGGTAGCAAGCATGTCTTGTTGAGCGGGACCGAGGTGCGCATTGTACTGAGGCGGTCGGGGAGCGAAACCTGCAGGCATCGGCGGTGGAGGACGTTGGAAAAACTGAGGAGGCGGTAAATATCCTGGTGGAACATTGGGGAACGGTCCTGGCGGAGGAGGACGAATGAACGGGGGATAACCCGCTGTGGGGTCGTGAGGTGGCGCATCGTACATGCCTGGTGGAGGTCGAGCATATTGGGGGGGAATTGGGAGATGGGATGGTGGTCGTGTGTACTGTTGTTGTGCTTGACTGAGAAGCTGAAGCGGATCTGGAGCTCGTTCTTGAGGATTGCCGTACAATTGCTGTAACAGAGGGTTGGGTGGACGAAATTGCCCTGGATACGAATTTGGGCTGACGTTGACGGTCGTGTCCCTCGGGGATTCCTGTTCCGGCGACTGGGAATCAGCAGAGTCCGTAACCTCCAATCTCACTTTAGTAGACAGAAGTCCCATCAAACGGGCCATCCGTTCGTCCCTTGGCTCTTCTTGTGTCTCGTGTGGGCTGGGTGCTGGCCTTGACAGAGATTCCGGCTCAGCAGAGGACTCTGGTGCACCGAAGAACTTTTGGAAACGACTAGTGAAAGCCGATGTGGCGGGTTTCGCCGAAGTTTCCTCGTCAGAAGCGTCTCGAGCTTGAGTGAGGTAGTTTGCGGCGTTAAACGGTTTTGACTTGAAGCTTGGGGGTGCGCCAAGGGGAGCCGACGATGAAGCGATCGCTGGATCAGAACCGAAGAATCCCTCCCCTCTCCAGTCACCGCCGACATCTCTCGCTTTCATGGCTCGCTTGTGAGCTGCGATCATGTCTTCGCCGGGGATAAATTTGATCAAAGGGTCCGAGCTCTGAGCAATGGCAGGATCTTCGAGAGCTGTATCATCCATCCACGCAGGCTCTGATGACTCGTCCTCGCGTTGCTGCCAATTCGGTCGACGAGGATCTCGAGGTGGGTTACGTTCTGGTTTGCGCCATTCGTCCTCCTTGCGTCGCTCCTTTTTCACCTCCTCACCCCCCAGACGAATGCCCGGCGTTCGAACAGAGAAACGACCCATCTGGCCACCGTAGGAACGATTGTCCACTGGCCCAGGATCAGGTCCCTCCGGCTGACGTCGAAGGCTGATTTGGTCAGCTTAGCCTCGACTGTCGGAGACTCACCCTATGTTTCTCGCACCTCGACCTATTCCTCTCCCTCCACCGATACCTCCACCAAAACCGAAGCCTTCTCCGAAACCACCCCGCCTAGACGTGGAAGGTGGACCTATAGAAGCGATTGCTGGATCGTCCAGATGTTGTGTTGGCACTGATTTGGCGCTCGAACTTCCTGTCAGCACCACTCCACACTTGCTGTACTCACCCAAACCACAACTCGTGAGTTTCCATGCCTCTTGGCGGAAGCGCATTGTGACATCTCTTGCCAATACGTAGCAGATCCCGCCTGGAATAGAATACGACATCTTTACGATAGGGACCTATACCCAATATAGTGTTCATCTCGGCGCTGGCGTCGTTGTCGTTGAGCTTGTTTTCGACGAGGTCTGGAGACAGGGGGGAGAAAGGGTTGAGGTTAGGATCAGGAGCAAGGAGTTTGGGCGATGTTGTTGAGCTGGGCGATACTACTTTTGTTAGCGTGCGTCACCAGAGGACGACTTACATGGACCCATGATGTGTTGCTATCGTGCTGCTTGTGACTACGGACGAGGAATCGGGGGGCAATGATCAAAAGGCAATGGCGCACGCAAGAAAGGAAACAAGGAAAGAGATAACCTGATGCTGTCGCTGCCACGTGGTCGGTTAAACCCCACATTCATGTTTGCCGCTGACGTCTAGAGTTATTACACTTTGATCCCCATCCTCCATACATACAACTATCTCTCTCTCTCTCTTTTTCTCTCTCATCTCTATCGTTTCAATCCTATCTGCCTACCTATCTACCTTTCCGCTCGACGTCTCAACACTAACAAACCCAGCCTTCAAGGCTTTGGGAGAATCCCACACCATGCAGTACCTTTCGAAAGCCTACAACTATTGTGAGTTACCAAAGTAGCAATACGTTGCTGATCCACAGACTCCGGTATCAACCCTGCAACCCTCTCCGGGGCTATCGATGTTATCGTCGTCCGCCATGTAGCAAAGGACGGTGCCGTCACATTATCCTCATCTCCCTTCCACGTTCGATTCGGGAAGCTTCAGGTGCTACGTGCAGCAGAGAAGCGAGTCACCATCAGACTTCCCAACAACCTTCCCCCTCCCCATATTGCTCCTTTCGGTATGAAAGTTGGGGAGACTGGCGAGGCTTTCTTCGTTGTCGAGACTGATGAAGAAGTTCCCGAAGACCTTTTAACAAGTCCTGTCGTTATGCCATCGCAGGTGAGTTAACCGCTATGATCGTGAGCTAACGCATAGCCTGAACTTCCACCATCCCCCCCAATATCGGACGAAGAGATGGCCGTGAATAACAATCTTGGACAGTCTCTTACCAACGAACCATTCGGCGAAACCGAACAGCAAGTTGAACACGACGAGGTGCTTGACGAGGTTGACTTTTTGGACCTCGATGCGCCAGCAGCCCAGTCAACATCCAAGTCGCTACTTAACTCAGCCTCGTCCTTCATCCCCTCTATTCCCTTCATTTCACCCTCTTCGAGCCATTCTGGCGCGTCGACCCCCAGTCGAACAAGAGTACCCAAGTCCAAAGAGGCTGATGTGGTGTCAAGCACCAACCCGGAACCCAATCCGATGGAAGCAGCTCCGGGCGAGTCCCACGACCTCCCAATACATGACCACAAATTGACGGATCATGAACAGTCAGAGGCATCCGGGGACCAGGGATTACCGAAAGTGGAATTCGGCGAAGGGGAGGGTCCCGAAGTGGTCTATGGCAAGGATGTTGTGCTTGATATGGCGGGATATCACAGCTCCAAGGGGCCTAATGTCGATGCGGCTTCACCACACGACGCGCTCATCGAAACCTTTATCCAGGACCTTCTCACTTCCGTGCAGCCCTCTTTGGATCGACCAGCACTACCAGGACATCGTGCCACAGAGCCCGACCTTCACCCTTATGATGATCCTGACTCGCCCGACTTGCCATCCGCCCTCGCTTCGGTTTCTATCTCCAAACCACGTCCACGACGGTCTGACCGTGGTCAGTCGGAACCCCCGGAGCAGTCCCCGATCCGGTCTCGGTCCCCAGAAGCCCCTATTCGAGCAGCAATGGACACCGAATGGGACTGGGCTAACGGACGTAAACTGGAAATGGAAAGAAGCGCATCAGGACCTATACCTCACATTGCAAATCATCGAAACGAGACCAGCACATTCACGGGGAAGCTGAAAAATGTCGAGGAGAATCCTTACTTATTCGTTCTTGAGGTGCATGACCGCACCCACACCTTTGAACTTGCTCTTTGTGACGAATTCATGCAAGAACGTGCGACTGTGAGTGCAAGGCATATGAAGATTAAGCTGACGCTGTAGGATGCTGAACGTGAGGCCACATTTGTGCGCCATCGTGTGACCTTTCAATCGTTCATCGAAGACCCATCCGTTGTGAATGACCCTCGTCTAGTAATCCGATACGACGACCTGTGAGTGATTCGCCGTTGGACCGCACTAACATTTAAGATACCTTACGTGGGCTACCGGCTACCGGCTGCTTTACGCTCTAGCAATGTATCGTCGAACTTTGGTTCCTCCTGGGCATACCGCCTCAGATCAAGCGTTGCCTTCTCTTTCAGACATCGGTGTGGACAGCACAGCACCAATCAGATCCTCCTCTGGTTACGGATGGTCCCGTTGGTGGCGTCGCGGCGAAAGTGGAGATTTATCGACCCACGAACCTTCCACTCCTTCTGACCTAAAGCCGGAACAAAGGCCAGAAGCCCCTACGTCCGGAAAGCAATACGCCAAAACATTGCGACTATCTTCCGACCAGCTTGTGAGTGGTGTATATATTGAACATACGCTGATGTCAGGCGCAATTACACCTCAAACCGGGACCAAATACCGTCCAGTTCTCCGTCACATCATCCTATTCTGGACTTGCCACGTGTACTGCGCGTATCTTCTTGTGGGAGGAAACGGATCAGATCGTGATTTCTGACATCGACGGTACCATCACGAAGTGAGTGATACTTATTTGAAGCATGCTGACAGCAGATCGGACGCTCTTGGACACGTGTTTGCTGCGATCGGCCGCGATTGGACCCACCTCGGCATCGCCAAGCTGTACACAGACATTGGTAATAACGGCTATAAGATGTTATACCTTACTTCCAGAGCTATTGGCCAAGCCGACACGACACGGGAATATCTGCGCAGCATAACCCAGGGGAATTACCGCTTACCCGAAGGCCCCGTGATCATGAGTCCCGACCGACTCATGGCCAGTCTCCATCGGTGAGTTCATTGTGCCATACTTGGCTGACATACAGTGAGGTCATCATGCGAAAACCCGAGCTGTTCAAGATGGCTTGTCTGCGAGATATACAGCGTCTCTTCGGTGCTCAATCCAAAGAAGCCTTCTATGCCGGCTTCGGAAACCGAATAACAGATGCCATGAGCTATCGGAGTGTCGGCATCGAGGCGTCCAAGATCTACACGATTGATTCTGCTGGTGTCGTCAAGACTGAACTTCTCTCCGCCGCGGGCCACAAGGGCAGCTACATTCAACTAGTGAGTTACACCGCATGGACTCCCGCTGACATTACTTCAGAACGATCTTGTCAACGAGGTCTTTCCCCCTGTTAGCACGAAATTCAAGCCCGAATTCACCGACTTCAACTACTGGCGAGCCTCCATTCCCGACATACCTATTCCTGATCTCGCTCCACCTTCTCCTGCCCTTTCCGCTCGATCCGACACTTCCGGTAGACTCAGTGTATTAGGCAAGATCGCTGGGATCGGTCGTCGTCATTCGAAACAGCCCATCCTTCCCACTACAGAACCTAGCTCTCGGCCATCTAGTCCACTTATCCGCCCTTCCATGACACCAAGCGAGTTGAGTGACCTGGACGACGATCAACGTAGTCAAATCAGCATGCCAGGCTCGTTTGATGAAGAGCATGATCATGTCGAGGACGAGTATTTTGACAACACCGTGAGGGATGTGGAAGCACAACACGAGGGCGATTCCTTTGACGACGACGCGATCTTTGACGATGACATTTTGGCTGCGGGTGAGATGCAACATGTCCCATTTTAGAAATTGTATATTATGCATTACATTGGATCCTGGATCGGGTCCGGCCCTATGGTTGAATTGCTATGTCGTCAGCTCAGCAGCGAACCGAAGTAACTCACGAGAAGAACAAGACTTTGATTGCCAGTGCCATGGCACCATGCAGAACGACCACGACTATGATGAGTAACCTCGCGAGCTTGTTGTCTCCCTGCGAAAGTCAGCACAGGTTCAGTCGTCTTAGAGACTCACTGTTGCTAACACTGGGTAGATATTTCCCGTCCTGAACGTCAGCGCGAACAGCATTTCGTACACTCACAAAAAGAATCCTGAGCTGACAGCTCCTCCTGCGACCAAAGCCCATCGCAAGATTCCGACCGGGATCAAACACACTAGACTGATAGGTATATACACTCCCATCGCATACCCGTAGATCCCGAGAGCCTCTGCCACACCCCAATCACCGACACCTAACCATTTTGTGGCACCCCATAGCAGCGCAGGGACAGCTAGACCATAGAAGTAGACCACTGATACAGCAGTCGAAAGGAGGGGCAGGTTTGAGCTCGCATGTGACGAGTTAAGATACTGGGTGATGGAGGCGATGAGAGTCGAGGTGGTGTAGAGGACGAGGATGAGTGTTGTCAATGTCCAAAAAGGGCCTACAAAGATCAGCTTCGTGTACACAATGCATGCTCACCATATAGATCTATTTGCCCATCACAGATTTCGGAAATGAAGCCTGGTCGGGGGATCATTGCCATGCTCAATCGTTTGAGTACGGCATTGGTCTCGACATCGAAATATGTCTGAAAGGAGATCAGCGGACGCCGAATGACAGGTGATCTCAATCTCACCTGATAGTAAGCGATGTTGAATGGACTGAAAGGGACTTCGGGAGGGGCTGGTGTAGTGGACCGTTGAGCGGATGAGTCGGTATTGAGGAAGGCTACGTACAAGGTGAGTAAAATCCTTCCTGAGCAATAACGCACTTACTCTTGAACTCGAGACCTGAACCGCCATTGTTGTCACCGGTCTGAGCAATGCATATTAGCCTCCTTCGACCATTCAACAACAGAGAATGACTCACGTCGTCATCGACATCTACGACAGCGTAGCCTTGTTGAGCCATATTGACTGGGTGAGGTTTAGGTAGGTGTTAAGCTGAATTAGATTGAGTGAGCAAGGTGAGTTATCATTATCGTCGTTGTATGGACAATACCATAGCCGTAATCCGCGCGACGTGTTCGATAACATCCTATTGCACGACTCGCGCGCGCCTATCTCTGCTGCGTCTGCACTACTAACTTAATACTACATACGGTTGTTGTCCTGTCCCGTGCTCTCTCTCTCTCACTCTGATCACCCTCTACATATACCTCTCTATTCTCCCTATACACAACAAGTCGGACGACCACGCCATTCATACAATCATCATATCACCCGCAAACGTATAGACCCCATAACTCGTTATTGAAGACCGTCTGAAACAATCGTCCCTTCTTCTACAGCTTGTAATCATCTACCGCCATGTCCACCCCTCAAACACCATCCTCGGCCGGTGACTTTTCAGCCTCGAATACGCCACTCAAAAAGTTCAAGCTTGTCTTTTTAGGAGAGCAGAGCGTCGGAAAGACGAGTTTGATCACGCGATTCGTGAGTGAATGTATCCCAAAAACCAGAATCGAGCTGATGGTCAACAGATGTATGACACTTTTGACAATACGTACCAAGCGACGATAGGTGTGTATCCTGACCGTTGGGCTGTGCTGACCCAGCAGGTATCGATTTCTTGTCCAAGACAATGTATCTGGAGGACAGGACTGTGCGGTTACAACTGTGGGATACTGGTGAGCGAAAGTCCTTGTCATGAGGTGAGACGTAGCTGACGACGAATCCAGCTGGGTGAGCTGCCATGTTTGAGAACAATAGGACCGTACTAATCCTTCAAACGACGTTCTATAATATAGACAAGTGAGTAAAGTGAGAAAAGCAACCGAACTAATACTTAGGAACGATTCCGCTCTTTGATCCCCTCATACATTCGAGATTCTTCTGTTGCTGTGATTGTGTACGACATAACGAGTGAGTATACCTTCGAGGCGAACCTGGCTCACACTTAGATCGAACGTCGTTCCTCAACACATCAAAATGGGTCGATGATGTGCGAAACGAAAGAGGGCAGGATGTGATCATAGTGCTCGTGGGGAACAAGACAGATCTGAATGATAAGCGGTGAGTTGCATGTCCCAGACGTCGGATCTGATCGCTAATATCATGTTCTAGCCAAGTAACACCAGAGGATCTTGACAAGCGAGCCAAGGAGCTCGGTGTCATGTCGATCGAGACATCGGCAAAGGCTGGGTATAATGTCAAGACATTGTTCAAGAAGATTGCGATGGCGCTCCCAGGAGGAAGTTCGGAAGTGAAAGAGGCTGCGAACACAAGTGAGTCGTAGAGTATGAGAACTAAGCTGACAGACAGAAATCGACGTATCCGCTCCTGCGCAAGAAGTGCCTCCGGCTTCAGGTTGTCAATGCTAGTTGTAAATGATATGTACCAGTATGACTCTCGGCTGTCCTGTCAATGGCAATTTGTGCGAGTCGTCACATTTCCGGCAGCCAGCTTTGCTTGAGACTCAGCCGTCTCACTGGGAGTAATAAAGTCGCGGACATTGCTCGATTAACTAAACCAAGAATTTCTGAGTCCTAGACACAGTACACAACCTCATGGGTCAACGTATACCACCTGTGCAGTCACTTCGACCTCTGCCAACTCGACTATCATCTTGAGTTGAGGTGGTCCGACTTTGCTTGACTGGTCCGGATTTATTGCAGGTCAAACTGGTTGATGTCGCACAAATTCACCCATGGCATGGCTTACAACAGTGGTCTAGAGCCAGATTCAACATGATACGGTGCATCTATGACATCTATTTGTTTGCTAACATCAATCAGGGTGAAAAGAAGTCCACCGCAGAGTACTGAGCTACGCCAAGAACTGGTATTGCCTGCAATACCCAACTACCAACACGAACAACTAGTACACGTACTCGAAATGAGGGTTCTCCTTATCAGTGAGATCGGCAAAGGCGGTCGCGTTGATGTCTTGATCGGGAACCCCGCCTCGCTCGAGGTGAAGTCGCTTCTTTCTGTTCTCGTACATGAACGCGAATCGGAAAGCGAAGAAGAGGAGGAGCTCGATACAGTTACATGTGAGGAGGGATCCGATACCGAGCTTGTAGGTGGGCGCTTGCTCGGAGCGGTAAAAGAAGGGCCCAACGATGTTACCGATACAGGCACCGAACCAGATCATACCGGATACAAGCATCTTCTTGGTTTGTCCACCGGTGTTGGAGGTGATAAGAGAGAGCGAAAGAACAAAGGAAGATTGGTATGAACCGGTAAGATAGCTAAAGCCCTTAGTCAGCTGAGATTCCCCCGCACGTTCGAAGCTGGAGAGACGACTTACAAGCAGATCAATCGGCCAACATAAGCATCAGTCGGGGCAAGGAGGAAACCCAAAGCACCGGCGATGGTAGGGAGCATGAACAAAGCGCAGACTATGGTTCGACTGTTCTTCGGAAGTCGTTCGTTGATCAGAGCACCAGCTGCGATCCAAATCACGACGAAAGCACCCTGAGGAAGACCGAGGAGAGCGGTTTTGAGATTGTCAAATCCGAGACCTTGAATGACCAAGGTCGAGAAGTTGCTGATTCCGCCGTTGGGAATGTTTCCAACAAGGCCAAGGAAGCAGAACATGTAGGTCTTGTAGTCGGTAAAGGTCTCGCTGCAATCTCTTATTTAGTTATGTCATATCGCTGCAGTAACATTCGACTTACATGACCTGGTGCCACTTGATTTGCCTGTGCTCGACACCAGTCTGGTTCTTTCGCATTCGCGCGATCATTATGCTGCAGGGACAGAATCAGGAATGAGCGAATCGAAAAAGAAAATCCATCTAAGAAATACTCACAGCTTCTCATCGTGCGAGAACCCTCGGAATGTGGCAGGGGAGTTGGGAAGGAGCAAGAGAAGCACAATACCCCATGCGGAGCAGAATGCGCCGACGATCAAAAATTCGTAGCGCCACGACGCAAGTGAAGATTTGATGCTACCTATTCCGTATCCAATCAAACCGCCGCCTAAGAGAAAAAATCAGTGAACGGCAAAACACGAGAGAATGAGGCGACGAGACGTACCTCCAACGCCAACACCGTTAAAGGCGTACCAGATCGAAATTCGGGAAGGTTGTTCGGCACGTGTGTAGTACATGGACGTGATAAGCATGAAAGCTAGTATGGGGAGAGGGAAATCAACGAGGTGTCTGCGACGATGGCCGTGGAACACATAAGCTTACCAGGATCAGCGATGGCCTCGAAAGCTCCACTGAGAACTCGAAGGGCGGCTATAGTGGCAAAGTTGTGGGAAGCGGCTTGACACCTAGAGTGATTGATCTGTCAACCGCGTGGTCATACCTTGTGAACCGCTTGCGCTGCACGGATACATACATGAGAAGGACTCCCCACATGAAGATATTGGCGCCCAGGTAATAGGCAGGAGGCAGGCGTTGCATGATCAAGTTGGAGGGAATCGCCCAACCTAACCAACCAAAGTAGAAAATACTGACAAATCATCAGCTCTGAGACATAGCCATTTCGACTCACCTTGACAACCAGGAGTATTGCTGACCGACAAGATGAAGGTCTTTCTTGATCCCGAAGATGGCGGCATACGACAAAGTGGTTTTATCGATATACTAGCCTTGTCAGTTTGGGTTGCTCTGCAATAGTGGACTCACATAGAAGAAGTAACAGATACCAAGGAGGGGCAAGATCCTTCGATCGAGTTTTCTCTTGAGTGCTTTCTCTGCTTGAGGCTCAATAGCCCCATCGTAACCATATTTTTCGAGCGCCTCTACGTAGAGGTCGGCATGTTGTTGCTTGATACGCTCAGCAGGCGTGAGGGGTCCAGTTGGCTTGTCTGTTGCTTGCTCTTCCAATCGAACGTCTTCCTCCTTTTCGGTTGGGTTCATGTTGGGCACTGATATTCGGTAATGTTCTCAATGGTAGGGCTATGGCGAACAGAAGTGGGGGGGGCATCTTGTCCACCCCATGTCGCCCCTTTATACATCCCTTTTTTCTGGCTGGGGAACCATCCGCCAGATACCGAGTGAAACCTGAGCCCCGATTCAAGTCGTAGGTATATTTCGGGTTTGCGTAGTTCGGGGGTTGCTGATTCATGCCATTCATTCATGCATGTGTGAAAGGGGCATGTGGGGAGGTCGGACCGATCCGAGTGGAGGGAATGACGTTGCGGTGAAGCGGTAAGGCATGGGAGGGTGAGAAGGAAGGATGGTGGCGGATAATATAGTTTTACGTTGTCCCTGTGTTCACGTTCTAGTTCCAATTTATTAAAAATAGCCCGTGCGCCAAGTATAGCAAAAGGCGAAACCCGGGCCGGAGAGTGGATGACTTCAGTTGACTTGAGTGCATGGTAACAGTCGGCATCAGTAACGTGAGTGACAGGGATAATACATCGACTTTTTGTTTATCGGCATCTCTCATATCACTTCAAGTTGTACGTCTTATCTGCACATCATCCATGAATACGATCAAAGTGGTCGAGTGGACAATGTAATGTACTTTGTTACTTGTGTGAGACGCCCAAAGCGACACCTTTCGATCAACCTGACTGTCGCGTTGAGTGATATTCTACCCATGTCCCTTGCGTCGGAAGGGCCCTATGCATGATGACATGTTTATCTCTCTTATGACTTACCTTCCATCTAACATTGCCGGAATCGCTACTCACCATGACCTTCAGAGATAGCATGGCATCCAACTCCACATCCTCAACCTCCTATCCTTCGACGATCTCCAGCTTGTCGCATTCTGCACTTGGACTCACAGACTCCCCCTTGCCTCCTGCTAAGAGCAAAATGACCGCGACATCTAACACTTCTTCTCCCAGTACACCAGCTCGATCTATACGAGATATCCGACAGTCCAGCTCGAGGTCATCCCTACGTCAAGAGGTTACAACCAATGCCGCTTCCCGTCTCGCTCAGCGGTCCACAGAGCTGCTTCGTCCGCCTCAACACAGGACTTCTCAGTCAAACACAAAAGGGACTGAAGGTAGTCCAAGGTCGTCTGCCAGCAACGGAACTCCTGACAAGTCACCTCGAGTTACTACTGCTTCTCCGAAAGTCTCGAATATCACAGCTCGATCACAACCGCAACAGTTGGCGAAGGATAGACCTCAGTCTACTCCAGTGACGCATATCACAGCATCATCCGCATCCAGGCAGTCCACACAGCCTTCACGCCCTCCGTCTTCGATGAACGCGATGATCGACACTCAGAAGCCGCCAACATCCCCTGCCGGCACAGAAACTACCATGGCAGAAGAATGGGAAGCGGAATTGGTCAAAAATGCACGGAATCTGAGTATTCGTCCAGCACCAGTTCGGGAGTCGTCAGCTAGAGACAGGGAGGAGCAGAGACAGAAGGACCTGGAATGGGAAAAGTCAGGCGTGTGGGAGAGCGGTAGGGACGCTGCGAGAGAGGCAGAAGACCGAGTCAGGAGGGATGCAGGACGAGAGATCGGTAAGTTTGTCGCATTGACCTGATCGTCAAATGCTGATTTCAAAGCAAGCCTATCCACCTTCGATGCCTCGCGTTCCAATTCGTGCTGCACCGACCGGTGTCACATCCGTTCATGTCGGTGTACGACCTCGACTCCACCCTTCCAAAGCGTCCGATTCCATGACTCGTAATCAACCTGATCCCAACATTCCTCCGCCACTCTTCTCTCCCGCTGCAGGGAGTAGCGACTTGCCCGATGACACAATCAGAGGGAGTTATAACACTCGGTATGATTCTGCTTTGGCTGAAAAGGCAAAGAAGGAGTATGAAGATTGGCTCGCGAAGAAAAATGAGCGAGAAGGAGGGTTTGGAGGAGAAGATACAGGTGGAACGCGAGATTGGGTTCCACGAGAGAGGGAATTTGCAAGGCCAGGTGCTGTGGAAGGGATAGCCCACTCTGATGGTTACGCTGGGAAGACGGTCCCGCAAATCGAAGGTCCGCCAGAACCAGTCCATTCATGGGGATATCCATATCCGAATCCATACGAGGGACAAGATTCGGATCATCCTCAGAACCCTATGTTTGCTGCCGAAAACTTCTACGCTCAACAAGGTTACTGGGATCCATCGTATTGGTGGGGTATGGGGGGGTATGGTCAACCTGTAGAAGCTCAAGCTCCCCTCGCTGAAGCTTCGGTCGAGTCTGGGTATGTTGAACCTGTTATCAACCCCGCTGACAAAATAGTCGAAAGGTTCAGTTCGCCGACTCGCCCACCGAGCAAAGCTCTGGACAAGCGACGCCCATCACACCGGAGGAACAGGGGTACGGGGATATGTAAGTCAGCTTTTCCTTCATTTATGCTATTCCTTTGTCCAAGGAGTGGTGTTCGACCTAAAGGTCCCTTTGGACCCCTTGAAGGAGAGCTCGATCCGCATTCGTTGATTTTATCTGGACAGCCGGACTACTCGGTGTGTTGTACATCATGAACAGAGGCAGAGCCCACCCTCTTCATTCTTCATTTGTTCATCTCTTCGCCTCACACTTTCCACCTACCTTCTTTTTTCACCTCAAAATGTTTGGAATGTCTCCTCCTCTCCATCCCTCGTCTCTGCAAAGCATTGGCGGCCGTCAGGCATACGATATGTCTGCGTATGACCAACCCATGATGCCCCAGGCTCAAACCAGTACCTACGGCGGGATCGGGTTCGGTCTTGGCGGCGGCCAGGCATCATCTGCCAATCAAGGTATGCAGATGATGCCCGGTCAAGCGATGCCTAATGCCCAACGTATGGGCATGGGGATGGGCATGAATGGAGGTGGTGCTTTCGGTATGGGTATGAACCCCGGCATGGGGGGTGGTTTCGGATCGAGTTCCGGGTTGGTTTCAACTTTCCCATTCTTCCTTTCGATGTTTCGCAGATATGCCGTCTCTGAAAGGAGTGTTGACGAGTCGGCTGTCCTAGCTTCTCTGCTTTGAACCTTGCCATCGCATCTGTTGAATAGTGGATGTTAAGGAGTATGTAGCTGACATTCGCATTTCTTCCCCCACTTTCATCGCTCCCACCGAATTCGCGATCGTCCTTGCCTCGCTCATTGACGACATGTCGACGAAACGCACATCATCTCGTGGTCCACCTCCGAATCGTGGTAAACTTTGCACTCGACTACGAACTCTATCATCGGCATCGCCGTCACCGTCTCCATCTCCCACGACTCCTCTGGTACCGCCACCATCATCACCTTTCAGGTCGAATATGATGATGTACAACCCGTACCAATGGGGAGGTATGATGGGTCATCCTGGGATGCCTTACAACCCTTATATGATGATGGGTGGACAACAGCAGCACCCTTCGGGAATGGTGGCGAATAACATGAACATGCCTGGGGGATATGCTCAATCCACTGCCCCGGCGGCTTCGGACCCTGGTTTGGGCATGAAGCCGTTTGATTCGTCAAAGATGAAGCAGGGTAGGATGGGTCACTACGGTTATTCCGAAGGGAGAGGTAAGTCGTTGCTTCGAACGAACAGTCAGTAAGGCTGACAGAGGAGCAGAACTGGCTGGTCCACCAGTCGGTCAGCTTCCAGCCGGTGTTCCACAACACCACACTATCAGTCCGATGACACAAGCACAATCACGACGAGGGGGCAGTGTAGCTGGGGGAGGTGCGCCCTCTTCCTCATACTATCAGGGAAGCAGCTCGATGGCAGCCTGGGGTGATCAGGGAGTCAGTCCCAGAGCTAGATACGATGGAGGTTGGTCCCCCTTTCTTACTCTGCCTCCTTCACGCTGGGACATGTAGTTGACAGACTTGCGTCTACTGGCTATGGACAAATGGGTCGATAGCCCCTTCAACAAGACAGATTCAAGCCGATCTCGATACCCCATACCCTCGATCAGCTGCGAATGAACCGACTTCGGGGTGGACACGATGGGGACCAGATGGCTCGGTAGTTACCAAGATTGACGGCAGGATGGGGGTGAACCATCCAAGGTTGCGAGAAGGCAGAGTTTGAGAAAGACAATACAAGGATTACTTGAATGTACATCGTCGGTATGATCTGTATGACCTAATGTACAAGTAGTAATATATTTGTTCCTTGGTGATATATGCAATGTATTGCTGTATAATTTATTCGCCAATCGTTATTTTCGAGGACTCGGTGTCCAGTTCATGCTTCGTTTCTCGGTCTTGCTCCCACTGCCCAATCCAGCCCAACCGGAGCCCTTCTCCATCACAGCACCTCGATTCCTTCCAGCAGTACTGAGTCCGCCTGAGTTTGTAATGGGACTCCTCCCCACACTTCGCTCCAGCAGTCTTCTTGCCGCCGGGGTCAGGCTGTCCGCTTGTCTCCGAGGCGTCGAGGGCGGTAGCATCTTGCCTGGCGTCTTTTCACCTCGAACTGATCGAGATCGATCCGCAGCTGATCGTAAGGCCGCAGTAAGAGTGGAACCTCCAGCTTTTGGCGTAAAACTCTTTGCTCGATCATTCATCGAACGACTGGCTTTGTCTGCTAGTTTCCTCCCGATCTCATCACGTCGTTTGTTCTCGGGCATCTTGAAAGAACGCGTCGAGTCTAGCGGATCATCATTTCCATCCAAGGCTCGAGGCGTGGCTAGCAGGGTACCCCAGGTGAGAAGGGATGGAAGGTCTTGCGGAGAAGGAGAGGGGTCGTTCGGAAGCAGTGGATAGTTGTTGATAGTCGGCATTTGCGGATCGCGATGATCTAAATATTAGCGAGTACCGCGATAATGCGAACTTACAAGGTGTTCCCCGGACAGCAGCGTCCACCCAACTTCGCGCAGGACTGCTTCCCCTTCTACTACCTTGACGACTCCCAGTCGGTTCCGGCTCTTCTTCAGGTAATCGAGTATTGCTGTGGTTGATCGTCGGAGGCATGACTGCCGTGTTCATGGTCTCACGAGGTTTTGGATAAGGATCGGTATTAGAATCCGCAGGGAACATGAGATTGTTTCGGGCCTAACAGGAGTCAGCAATCGCCATGCGATGAAATCTCTCACGACTTACTTTGTATCCCCACAGGTCTGCTCCACTTCCCCCTAAAGAAACGGTTTCTGCCTCTTGGTCACCCATGGCAGCTCGCTCGATCGCAGTCCTACTTTTTGAATCATCACTGCCTCTCCCGCGACCTTGATCAGCTCCACTGGTGACCTCGCGATGTGGCACAATCGTTCCATCCTCCTTTGATATCAAAGCTGTTGCAGGCAAACCAGCGTCGGTGAGTGCCTGCGTCAAAGGGTGCTTAGGAGGAAGAGCGATTTCTGTGACTGATGAAGTTGAAGTCGTCGATTGATTGCCGGATTTGACAAGGGCAGTAGACGCAGAAGCGTGCAAGATGACCGCCCCGCTCCCATTGTTCGCCTCGTCACCTGTGTCGTCCCTCGTGTCCTCGCCTTCGACTCCCTCGCCGTCCTTAACTGGTCCAGCCCCTATCAGCTTGATGTCTTTCCATGCTTCTCCATCTGGCCGATCTCTGCCTCCTTCTGCCAGTCCACCAATCAACCTTTTTCCTTCAGCATTCACGATCCAGTTTCCGGTAGTGGCCGCATCCAGAATCATCTTCCTCTTCTCTTCTCCTTCTATCCGTCTAGCCTGGGCCTTTTGTTCCGCCTCCCACGCCCAACCCCATCTCTCCTCCTTTTTACGTCTGTTCTCCTCGTCAACAATTTGCACGAAAGATGCGTTATCCTCTGAAGTGTAATTACGTTGGAAAGCGTCCAAACTGAGATCGTCTCGTACAGCCTGTTGTTTTCGTTTCTTCGGGCGAGACGGACCAGCTTCGTTGAGCCCCGGACCCGTACCATCCAACTCGTCATATTCGTCATGCCGTCGTCGAGTCGACGATTCTCCCATCGGCGTTTCCCACCCTCTTGCACCAACAGGTGTTCGAGTCGGTCTACTTCTTCCACCAGGTAATGAAATGTACGGCGTACCCATCATTGAAAGTTCAGTCCTTCTAGCTCTCTCAGCATCTGTATCGTCGACGCTACGTCGTCCATGTTCTTTTTCGTGGGCGAGAGCAGCGAGTTTCCGAATGGAGGCGGACAACAGTTCGGGGTCATTATCGGTAAGCGCGGTGAGGTAATCGTTTGTAGCATGCAGATGTGGGAGATTGGGGAAGAAGTCTCGAGTGATGATGTGAGACAAGGCATCGGTATATGTATCTTCCTGTATATGATGGTGTGATCAGCACAGACTGACTACCAGGGAGGTAAAAGGAGCAGGGGTAAACTCACATCCAGCACTTGCTGTTGGTATAAGCTCCGTTGACCAGATTTGGGTCCAGTAACCAGCCTAGGTGGTAGCCCGGTACGCGGTATCAGCGCGTTGGATTCCCCTGACATGTTTGTTGGGCGGCGATGTTTACTAGAAGAGATGAAGCAGGATATGGAGATGATGAAGCTGAAATGTATGTCAATTCCATGCATTTGGGTGGCAACCTCGATACATTAAGTGAGTGGTCGACATAAAGAATGCTAATCTTTCAGCTCGTCGCTGTCACTATAGATAACGCGCGGAAACCGTTACGCCACTGCTCATCATCATTTCCTTAAATCTCGCAATCGCACCCGTTGTATTGTACAACTGCAACATAGCACGATGTCCTCGAAGCGCATCGTACGAGTAGCTCTCCTGATCACTGACACTCCTGTAAGCCCAGCTTCCCTGAAGCACGTGTCCTCTGCTGAATCGTCTGCTTCATAGCTACCGGCTGTTGTCGCGGAGAACGGGACTTGTACGTGTCTTGTTAGCCGATAATAGATCAAGGACCGGCTGTCACGCATGCGCACCCCCATCCGCTGACTTGCGTTCGAGCAGATCTCGATATCTTCCGACGATGGTTATCCGAATCACTCGCTTCTTATCCGGACGAGTCTGTACGAGCGGGAACAGAACTTATAGTGGATGGATATGACGTTGTGGATAAGCAAGAATATCCTCCGTCAGCGAAGCTTGTCGATGGTGCTCCCGACGCATATGACTGTGTCATGATGACCGGATCGAGTGAGTACATGTTTCTACGCAAAGTCATCCATACACACGAATGATCGTCTCGTGTACACGATTCACTAACTGATGATGGTGGAAACATACAGAACATACCGCATTCGATACTTCCTCACCCTGGATTACCAAGTTGATTGAATACATCCGAACCATCGCCACCTCCCCAGAAAGACAACATCTGAAACTCGTTGGTATCTGCTTCGGACACCAGATCATCGCTCTCGCTCTCGGAGGGGAATGCGTTTCAGGGAAAGACGGCTGGGAAGTTGGTGTGTATGGGTGTGAATTGACGCAGGAGGGAAGATATTGGTGGACTGGTGATGTGCAAGGTCAAGGAGGTGATGATAAGGTCGTGAGTGTTCCTCAGTGTCTACGTGCTGAGTGGTAAACGAGGCTGACGTCCCGTGCACAGTATTTGGAACAAATGGTATGTTCCTACACGCTCGACTCCACTGACCCCCTATAGCACCGCGATATCGTACCTTCTCTACCGGCCGGATGTCAACTGCTCCTCAAGACACCCAAATGTCCCGTTCATTCCATGGTCAAGCTCCATCCAGCCTCCACATCTTCTAAACCCATTGCTCAGATTCTCACTGTACAAGGCCATCCAGAGTTTACGCCGTCCATTGTGTCGAAGATCGTCGATGCGAGATCGGCGATGGGCATATTTGATGAGAATGCAGCTGCCGAAGCTAGGAGACGGTTGGGAGGGAAAGACGGTTCAGGTGGTGAAGGGTTTGGTCGGATCGGTTGGGCCGTCTGGAGAGTTTTGTTGCAGGAGAGCACACCATAGACAACAATTAGAACATATATTGGTCGACACATCAACGTATGACCACACATGGGATAACCTTGCATTCAAAGTCCGTGAAAATTCGTCATATCATTTGTCTACCACTATATGAGAATATATATCTATTTATCATTACACTACCTCCAAGCAATCACCTAATCACATCGCAGTTTGGGCGCAGCCCTTTCTAGTCCAGAGACAACCAGTGCCTGTTTAATATCTATCACCGTCGTTCCGCCTGTGATGGTCGTCCCATCCTTGGTTGTACGGGTTCGAGTAACCTTGAGATGCCTGACCTCCTCTCTCCTCTATATCTCCATGATCCCACCTCGTCGCTCCGATGTCCTCTTCAGACTGATTGGATGCCGCTCGTCTCATGGTCGGAGGGGTGTATCCTATCGGAGGCTGGTTGTAAGCAGAGGGAGGGTAAGGTACACTGTCCACTACCTGGTCGAATGCTTGAGACTGTTCGTAATCAAGAAGGGGAGAGGACGCGACCGGATCCTCCAGGAGATTGGCTCGGTTTTTAGGGTAAGGTCGACTGGCTTTCCGTTGCGGTCGATAATCTTCAGCCCTGTGTGGTTGTTCCAAAAGATGATCCGTCGAGGGGTTGTCAAGGGGCAAGTCGACGTTCGATCCGAAAGCAGGCGGCGTCTCCAGTCCCATATCGGGGATGGGGTAATGTTTGTATGCTTCATCGGGACCAGGACTTGGCATCCTTGACGAGAATTCGCTCTTGCCCCCAAGCATGTCGGTTGACGTGATAGACCTGGCATCCCACTCGGCCTGATGTGCTTCGTCTCGTGGTCCGTCGCGAGATGGATCGTACTCCAAGTTTTCCTGCGACTCCCGTCAGCACATACAGTTCAGAGAAGACGCTCGTGCGACTCACCTCGCGGACAGCTTTGATGACCACACCATCGCGCTCGTGCTTCCCAGCAAACCAGGGATAAGCGCTGAGCACTTCTCTTGCAAGCGTTTCTTGACTCTTGTGCACCATTACTGTGTACAGCTTGTCATGTTGTAAGGCGGGGTGGAGGAATCGTTTTTCCATTTCCGAGTGTCTTGTCCTTTTCTCCGACATACTGTTGACCTTCTCTTGCTCAAACTCTTGAGGACTAGGCTCGTAGTATCGGAACTGTTGCTCAAACGTTCGCGAGAGGTAGATCTTGAAGCCGATGACTATGAGAACAGGTGGTGCAGCAGCGATGCAGTCGAGCCATTGCGAACGGATGAGACCGGTAGCTGTATTATGGATCAGTGTCGCGTCACGTTAAGAATTAGATGTACTCACTCAAAACCATGAGAAGTTGCATAAGGATACAGCTTGACAGTAGTCGGTTGACGTAAACGTTCCACATTCGCCCTCCACTTTCCGCACGAGAGATGTATACGTAGAGGAGTTGATATTTGTACTGTGGAACATCAGTCCCAAGACATATTGTATTGTCGATGCCCTACTCACGACGATGGAGGAGAACCAGAATACACAGCAAGCTCCAATTGCGACCAATGGTGCGAGTGGTGCGTAGATTAGACCGACTGTAGCAATGAACAGCAAGTTCACGATGACTACGAATTGATGTCAATATTGATCATATCATGATGGGACAACGCCCACTTACTGATAGCATATTCAAAGTAGCCAGGCTTTGTCATGTCTCTGATGTCTCGGGGAGTGTGAGAGAACATGAACCTCCGCAGCGACACCAAAGCAAGCTTGATCAATTGGATGAGTTCGAAGATGACCAAGAACCCTCGGAGTGGTAACCAAGTCAACCAATCTATAAGTAAACACCATCAGTTACTGTTCTGTATATCGATGGAGATCACTCACAAGTACTTTGCTGGACATATGTGCCTTGGATCTTGTCGGGAATATCCCTCAGACCCTTGAAGATAACAGAGGCGCTTTGATGTCTACCGATCTGAACGACGACCTGGGCGACCGCCGTGTACACGACTCCAAGCAACGAGAAGATTATCAAGTTAGAAACAATCATGAAGAAGAAGTATCGTGCGGTGACGGCTCGGTCGAGACGGGAACGGGTTGGCGCGCCTGTAAAGGACAGTCAGTCTCTATCGTTCCCACGTCTTAGGTCGCCGTCGACATACCTTGATAACGACTGATCTTTCGCATAATCAAAGGAAGAAGGTAACCGAAAACAGCGGAGACAACGGACGGCAAAACACCGGAGATCAAGGAGAACTGAGGACAACGATCAGCTTGTCACTTCAAAGCAGATCACCAATATGACTCACTGTCCAGTTACCCCATTGACCTGCATTCTGCCAGTCCCTCAAGAAACTGACATATACTGTCAATGCACTCAGATTCGCCAGAACGGAGACGACCAAGAGCTGAAGTGGTTGATTTTTTTAGCGACGTTCTTACGACTTTACCGGGCACACTCACGGGTAAAGTGTTGAAGAAGCAAGTGATTCCAATAAGAACGAATCCAAAAGTCCTTCGCGATGCAATCTCCGCCGGCTCCATGGGGATGTTCTGCCAAACGATGTCATGTGGCATTGGGGCGAGATGCAACTGAGCTCCAAAGAGTTCCTTGAGTTTGCCTTGGTGGGAACGGGCAATTCGATGTGCTTCTGCGATAGTCTTGAAAGTGACGAAACCTTTATAAAATAGAAATCACCTGTGTCAGTGTCCGTTTTACCTATCACTGCAGGTCTCGGCCTCACCATAGTTCTCCCCCTCTATACGGTTTACTGGCTTGTTCCCCTTTCTAGCATGACGTTCTTTCCTCAGCAACGAGTCGATGACCTGACGTTTGGCGTCGATTTTGTCTCGCAGGTACTTGATCTCCTTGGCATGGTAGTCGATGGCGTCCTACAGTACCAGAATCAGGTGAGGAGACACCACATGACGTACAAAGCTGACTTACCTTCTTCTCTCCTCCCATTCCAAGGAAACCGCCTTTTTGAATGCTAGGCCTGATTTTGGCTATCTGGTCTCCCTTTAAGTATTTGACAAGGTGTTCCTCAAGGGCTTTCACGGCGTCATTGTGATCTTTCACCATTTGGGGAAAGTCTTCTAGTCTTCGACCGATCGATGTGCAGTCAATCTCGGGACCTGCGTGTCGAAGATCAGTCTCTTGCAGCACGCGATTTAGAGATGCTACTCACCGATTTTGATGCCGTCGACTTTGAGCAGACCCATGAGGGCGAGAAGGCCTTGGTCACTTCGGTAGTCTTTCCTCACTTGAGTGACCTGCGAAACGTATGAGCACCATGTTTCCTGCATCACACGCTGCTGCACTTACCATCAACGTTCTCGAGTAGATCTTGCTCTGGTAAGCGGGTGACCTGAACCAACGTCTACGGAGCATGACCATTGCTCTCCAGTTGCGCCAGACTGTAGAAAAGATACGTTAGTACATGCGCCGCGCAAGGCATTGTCGATCGCGGTTTACTTACCGAAATACATGACGACAAAGTCTAATAAGAACGAAGGCCATCAGCTCTATCACTTGAATTGCAAGCAGAGATTGACTCACTAAACGCGTAACTCGCAGCAAGTGCCGGCCACATCCAACTACCCTTCACATTTTGGATAGTCAAGAGACTCAGAGCGTTTCTATCGCTACTCTTGACATATTTGATGTTGTAGATGATATTGACGACGAGTAGACCCGCGCTCAGGACGGAGATGATGGAGAAGATGCTGCGGAGCATTCTAAGGAATCGAAGAAAGGTTGTTGCATCAAGACCTAACGAGATCAAGCGTGAGCTTACCGTCACATGAAATTGGTGGGGGATATCGGAGCGCGAAGGTTATACAGAGATGATGACTTACCAATGTTCGCGATCATTTGTTCCTCCTTGAGATGGATGACGGGACTGAACCAGGCGAAGAATCCATTAGAGATAGCAGGTGGAGGAGGTTCATAGTCTGGGTCATCTGCAGGGTCGGCAGGACGAGGAAGTTGGTATTTGATCTGTGTCATATGAGCACGAGTAAGCTTTATCCTCGACTCTGCTTCTCCCTATGACACCACTGTGACAGAACTCACCTTTGGCGCATACACTTTCTTCTCTCTTGGTCTGAAGAACGAGAATGCTAATACTGTTGCTAGTGAAATACCAGTCATCAAGGCCACCTGTGAACCGACAGCTTTTACAGATACCTGCGAAAGAGTCGATTCGTAGGAGGCTACGAGGGACGAGACGGCTTCTTCGGCCATGGTGGTGGTGGTGTTGGGTGCCAAGGATGGCTATCGACGAATAGCGAGGGTCGTGACGATGTTTCTAGTACTGTAGTCGGAGGGGTGGTGTGGTCGGTTTGAACGATGATTGACTTTCTATCTGTCTAAATCTAGGTCGAACAGGTAATGACAGTTGTTGTGTGCGAGGAAGATCAAGAACAAAAGTGGTGTGATGATGTGACAAGCAGAAAAACAAAGAAAAAGACGGCGTGTCACTGTACGAGTATGATGTAACCAACTGGAAAAAAGGGGGCAGCTACGCTACGGGATACGCCAAGTCGAGTTTCAGCTTTTCTTTTTGACCGGCTATCTATCTACTTTTGTTGTTGGGGGGAGTGGAGCAGCTTGGTATGATACTAAGAAGACGAGACCCCATAAACAAAAATAGAATCGAGTGACAAAGTACGCAAGCTCGGTATCGGATACCGGGACAGATAATGAAAGGGGAATGGGGAGTCGTGTGAGTAGTATGGATGGGTGCAGTGCGGATGAATGAATTGAATGCATGCATCGTGGTGAGAACAATAATAATAATAAATCACTGCACCTTTGTGACACGCGTTTCGCGCGGGGTCGAATTCTAGAATTTGAACTCACCTCACCTTACCTCACAGTTGATATTCAGGGTAACTTGACAAATAATATAATGACACCCGAAAAAGCAGTGCTGCGACGCTTTGTGTCAAAGCCGTTGCCGTACAAGCAGATCACCTCTGCACCCTGGAATTCGAAACTTGAAACACAGCCCCCGCAGTGACAGTTAACAATGATCATCATTTGCTCCCATCAACTAACAACTCCTCGCTTGTCTATCCTATATGCTATGCATGAGGAGCATACCAGGTCTATAATGCTACACGCTGTTCTACTAACTTTTCTCTTCCATGTCCGCGTCACACGGTCATCATGCACTTTGAGGCTCAACACTCGGCACTGGACGTCTCGCAAGGTGTCTCCCTTCTCCTCCTCCTTCCGATACCTCCACATCCCCCACATCCCCTTCATCCTCCTCTTCCACTGATCCGGGTAATGTCTCAAACTCCCTAGCAGCTTCAATGTCCACTCCTCCTGGTCTATCACTGTTCTTCCTCTTGCGTCTCTGCGTGTTCCGTCGAGTATCAAGCCCTGATAGAATACAATGCGATCAGTCCGGTCATTACGGTTGATGGAGAGTGCACAGCACTCACTCGCGAGTTCCTATTGACCACCCACTGCATTGTAGTCACCTCTCAGACTACTGCTTCGGGCTCTGGTCCCACCAAACAAGCCATCCACCGAGTCTGCAATTCTGCCAAAGAAACCGGGCCTGCCTTGACCTGGCAGAGGTGATGGTTTGCGAGACAGTGGGAGCGTGGAACTGTCGGACCCTCTACGTCGGCTGCTTCCCATGAGTGATGAAGACTCGGACCCCTCATCATCATCGTCTCCACCAGATCCGTCTTCTTCGTCATCATCGTCGTCATCGACGATTTCTGATGGACCGATCAGCTTTGCTTCCTGTTACGATCGGTCCACTTACCGTCACCGAATAGAGCGTCCATCTCTTCCAATGGGACACCTCGAGTTTCGGGGTACACTGCGATATTCTGTCAGCCCATGTCACTCATGCTATCACTCAAGACACTCACGGAAATACACGAGCACGAATGACAGAGCGCAGAAGAACGCATGCATCGGATAGAGTCGCCATCCGATGAGTTCTTGGAAGATGGGTGTGGTAACACCAACCCACCAATTCTACAGTCAGTGGTCAGCAGAACGATACATGGATGTCAAGACAAGTGCATACCGAGAGCCAGTTCTGCGAAGTATTATATATCAGCACAGATATCATAGAGAATGCAGCCATACGCACAGTCGCAGTTGATAAAGAAACACCTTTCGCCCTGAACGCCAACGGCATGATCTCGGGAGGGTATAGCCTAAAAGTCGTCAGGTTCGTTCGATACCTATCCACAAGCGTCTCTCACCATGGAACCGGTCCCCAACTCATCCCGAATGCGGCATTGTAGATGACAACACAGATAACCACTGCTGACAGTCAGCCCATTGTCTTTGATGCAGCACCCCAGTACTCACCAGCATTAGGAGTGATGGCTTGATCGATATATATCCACCATCCTGTAGCGGTCAGCGCGATAGCCATTGCCACGGCACCACTGAGTAGGATAGGTCGACGACCAGCACGGTCCATAAGATACCACCTATTATACGTTAGCGGGGGTTCCAGCACAAGCAGAGGCCAACATACGGTGGCAGCGAACTCGCTGTATAGAATAGAGAGTTGATTCCGGTCATGAGAATGGCATCACGACCAATCCATCCGGCCTCTGGTAACGAATATTAGCTTGACGCTTCTTCACTTGTTATAACCGTACTCACGCTCGAAGACAAGGGCTAGAGTCGGTAGTCAGCAACCATCCCAAGCAGACTCACACACTACTCACGAGCGTAATACGAGATGACTGGATTCGGAAATCATGTCAATAAGTGTCCCCTGTAATTAAAACTCAGGTGTGCTCACCATTGATACCGTTCTGTGAAGTGTTACATCAGCCTTGTTCTCGGAGTCAAAGGTAATACGATGCTCACCAATTGCGCGAAGAGCTGACTGCTCATAGCAATCAGAACTCTTCCCTTGTATCTCCTCCACAAAGCCTTATAGCTCCTATCACCGACCGCGCGCTTTCAAGGGGAGTGAAGGTCAGCTCAACCCGAACCGACGTTGCACAAACAAGTACACCTACATCGGCCAACACAGCATCTCGAATCTCCTTGTATTCCAAGACAACCGAATCTGCATCTAACGCCTTTCCTTGGAAGTCCGCAATGACAGCCAAACCTTCCACTTCTTGATCGGTGTCGATCAGATATCTGCATGACCTCGCATGTTAGCGCAAGAGCTTGTTGGAGACAATTGTGACTGAACATACCGTGGTGATTCTGGAGTGATGAAACTGCCAACGAAGAGGACAAGACCTCCTATACACTGAACTGATAGAGGTAGACGCCATGACCAGTCACTTTGAAGGTATGAGCAAGCATAGTCGATCCACTGTTGTTTGGTGAGCACTGACATTATAGATAGGGAAGCAAAGACGTGTTGTTACTTACGACAGAGCAGGCGTAACCAATAATGTTCCCCGTGAATTCGACAGAACCAAGCAACCCTCGCTGTACCGTAAAAGTCAGCTTGAGTCTTAAATCGTCGTACAGACAGAGTGTAGCAGCTCACATGATCTGCAGGTGAGATTTCAGACTGGTAGATGGGCACGACCATACTCAACATGCCCACTCCGAAACCACTGATGACTCGTCCGACAACCATGACACCGTATCCTGTGCAGAACGTTTGCACAGCACCGCCGATAGTGAAGACGATAGCACCGGTTCGAAGGGTCATACGTCTTCCGTAGTTGTCGGCAAGATGAGCCGCGCCGAGGGATGTAACTGTGAAAGGTCGATAATGATCAGTCACATCCTGGTTCAACAGAAGTTTATCAGCTCACTAAAAGCTCCTATTTCCAGCACAGCGACCATACTGAGGGATAGCAAAGTCAGAAACGTTCTCCATACTGAGCAGACAATCAGTCCCGCGCTTACTTTCCTACCGCTGCATTACTCGGTTGATTGACTATCAGGATCATTAGTCAAAGTCACTAAGCAATAAAAAGACGCGAGGCTCACAATATGATCTGTGACAACAAAGACGTAGATCGATCATATCAGCTTAGCGTCTTCGTAGCCATCAATTTGGACTACGCACTTGAAGTATGGACCAGTGATGATACCTGCATGGAAAGTGAGTGTCTGACAACAACGCGACGGTATGATATGAACTCACCAGACATGACACTGCACAACCCATATCGCAACACTCCATTCGTCAGTCAATTCGCAGTTGTGTACTCTTCTGCATCTTGCTCACCCTTGATCATATCTATTATGATAATTACCATTAGCATCGATGCACCTCCTTTATGGCCATCACGCGACGGCAGACACTACCACTCACCCAAATAACCATACTCCTATACTCAAGAACGCCGACACGCTATACAACAAACTATGTCCTACGAGTTTCGACGAGGTCTTCCCGTGGACCAACGGGATGCCCGACTCCGACATGGTTGGCGGTATTGATCACGATGTAGTTATGTCGTGTGCTGCTGATTGGTATTTGACGTCCAGGCTTGGAGCAGCAGACCGTCCTTTTCGGGTATCTATGCTGTCACGTACTGAATGTGGACTACTCCTGTCCGAGTACAGTACAATAAGAGTGAGGTTGACTGACCGATCGAGCAGGTCGATGAATCCGTCAGTTGTGATATGGATGATTGACGCGAAATGGGGGTTTTAGTGCATCTATCTTTTGATTAACTTAGTTCTGAGTTGTCCGGTTGGTTTGTCCGACGTCGTAGGACATGTCCGTCGTTCTGTATCGTCATGCGTGTGGCATTTTTCAGGATTAAATACTTGGTGTTTCAGGGTGTGTAAAACTGCCCCGTAATTCACCCCATCGTTCTCCATACTTACTACTTCTTCACCTGCATATGCGAGTGTGGTCCAACGAACAAAGTCCAGTGTGCAGTGTTTTGTGTTACACAATGCATAGGCTATTGATTGTCACCAAAACTACCATGCTGTCTTAATGTATAATAATAATGTCCTATAGTCATACCAAGAAGAATAGAACGAAATTGTCCGAGGCCAGCGCTGAAAGGCTTTTCTACTACAGGGGTATATACTCAGACGAGAGCAGTGAGGACGCGAGGAGAGGAATGTGTAACACACGTCCCTTGGATACAAGTTACTATCCTACGGAAGAGTAACTCGCCAGACCAGAGCTTGATTGTCGAGGGTATGACCGTAAGCGTCCGAGTACGGTTGTCCGGCCTCGAAACCGTTGATGGTGATAAAGTCGTTGTCGGAGAAAGAGAACAGGAAATAGTCATTAGGATACTCTGGATCTTGGATCGATGCAAGAGCCTGTATACACGCATACACACAGACATTAGCTTAATTCACTCCTTGTTGAGAAGAGTAAAGACTCACACTTGATTCCCACTTGCTGTTGATTAGCGACACATCGAAAGCCCCATCATTGTGAAGACCGAATCTCTTCAATTGAGTGTCATCAATCATATCGATGAACTCGGTCGGAACGATTGCCCTGATATTCGAATCCAGTTTCCCTTTGAGTGAGACGGGGACCACTCCGTCAGTGTAGTCGGTGTTGACGATATCGGTCGCGCCGTCCAGATTGAAGAGGAGAAAGTCCTTGTGTTTCGATTCGGGATCGTCATCACCGTTACCTTTGCCATCTCGAGAGAGTACCAAGAATGTGTTGTCCGAGATCCAGATGAAGTCCGATTGCTTGAGAGCTTTGGCTTTACCGTTGGTAACAGGGAGCTCCAAGACGTACGCATGTTTGAGGGTAGGAGTACCGCTAACGTCGTAGACGTACAAACGGGTGAATCGACCTTCGCCGTTACTGTCCAAATCTTGTACGGTACCTGACTGGAGAAGAGCGTACAGAGTCTTCCCATCAGGTGATGCGGTAAGACCTTCGAATCCTTGGTTGGGCACTCTGCCAGTATCGGGATTATCCCCCTCGGCGTCGAACCAAAGCGAGCCGTTCCTGTAAGGAAGTACAGCCTCAGGGGGAACGATGGTGGAGAGAAGCGTTCCATCCGCAGAATACTTCCAGATATAGGGTCCATATTCGTCGCTAACCCAAAAGGTTCCATCGGCGTTCAGCACGAAACCCTCGGCGTCGGTTGAAATGCGGTCGTAAGATGCGCTAGCGATGGGCTGAATCGGGGTACTGTTTCGATAAGCGAGTGCGTCCAGACCAGTAGTTGGTGTGCCATCAGCTTCAAAATATCTCACGGTGCTCTCATAATTGAGCTGGAAGGTGGACTTGGCATCTTGGTATTGCAGCTTGGTGCTGTTGTAGTAGGGGTTGAGTGTGAACGAGATGGAATGGTGTCGAGCGATGAAGTCAGTAGTGGTAGCAGTATTGTGTCCACGATCAGGTTGCACGAGGATAGTACCAGTGTAGGAATCGTCTTGCTTCTCAAAAGACTTGAGAGCGATAGCGGAACCAATACCGCCGATGGTCTCACCGAAAGAGTCGACAGCGTCACCGGGGATGGCCCCGAATCCGACGAGACCCTTGTTGATGTATGTCTTGCCCGCGAAGGTCACATTGGTCTGATAAGCTGGGTTAGGCCCAATAGACGTAGAGGTGGCATTGGCAGTCGTGGTGGGTATGGCAGTCGTAGAGTTGGTAGGTGGCACTGTAGAGGTAGCGGTGGTAGAGACAGTGATTGAAGTGCCGTTGGTGGGGATGCTAGAAGGAGCGACAGTGGTGGCGTTGGCGGAGAAAGTGGCCGATGCCAAAGACGAGCTGCCAATGGTAGGCAAGACACTGCTGGCAGAGGCAGTAGTAGCGGGACCTGACGAGCTGGAGGTCAAAGTGGCGGAGACCGTGGTGGGAGGTGCACTTGATGGATAGATCGATTTGGTCACTGAGACGACAGTGGCCGACAACGAGCTGGATGAATGGGATCCCGCCGAAACAGTAGGAACTGATTCCGAGCTTGGAACAACCCCAGACGAGACAGCACTAGAATAGTATCCTGAGGATGGTACAGCGGGAGCCGAGCTCTGTTGAGGAGGAACAATGAAAGAGGAAGTGGCAGTGACACTGGGGATAGTGCTCGGTGTAGACGACGAGATGACAACGGCGGACGAGGAGACTGCCACTTCAGATGTGGTGATCGCGCCTCCAGGAACGCCAGCTGCGGTGGTGGTGTTGGGCACAGCCGGTCCAACGGATGACGAGGAAGTCACAGCAGACCCAACTTTGATGCAGAACTCTGTGAATCAAACTGTGTGTTATTCGCCGTTCTCTTGTACACTTCAGAAACATGACTTACCGGCAACAGCGTCCTCGAGTCCGAGTGCGGTAGCGAACGAGTCCACATCAAAGTTGTCCCTCGAGGGGAGCGTCACGTTATTGACACCGCCTTGAGGTTCAGGATACACATAGGTACAGACCTTGAGAGGAAGTTCGTCTGCAGAGATGTTTGGGAAGGACCAGTCGGCGTAGATGTGGGTTGGTACGCCGAGAATGTATCCTGCCCCGAGGTTGTAAATGGGTTGACTACCCCATCCGGCAAGAAGAGTGGCAGAAGTAGAAGTTGAGGGCTGAGCTCCGGTTGTTGTCAGCTTGTGACAAGAGTTCGTAGATTGATGCAACTTACAGTCTCAACGATGAGAGTGGTAAAGTTTGAAGAAGTGTAGAGAGTCAAGCTGTCCGAGCCTTCGAGGTAGACCGAAGTGCTAGCGAGAGTCTGCAGAGAGAGACCAGCATGAGTTTAGAACTCTGGATTTCAACGAGACAGAGGTACTTACGTTGCCGTAGGCGATAGTAGACCCATGTCCAAATTGACGACCTTCGATTACATGACGAGCAGTGATCTGGTGCGTTGACTTGGACTTGATCGGAGAAGCATCGACGAAAGGAGCGACTAAAAAGAGCGGACTGATGGTGAGGATAGTGGACCTCATCTTTGGGTACAGAGCCAAGAACAAGTGGTTCTTTCGGTCAGAAATCTCTTGAGGAGATGTGAAAAATCACGATATCTCCTTCGTATCCACCGTATTTATATTGTTTATTGTGAGGGTCTCTTGTTTACTTGTACATTGTCTGTTCTATTTACTTCCCGATACATCGCGGCATCTTCGGGTTAGCCATCGTGAAAGTACGGGGTTAGTATATGGGTTACCAAAAGCTGGATTTGAGCTATTTCTGGCTGTCTTCCCCTCATGGGCTGCAGAGGGAGAGAGAGAGGATGAGGGGGAGGAGGGAAGGAGTTCCTGAACATTCGGTTGGGCTCGGAGGAGGATCATCGTAAGGTATCGTCGACATAGGGTCCAAGTGAGTTCAAACATCAGCAACCATTTTAGACACGAATAGCCCTAAGATACCCCAGGTCAGCGTGGTATAACCCCAAGTTGTAAACCCCACGTTTATGGTTAATGAAGAACGTGCGTAACCCAGAGGCACGCCAAGTTGCTGTTCTGCACTAGTATTTCTGGGCTTTCGAAGGGTTGAACGCCGGAGCGGAGGATGTGACCAATCGGTGACTCCGAGAGCTCGGGCGAACACACAAGGTATCGGGTTGATCGAATGAAGTGGCCTGCGATCGAGGTTCATGGAAGATGTGATCAACTAACTGAATGTCCCGAGAGTCCGATCTACCACAGTAGTAGCGGCGCTCTGATCAGCGTGGTTCCTCCACCGGTCATTACCGTGTCAACCCGTTTTGCATGAGGTCTGAGAACGCATCGTGTTTCGACGTTGAGTATTAGTACAGCTACGATAGCGATGCAGATCATCTCCATATTGAAAGCGAACAAGCGCACACGACCGACCGTGTTGTTGTTGAATATATTACGTAAGTAAGACAGCCCTGCTCTGCCTTGACGATGGAACTTGACTTTCCATCCACTTCTTCTCTTCCACTCATCATATTCATCATCCTTCCCTCGATACAGCTATCGATACAGGTCAAAGATCACATCATACCAAGAACTAGCACCGAACCCGAAACATCATGGAAGCTGAACTCCAGACGTATCGCGATCAGCTCGCTTATGTCAATCTCTCTCTCGAATCTGATCCTTCAAACGATGATCTCCTCAAACTCAAGACTGAGCTGGTGGAGCTGATCGACCTCACTCAGTCGGCTCTTGGGGGAAGCGCTGCTGCGAAAGCTGAGCCGAGCAAGCCGAAGGGCAAAGCGAAGGAGACGCCGAATTGGCAAGAGCAGGGACAGTACAAGGCAGGGATGGATTGTATGGCGAAATACAAGGATGGTAAATGGTGAGTGTGCGGGAAAGCAGTCATCTAGCCTTGTGTCACAGGATCGAGATTGACGCACGCGCTTCTATCACTTGTATTGTAGGTATCCCGCACGTATCTCTGCCGTCGTTGGATCTCAAGAATCACCCTTATACACCATCACCTTCAAAGGTTACACATCTTCCACCAACGTCGCCATTTCTTCGCTCAAACCTCACGATCCATCAGCTCCCATTCCTCAACCACAAAAGAGAAAACCGGACGAGCTGACGGAAAAGGAGAAGGAGAAGAAGAAGAAGAAGGGAGAGAAATGGATGGAGTCGCAAAAGGCTAAAGCGGATGAAGTCAAGGATAAGAAGAATGCCTGGGAGAAGTTTGGAAAGAAAGCGCAAAAGAAGGGTATTCACATCTCTGGGTGAGTCTGATGTGGATGATAATTGAATATATCTAGAACGCTGAATGGTCTGGATATTGTAGTCTCGAGGGGAAGTCGGTATTCAGAACTCCTGATAATCCATTCGGTAGGTTGACCTCTTTTCCCAACAAGCGTTGATCTCCAGCTGACAGATACTACTCGCAGGCAAAGGTATGTTTCTTCGTCTCACATGAATAGACACTTGCTGACCTTTTTCGATCGTAGTCGGAGTCGTTGGATCAGGTCGAGGTGTGACCGAATACGAGCGGATGGGGAAACACAAGTTTGATGCCGACAAAGAGGAATAAGCTACTTCCACAACTGTCACTCAAGCTTATCTCTCACTTCTGTGTCTTCCAGCTGTATCGCATACGACTACCATATATTCTCGTCAGAGCGACCGAATTCATCCCGTACTTTCCTCGTATCATACCTTAATCCCCTGTGATCTGCGCTGAGTCAGCTTTACTTTTCTTCTCACCAGATCAAGACAATGCGGGCGCGTGTCATTGTTCTATCTGCGGTATGTCCCCATGCATTGCGTTGTGTTCATGCTATAGTACGTCATAACAGTCCGATTTACATACGCCTAGTTCAAATTTCCGGTACATACGAGTACAAGTATCTGACTAACCTGAGTAACATCCAGTTGACTACCGACAGGAACAAGCTGATCCTAAGTCGACTATAATTTGGCTGATCGGTCGTCATACGTACACTCTCTTCCCTGCAACATAATAGGCTTGTCGATCTTGCGTTGAGGCCAGTTGGAGTACGACCCAGCAGAACCATAGGATGAACGAGACTATGCAAAGACTAACAAACAACCCTTCAGTTGGATCTAACCATCAACCCCAAAAGCAACAAACTTACAAATAGCCCAAGATGTCTGGCTTGAGATCGAGACTCTTCTGTTGTTGGGATACTCCCCATATGGCGTTATCAAGACTTAACAATGTCCCCACACACAGGGTCAGCAAGATAGTGAGCAGCCTTGTCCACAATGGCGGTCTTCGCATTACAGTAACTATCGCGTCTCGTCTACGTTGGTCGTACAGACGATTACGTACTGCGTGTATGGCAAGCATGACGAGTGTGAGCAGCAAAGCGGCAAGAAGAACCGCAAGGATCAGATGAGCGAGGAGAAGGGAGGGAAGACTGTGCACTGGGGTAGGCCAGGGGTTGTCATAAAGGTATTTGTGGTAACTAAGCTCGACCATCGTGACAACAACTCAGCACCTTGTTCGAGCGAGGTCAGGAAGGGGGAACTACGATCGAGATAATACTCACCCAACATCTACATCATCGACCTTATATCCCTTAGAACCTATTTTATATCTCCTTCCTGTATCCACGAGCACGAACACTGAGAACTTCCAAATACCCGCCAAGAAAAGGATCGCACAAATCGAGGCGGGTATTACGAACAGCAAGAGAGCTTGAACGACCGGTCCTATGAAGGTCAACTTGCAGAACCGCAAGGGATTGATAGAAGTCGATGCTTGAGTTCGGGAATTGGTGTTGGACCGGTGAGATCGAGATCGGTTAGATGATTGATGATGACTTCGACTCCGAGAGGAAGAGGGGTGACGGTTGCTTCTACTCCGTCGACTGTCACTTGGCATGATGCGAATCTATCGTGTCCTGCACTGCTCCTCAATTTGCAAGTGACAAGATTGCAGGGATGGCATTAATCTGTACTATTATTTATTGTCACATCACATGCATATGTGTATGTCTACGTATATCATCTCTGACCCACTCTTTTGAGCAAATCACGGCTCAAGGGGTTTGCGAAAGGAAGGGATTGGGTGAAAGGATGGCTCAGCAGAGACGGTGGATATTCTGGGCATGTAAGAATCTATACACTTTGGAACTATTCCTGGTCTTTACTTCGACCACATTTGCATGAACTGCGTATCACACTAATCGATACACCTATTGGATGGTTGACACAATGTCACTGGGAGGCGTAGCGACGGCTCATAGCCAAGCTTTTAGACTTTGGCCCCTGGACAAGGGGCTGTCTGCTGGATGATGAAGGATGATATTGATCGTTGAACAATACCTCATGACCTCTTGTGACATCGACATGATCATGCTTGGGATATGAGGAATGTGTATCGATACGCTGGGACGGCCTGACTCGCACTCGATCATATGAAATGCCTGTCGTCCCAATACTTCACAGTAGTCAAGCCAAGCGATGCAGACTCACAGCCACCTCGCTCAGCTGCGATGTATTACCGAATTTATCACCTCTGTCGCCCTCTCCATGTTCCAACTACGGTAGATAGATACTCTTATGACCTATGCATGCGTCCAGTATGCTCGGATGAAGAATCAACCGCTCGCACGTTAATCTAACAATCGATGCCATAATCCGAGGGTAGTCACCACCGGATCGTCGCCGCATATGACTTTTACCGAATGCCGATCAATCAATCACTCACGAGACCGCTTCCATCCATCATGACGGGAACGAATGTAATCAACGTGGGTTGCGAATACCTCGTTTCCTGTTGGCTGATTGTCCACGTCTGGACACTTCTTCCACCTCTTTGGCAGTTCGTTTCAAGCTTGTCGCTGCAGATCGATCGGTTACGATGGACTCGTTCGATCTCTCACATTTCGGCGCGGACCTCGATTCAGCCAGACGTACGCGAGCTGGATTCCAACCGGAGGTCGAAGTGGATATGGAACCTCTTTCGCCTGTATCTGAAGTACCATCCTTATCGCCCCCTTCTTCGACGGCATCTCTGACAGATCCAGAAGATTCAGAATCTGATGGCGCAAGTACAGGACTTGTAGGAACAGGAGCTGGGGCTGGATCCGAGGAAAGACCGTTCCCTCTTTGCCTGCTATGTTTGAGTCGGCCACCTTCCGCCGTACTTCTACCATGTACGTCCATTTCCTTCGCTACTTCACTTCTCTTCAATCCCAGCTGGATTACTGACTCGGTACAACGTCACAGGCTGTCATCTCAACTTGTGTTATTTATGTGCCCCACTTCTCATCCTCAAGCACCAGAAATCAAAACCACCTTTACCATTACCCACCCAAACCATCGACGTCGAATCGTCCTCCTCGTCGAGAATACCTTACAATCTCCTATTACTACGAGCAACGGCGAATCATCCTAAATCTCGACGGATGGCAATGGGAGGATATAGACCACCCGAAGTAGGCACTCGTGGATGTGAGCTGAACGGAGACGATGTGCTCTCATTTTCCAAAGATGGTCAAGGGCAGGGGTATGAAGGGAGAGGGGGCTCGTCACCCGACAGAATGGGATTCCGATCAACTCTTGCAGAAGATGGAAAGGTCACACTGAGTGCTGAGACACATGATGGAGGAGCAAGATGTTTGATTTGTAGGACGGATGTCAAAGGGTGGTTGAGAGTGTATACCGGTTAAAAAGATGTTCATTTGTACTTTCCCTATAGTTGTATCAGTATGTCATCGCATCCCGTTGTTGTTATGATCAAACGTTGTTCTTTCGATCTTGTATCGGTATCACCGACTCCAATTGTATTATCGCGTATATCTACCAATACACATGCATATGGATAAAACATGCACAAATCAGGAAAATCAAGATGTTCTAGCTGCTCCTCGGGTTGTTCTTTCTCTCCCGAACATCATCATTCCATCCGCGTATTATTCCCTTTTCTCTGGATCATCGGCTGATCGCTGCTCCTTCTGACCCCTCGACAGTCGTTAGCTTAGATCACGATCTTGTTCTTGTTTCCCTTCTTTTCTGAGTCTGTAACCGGAAAGCGTCAGTCAGCCATACGAATATGTTATGGTTATGTATCATTTCCCCCGACTCACCTTTATGACTCTCGAATGTGATCTCGGTCTGGAAACCACCAGTGACAAGCTTTTGGTCGAGCTCGTAACCCAAGACGGAAACCTTGAAATGTCTGCCGATAGTGACAATTCGGTTCATCAGAGCGTCAGTCTCGGGAAGAGTTGTGTCAGGAGCATCTCGAGTCCAGATGGAGATACGGTAGCTGCAAGTTTCCAGCTTCAGCGAGTATCCTCGAAAACCACTAGGACAAGGTGACAATGACTCACAAAGCGGGTCGAGAGGAGACGATGACACCGGTGACGAGGTCGGATTGTTTTGGCACAGGAGCCTCCGTGTCGTCAGCATTAGGGATGGGGGTCTCGAAAGTCTCTCCGATGGCAGCGAGCATCTATAATCCCTCAGGTCAGCTTAGATGTCACGCGGGCAGCTTCAGTAAGGGAGGCAACTCACAGTGTAGAGCCACATTTTGTCAATCACACCCTTGCTCTTCTCCTTGGGAACCTGAATTGACCACTTTCCACCGTTCTTGTTCTTAGGGTCCTCCCAAGCAGGCATGATACCGTCCTGAAGATAACACAAAACGTCAGTGACCGACGCTCAGCATATACCATACTGCTCACTCACCTTGAACAGATAGTAGTTGGCCTTGCCGGGCAGTTGAGAAGGAGGGATGATGTTGTTGTAAAGACCCCAGAACTCCTCTACGCTGTCGAAAGCCACAACTTTTCGGATATCCTCCATCCATCCACCTGCACATCAAATAATCTCTCAGCTCTGACAGGGCGAACGTCTGAACCCGATAGCTGACTTACCGTGAGCCACTTGCGGTGTAGCAGGCGCAGAAGACGGTGTTTTGGGGAGAAGTTTGGATTGAGGAGAATCGAAGAAGAGGGTCCAAGTGGAGTAGAGGGGGTGCTGCGAAGAAAAAGGTCATGAAAGTCAGTACATTGATAACCGACTTGAGTCTCGGAGGCTCCAGACGTCATCCCGCCATGCCTATCGATGGGTCCCCCTCCTCGCCCCACAGCGACCCAGCTGTCCATGATAGTGACATTTGCTCTGGGGACATATATAAGGCGGGAATCTCAACACACCTTGACGTTAAAGTTGTGCGCATCATCAAAGACCGTCTTCACTTTACCATCCGACTCTTCCTCTTCTCTAATCTCTCCATCTTCAAGCTGTTCATCACCGTTGTTTTTGGGAGAGGGCGAATCGTCGATGGAAGCAGCGGCGAGGGCTTCCGAGAGTGTCTTCTCGTTGGCTTGAGAAGCTGCAGGTGGGATAGCAGCTGTTGACATGGTGATAGTGGTGTGTGCTTGTATCAATCTCTCGCTATAGCGGGTTCGATCTGATGCGAGTGGCAAGTCGATCTAGGTAGATAGAGGTGTATGTGTCGTCTGACCGTTTATGATATAGTATCGGGTCAAGTGGAAAAAAGCGCTAAAGACAATGTCTCGGATACCGATGACGATGGATGTCTTTTCTCTTCCTTTTTTCTCGTATGTATGAGTGTTTTTGGGTTTTGAGAATGTACGGTGTGATGCGTACAATGAGAGTCGAGAGATGGTGAGAGCTAAGATGAATACGCTGTGATGAAAGGAGAAGCAGGTCAAAAGTGGTTATCGTTGTCGTCGACATTGCCCAGTTCCCTTTGTTCCCCCGTTAAAACGAAATTGGAATTGACGGAAGGGTGATCACGTGACACGTCATCAGATGCCCCTCCATCAGCTGTAACCAGCGAGCGAGCGAGAGGAGCGCGTCAATTAGAGCAGATATCTACAAGTCTTGTTATTGACATCCTCGGACCCATACTGCAGATCACTACGAGGCGTGGTCGACATCTACGTCATGGCAGCCTCCCCATCTACCCCTCGACGGCCCTTGGATCCCTCCACCGCCAACCCAATCACACCGATCCCACAACGTCTTCCACCTGGTGGTACTGGAGCTGGTCCACGACGAGCCAGTTCGTTGACGCCTGATATCCAAGCTGATGGGAGGAGAGGGAGTAATACTTCGGCCAGCGCTGCTGCTGCTGCTGAACAGAGAAGAGCTAGAAGGGAACAACTGAGGAATTTTTATGGGATAAAGGGAGAGCAGGGAGAAGGATCGAAGAGTGGTACTGTCAATGGCGCGGGCAGGGGAGGCGATCCATTAGATATCGGTGAGTGACGCCGTGCATCTCACGGGCCGGACTGCGTCGACTTATCCTGTGGAAAATATCTCTATTTTCTGACGATCACCCCCTCGCAGACTCGACCGGATTCAGCGCTAGTGCATATTACGATAATCTGATATCCAAAGAATCGCTAAGTGGTTTGATGAAGACTGCCTCAACTCTTTCTGCAGGTAAGTGAGCTGTCTACGAATTGAACGCACTGCAGCTGATGACGGCCTGGCTTGTGATTGGTACAGACATCGGTCACCTGGAGGGTTCAAAACATTCTCTTGTCTACAACCATCATCATCAAGTATGTCAAACCTACAATCTCCTCGTCCAAATTCCCATCTGTTCTCTCTCTCGCTTTTGCCCCAAATTCATCGTCGATATGTGATCTTAGCTGATCTGATGTACTTTGCACCACGAAACAGCTTTTCGCCGCAGGCGATACCATCTCACATCTTAATTCTCGAACTCCGCAACTCCTTTCCATCGTTACCAATCTCCAACAATCGTTCTCTTCCATATCGGGATTAGTCGATTCCGTAGCTCTGCCCGAGCCGTCCTCCGCGACGTTAGTGTCTAACGATGACCAGAGTGCTTCCGTAGATATGAAAGTGGAGAGATTGAGGTTGATGGTCTTGGCAGAAGGTAAGTTGTCTCATGCTCTCAGTCGATCTTTGGAATAACATTGGGTTAGGCTAAATGACGATGGTCGAGCAGAATCACCTGATAAAGTTCAAGCGTACTATGATACCTTTCAGGAGGATATAGAAAAGCTCGCAGAGGGAGGAGATGCCAAGGCGCAGAAACGATTGCAAGAGTGCAACACGTTGCTGGGACAGTCGTCGCAAGAGAGTTAGTTCAGGTCGATCAAAGACCGTCTTAGTTTTGTAGCTTTTCGCCACGTCGATACCCGGCACACCTTGTGAGTCGCCCTCGCCCTATCCGTGATGAGACTGCATGCTGAAACACAATATCAGGTATATCATGAGGATATTATTTAATATGCTGTTTGTAAAATACTTTACATTGAGGAATGTATCCTGCCGCCGTCCGGCAAGCGTACCCAAATAACCTCCCCAAGGTTCCCAACCGACTGTCCAAGCTGTCACGACGAGCCTAAGTCTTATCGTGCTTAGGCGTCTCGACCGAAATGCTCTTTCAGTCGTCTCATCGCGATCTATTCAATAAGGCGTCAGCTCGCATTCGTGATCCGCGGATGAAGATTTACAACTCACATCGTAACTTTCCCTGTAACCCGCCAAATCTTCCTCCTTGACCTTGACCTTTCTGATACTCTTCAAATGCCCTGCTGCGTTCATCATGCCCTTGAAATGCAACGCCTATTGCCACGACCACGTCAGCTCCAAAATTCTCAATCCTTCAACGCGACGGGTCACGGATTGCTAGAGCAACACACCTCTTGCTTCTCGATCATAGTCCATGCAGTACCTTCTCTGCCTGCTCGAGCTGTTCGACCTACTCGATGGACGTATTTTCGCATATCGAGAGGAACATCGTATGATACCACTTGCGAGACAGAGGGCAGATCCATTCCTCGTGCGATCAAATCGGAACAGACGATACTAGAGTAAAACATTAGCCTGACTGATCATGACCGCGCTGGGTGACTTCAAGGGAGGGGCGAGACAAAGCTGTGGTTCATACGACTTACAGGTTGACTTTACCATCTGTGAAATCCGCCAACAACTTCTTCCTCTCTCCAGACTTCATCTCACCCGTATACCCTCTCACTTGTACTCTCTTCCCACCACCTCCACCTAACACGTACGCATCTTCGAAGAATTCCAACAACTTGACCAATCGCAACGCACTTTCCACACTCTTCGTAAACACCAGAGCTGAATTTACGTGGTAATCCGAATGATGGATGAGATGGATCAAGTTGAGCGGTTTCAGCGCCGCGGGGAGGATGAGCATCTTCTCGGTGAGAGAGGATGGGAAAGCGAATTGCTCCCCGATGGATGTAGGCTCGGAAGGGAGAAGTGAGGATTGTACAATGAAGTATTTGGGATCGTTGAGAGCGAGGGCGGCGACTTTAGAGGGGTCCCTTGTCAATGTAGCTGAAAAGAGAAGTTTCTGACACTGCAAGACAGGTCAACGGCCAAGTCAGCAGAAATTCAACATTTGAAACGTTTCACAAAAGATGAGCACAACAGGACATACCGTGACAGGGACAGGATCATTCCACTCGGCGCTCATATCGATCAACCCAAACGCCTCCGTCCATGCCGGTGCGACATGATCATACGGCTGTCGCTCGAATGTCCTTTCGATTGGTTTATCTGGCGGTCGAGTGTATGCCAATACTTGAGCGAGCCAATTCTGGAAACTCTGGTTGAGTAAACGATCCGCTTCGTCGATGACCTGTGAGAATAGACCTAGTCAGTATATGAGATCTTGGTCCGGTATCGGACGAACTCACGAGGAATCTCAAATGCTGCAATGTGAAGTTAGGTGTGGAAGCGAGATGGTCCATCAATCGACCAGGTGTAGCAATGAGGATGTCAAGCTTTGATGAACCGCCCAATAACCTATGCACAGCGCGTGTTAGCCTCTAGCGAAGGTCTAAAATATAGGAATTGACGCACGGAGTTTCCATATCGGCGATCAGCTGATGTTGTTCTTGAGCAAAGGAGTGCTGACCAGTAACACTTCCGATCTGCGTGTACGCTCCTATCAGCCCGATCTTCCATTGCGTCGCACAACTATGGCTCGCTGATACTCACATTCAATCCTGTTCCTTTGGCTAAAGCCTCCAAGGTCTCTCGGACTTGAACGACCAGATCTCTCGTAGGAAGGACGATCAACGCCCTCAAGCGTGTTACAACTCTTTGTGACAGGATTTCAACGATAGGCACGGCATAAGCCAGTGTCTTTCCGGATCCAGTAGGAGCGGAGATGAGGTAATCAGACATGTTTGAGTAAGGAAGGGGAACAAGTCGAAGGGGCAGTAAATGTGGTAAAATGGCGGCTTGAACTGTACGAAATTATAAGATCAGCTTGCATGCCTTTACGCACCCCAACGGACATTGTAGAAGTAATAGTGAGGGACGTACCAGCGAAGAACTCTTCCACATCGATCTCTCCCAATCGTTTTCTTATCCTCTCACTCAACCCTTGCGATTCTTGATTCCCGCTCACTTGGAATTTCAGCTCGTCAATTGGTATTCGTAATGACTGATCAACGAAGACAGCATCTTCCAATCCTTTCGGTAGACCTTGTCTCGCCAAGACTGCAGCATCAGGTGCCGGAGCAGCTCGTGGGAGTGGGAAAGCTTGTAGAGGCGGTGGTGAAGATTCGACCGGTTGAGTCGTTCCCCCCTCAGCCTCAGAAGCTGAAGCGTTCTCGTCTCGTTCATCTTTCTCGTCCTCGTCCATAGCTTCAGCCTCTCCATCTTCTTCGTCATCATCAGAGACATCGGCATCGTCGCCGATGACAGCTGGCTCGACTGCCCCTTTTGCAGCTTTTTCCCGTTCAGCCCTCCGTCTCTCCCTTCTCTCTTCTCTCTTCTCTCGTTTCTCCCTCTTCTCCTGCTTCCGTTGCTCTTTAGCCTCCTTCGCGTCCTTCTCCTCCTTCGTGAGCTCCTTCCCCTTCAGACCCGTGTCCTCCTTCTCTGAATCCGAGTCCGATTCCGAATCCTGGTCCGCAGTCTGTGCCGTGGCTTTCTTCAACGCTTCGAGAACCGGATCAGGTTTCCATTCTTTGTTCTTGGGTGCAGCTGCTTTCTGAGCTTGTTTGATCTTCTTTCGTTTTTTCAAATTCTTCTTATTTCTAGCTTTTTGTTTTTCCGACTGTGCGTGATTTCCACAAGACATTAGCATCCGTTCAGTCGCAGATCAATAGTGTTAAAGGTGAGGACAACGTACCAAGTTCTTCTTCTTTGTAGGAAGAGCAGATGTCGTAGCTCCAGCTCCTGATGTCGAAGCCATCATATTCAATCGATCCGCATGGATCACAGCGCCTGACCCGGTAGAGGGACCGGCCTGAGGCATATCATTTTCGAAGCTCATCTTGACGTCGTGGGCGGACAAGCAAAGAGCCGTAGATGATATCGAGGCAAGTGTATAGGTAAAGGTAATACCTTATAGATTTTGATTTTGGTTCTCGAGAACCAAAACATGGAGGTAACGGTTCAGAAATAATCAAAGGTCATCGTGGGAAAGTTGAATCAGGCACGGTCACAGTGGTCATCACTCATGTTCATGTCCTATGTTCATGTTGATCGCGTCAACAACCTCTTGTATCATCATCACTTGCAACATATACCCGAATTGCCGTTAGAGTTGTGGAAGCATAGATCCAAGATGCCTTGGTTGATGAAGGCAGAACCTGATTCGAGAGTAGTAAAAGGAAAAGATGTGAAAGTGAGCTCAGGAATGACATACATGTTGTATCAGGACATTGGTTGACACACTTCCTCAGTTCTCGGTAGACGATTTTGAAAAGCTTGGGTAAGCTCAGCTTCCTATCGATCGAATGGCATCATCATGAAAGCTGATATGACTTACGTAGTGTATCACAGTGGGACGGTGAGTCTTCACAAGCTGCTCTCAACCATGCACGACCAAGACAGCTGACTGGTGCCTGCAGGAGTAAGAAATCATGAAGCCAAGAAGATCATGAAGGAGAAGATGAAGCTCGGGGATAAGGTGAGCCTCAAATACATGGGCAGGGCAGCTCAATGTTCACACTGACTTCTCTTCCAGGTTCTGTTCTACCATAGCAATACAAAAGTTCCAGGTAGGTGTTGCTACTCCGAACGCTCATACCGTAGCGCTGATAGCAGTCGGATTTACAGGCGTATTCGCTATTGCCGAAGTAGCAAGAGAAGGATATCCAGATTGTAAGTCTGCTCCCCTTTCATTCTATTTTTAGGACAAGGCTGACATTCTATGACTTAGATACCGCCTGGGACGAGTAAGTGTTTCGACAACCCCACGGATCTATCTAGGGGCATGGACTCATCACTCGGCTTGTCTGGTAGATCACATCCGTACTTCGATGCGAAGACCTCCAAGGACTCACCAACATGGTTCATGGTACGTCTTATCACCCTCCTTCGTTTCCGTCTACTGCTCCCGTTCGAAGGGAATCGTCGCTCAATCGCATCGTTCGTTGCTAAGTGCAGGTCGACGTACGATTTATCGAACGACTCACACATCCACCCACACTCGCTCTCATCAAACATCTCGCCTCGCTGCCTACTCTGCCGGACGAAATATCATTCATTGGACAAGGTGGATTTGAGGCTATCAAAGCGATGCAGCTTGTCAATAGAGGCAGACTAAGTAAGCTGCCGGTATTCCCTTATTTGGCAAAGAACGAATAGCTGACCAGCCATTCATTGTAGGTGTGCAACCTGTTGAGCAAGCAGCTTATGACGCGGTCGTCTTGCTTGGTACTCAAGGTGGATGGGAAGAGCTGCTTCCCAAGACTGGTGGAAAGAAGCAGGCTCCAAGGGGAAAACGGAAAGCAGATGTCAACGGGGATAGTGAAGCGAAAGCCGAGGTGAAGCCACAAGTCGATCATTCTGAGCCACTAGGTAAGGAAGAGCAACGGAAGACCAAGAAGGCGAGGGTCGTAAAGGCTGAAGATCTGCCAGTACCCGATGGAGTAAGACGGAGTAAACGTACCAAAAGATGAGATCTGATGTCGTCAAGAGGTACATGTGCATCAACTGGACATGGCAATACATAACTTCGTAACTGTTCAAAAGAGTCGTGTTTCCGTCATTATCAGAACATCCGCCAGCTCCCCAGCTTCCTTTCACTCGACCATGCCTGCGCTACTCCTCATTATTCCTATGTGCCTCAAACTTCTCTGTATGGACCTCCACAAAGTCACTGGTGTCGTCCCCTCTAAGAAGAGCCGGGAACGAGAGGAGCACGCTCCTCGTCGTGAAGAAGGGTGCCTCGTCCTCGCACGGTGGTGCTATTATGTGACATGATCAGCGGCGCGTCTCACCAAGGTGTAGATGAGTAACTCACATGAGGGACTTGACAATAGCAAGAAGAGAGAGGAGGAAGAAGACGAGAGCACTCCAGTGGATGAATTTTGAGCTGGTCTGGTGGATGACTATGAGTCGAGGAAGCAATTAGCACAAGGTACGGAAGAGGTGAAAATGTCACTTACAGATAGCGAACAAGGCCCAAGTGATGGCGGCTGCACCGGCAGCGTCACCTTCCTGGCTGGCGAACGCGTAGGCGGCCGCAGTAGTCTCAAGGAAGACGAAAGCAAGGAAGACGAAGATCTTTGTCCAGAGACCGGCCTTGTGGGTGTGTGCGTTAACACCGAATGCCTCGAAGAGGGAAAGGACAACAAGAACGATGGTCCCTACATATCATGAACGCAAGGTCAGTTTCTGCTAATGAGGACAACAATATCAAACAGCAGACGAGTGATGGACACTTACAACCGTGGTAGAGCGAGAAAGGCAAGTGCACGAAAGCCTCTTCTCCGAGCCCATTCTTGTCGGAATGGTTCTTCTTGACAACGTAGTAGATCTGACTGACGGTGGCGCTGACAAGGAGAGAAAGGATGAAAGCGAGGATGTACCAGTGTCTAGACCAGAAGAAGATGTAAACCGAGTTGAAAAGACCGAGAAGGGCGAAACGCCAGTGGATCGAGTCGACGATGATCTCTTTTCCTCGAGCAGTGAATTGGAAGATTATAGTACCGAGGAGAAGGAGATGGATCAAGGACCAAACGTAGAACGCGTAACTAAAGTACGAAAAATACAGATGTGGTCAATACATGCATACTCACGAAGGTGGTGAATGACTTACTAGGAAGGAGTAATGTAGGTCACTTTGGAAGAACCGTACATGTCCTCAGGACCAGCTACGCTGTAAACATTGCTGCCAAGAGAGACGGCATAGACAATGATGTTGATGATCTACGGTGAGGGGTGGCAACGGGTCCATGAGCACCAAGCGACAACGATCAAATACGAACAAAGTCTTACTCACCTTGATGGGGAGACCGTCTGTGATGCTGGACATTATGAATGCTGTTCTGTCTATCAAGGTGTGATTGAAAGAGAAGGGAAAGAAGAGGAGAAAGAAATGCTTTGGGCGTTGATGAAGAGAGGAATGCAAACATGCAGCATGTGGTCTCATACCTGTAACATTGCGTCATTCCCTATAACCTGGACCCTTTCATGGTCATGTTGTTACGTAAGGATATGCCCGGTGGAGGTCGATCACCCAACTTTGAGGTTTGAAACGACCAACAGCTATGTTTTGTGTGTGTGCCGTTGATCTCCCTTTCACTGCTCTTGATCATGCTTCTTACACTTTGAGCCTCTATCAAAATGAAAAGTAGGATGCCAAGATCAATTTCCGTACTATACTTACTGCTTATCCCTCATGTTGTGGCGATCCCGCGAACCGCCATACATCCCGTCAAGTGCAAAACAACCACGTTGAACGATAATCTACCCACTCCGACACCCCCACCCCGCCTTCACCAAAGACAGGATACTACAGACGTAAACGTAGGAGATGCTACCACGGATCAAATCATACCCACTGAAACTACGACTATATTCTCGGCATCGGATACCGACGCTAGCGAAACTGGAGGGACTGTGACAGTAACGACTTCGTACAAGTTGACGACAGCAACCACACCGATCCCTTTAGCAGAGACGATAGGTCTAATCATGCCGAATCCTTGGCAACCCCTATACACCGGTAATTAGTCCAACTATCCCTCATAGGAGCATTCTGAAAGGCTGATTGAATAGGCTGATTCAATACGTTTAGAGCTCAACTATACTTTCGGCTTCGTTGACGCTGTCCCTCGACCTGCGCCTACCTTTGGTGGCTGGATACGACAAGTTCAGCCCCTATTGATCCTCCCGAACTATACTATCGATATACTTCCCGCGAGCGGTACGGATGACCCTACGAGTGTACAAGCTATACCAGTTGGCAGTGATGGGCTCTGCGGGTGAGTCTGTGTGGACGTGTATCAATAGATCGTACGGCTGATAGATTGCACCAAGGGCGACTGCAGAGAACTATGGGATAGGATATCCGTTCGTGTTTGTGGAACCGGGTTGGTACATGTTTGTTCTCAATCAAACCTACATGCAAGCGAATACCGTAAGTCGCTTTCTCGGGAACAAGCGGCTATCTCGCTAACATGTGAACATCCAGACCAGCGACAATCAATGTACGCTTCCGATCTTACAAGAGAAATCATTTTTCGCCACTATGACATTCTCCATTTCCCCTCGTCCGACCTTACGTCCAGGTCCCGTCTCCCCCTCTTCGCCCTACACCGTCTTCGCCGATGTTACGACTGCTACACCTAGTAGTCTTCCAATCGATCGGCAACCGACCACAGCTGGGCAGAGGCTGGGTATAGCGCTGGGTGTGGCGGGTGGTATACTAGGTTTGGCGTTGATCGTGGCGGTCATGTGGTGGGTTAGGAAGAAGAGACGAATGGAGTCTGAAGTGTGTCCCACTCTGTCCGCATTCTGTCACTCGGTGTTTAGCTGATCATCTTTTTCGATAGGCATTGGCATTTTCTCGGCTGAAGCCTGCTGAGCAAGAAGCGTTTCTCAGAGAAAACCCAGACTCTTTCCTCAATCCAAACCATCCTCGGTATGCCAATAGGAACGGCAATCGAGGTCCACCTGGTCCGCCGGGGAGTCTCGCGTACGCCACGTGGTATAGTCAGCAAGCATGGAACACCCAAGTCATGTCTCGACAGACACCCTCGGCGTGGGGGAATTACATGCCGGCGCCGCAAATGGCGAGTATGGGACAGACAGTGACTGCACCACAGTGGCAGCAGGGACCATATGGTGAACCGCTGATGCGCAATCAGTGGAAATGACGAGTTCAGGTGTATTGGGACAAACACGAAGGTCTTTTTGTTTGCTATATGCACATAGATACACATCCCCGCCTTGGCTATCGGCTCCCATTCATCTTTCATGTCAGAGGCATCGCTGAAACATGAACGTCGCTTCGATTCATGTGGATTGATTGCCACTTTGTTGCCACCCGAAATTTGATTCCGTTGCCATTTGTCGAGTAAGCGTTGCAAGTTAGGTTACATCGACGAACAATAATGTAATTTCCGATCGTCTTTCTTCCACTCTTATATCGACTCAAGAACACTCTGGACAGCTACTCAGCTGCTAATAATGTGAGTCAGCTCTCTAAGGTGTACTCCTTTTGTCCACACAGCTGATCGGCCTTTACTTCTAGCTCCTCGCCTATGGCTCTACGACCTACCCAGGTGCGAGGTCTTGACCTCCTCCTGACTGCTGGATTAGGTGGATTACGGTGCCGTGCTGATCGAGGCCCTGTCAGATCCGTTTATGGGGTGAGTCGTATCGTCTAGCCATGCTTCCTCACTTTCCTAACGGCCTGCTCGCAGTTCTTGAAAGGACAGTCACCACTTACCTCTCTCCGATCAATCCATTCTTCCCCTCTCCGATCAGGACTATTTGGTTCCTCCACTCCTGCTTCTTCCAGCACCGCCCCTTCTCCCCCGCCTCCAACAAGCAATGTCGATCCGGATCAACCTCTCACTCCATTCCAAGCCCGGATAGCGGCTCTTGAAACTGCCGCTCAAGCCAATAAGGAAGATATCGCCGCTCAACTCGCACTTCTCCGTGAGCTTCTGGAAGGTGGACAGGCCGGTTCTCTCGCGGCGTATTACGATGGTGTAGCTCTCGCTGAGGATGGAAGCGGGAGCAAAGCACTTCTGAGGAGTGAGGAAGCGTGGGGGATCTACATGGAGGCTTTGGCGAGAAACGGACGGCTTGGGGATGTGGTCAATATGGTTAGAAGGAGAGATCGTCTTTTGGCTGGAACTCCCTTAACCTCGACAGAATCAAGTACAACTCCTAGTTCGACTTCGACTTCTTCATCTCCTTCGCTCTTGTCTACCATCTCACCTACACCAACTCCTACACCTGCAGCTCAACCATCTTCGACTTTGCCCAAACCTTCTTTCGCTACATCATTACTTGATCCCTCGGCCTCAGCATCAAGCACAACCTCCTCGGCACAACCTCAAACTGGCTCACCCCTTAACCCGATATACGTACAAATGGCCCCTCCGACACCCCAGATGAATGCCTGGCGTGCAGTAAGATGGGTCGCTGGGTTCTTACTGTGGGGTTTCATCATTTTGACTGTCATGTCGATGGTCATGGAAAACACTGGATTATTGAAAGCTGGACCTGGACCGATGGAGTTTGAGCCTGAGGAAGGGAAGGTGGTGAAATTCAGTGATGTCCACGGTGTCGAAGAGGCAAAGGCTGTGAGTTGCGACCTTACCACCGATTCAAACTACACCGGACCGCTGGCGTGCACGACTTCGGTTTGTGGGGAAGATATTCACGGCTGATACTTCTTAACTTAACGTAGGAACTCGAAGAAATCGTTGAATTTCTCAAGAACCCTGAGAAGTTCTCCACGTTAGGTGGTAAACTTCCTAAGGGTGTCCTTCTCACTGGTCCTCCCGGAACTGGTAAGACTATGCTCGCACGTGCTGTCGCCGGTGAAGCAGAGGTGCCGTTCTTGTTCGCTTCTGGGTCAAGTTTCGATGAGATGTTTGTCGGTGTTGGTGGTGAGTGGCTATCCTTCTGCCTTCATGCTGTTACCTGTTAGCTCACAAGTGATTTGCATCTAGCCAAACGTGTGCGCGAACTATTCGCTGCTGCTAGAAAGAAGTCTCCCGCCATTGTCTTCATCGACGAGTTGGATGCTATCGGTTCCAAGCGAAGTGCCAAGGATCAAGTGGGTTGAGCTTTTACATGATCTGGTGGAGGTCTGAGCTCATATATCATCGCACAGCATTACATGAAGCAAACGCTCAATCAGCTTCTGGTCGAATTGGACGGTTTCGAGCAATCTGAAGGTGTTATTATCATCGCTGCTACCAATTTCCCTGAGTCACTAGACAAAGCTCTCACCCGACCAGGTCGATTTGATCGTCACGGTGAGTTACATACTATGAGCGCACGAATGCGGCTGCTAATCTGAATGTGTGTTACAGTTGTCGTGGGCCTACCCGATGTCCGAGGTCGTATTGAGATTCTGAAACATCACATGGCCGAAGTCCAATTTGACGTCGAGGTCGATCCCAGTATCATCGCGCGAGGATGTCCCGGTATGAGTGGTGCAGACTTGCAGAATCTGGTCAACCAAGCTGCTGTCAAGGCTTCTAGAGACGGATCAAATCGTGTTCAGCTCAAACACTTTGAGTGGGCCAAGGGTGAGTTGGTTTCACAAAGCCAAGTATATTAGTGTAGAGCTAATGGGAGGCTTGTAGACCGAATCTTGATGGGAGCCGAGAGGCGATCGCACTACGTCACAGAGGAGTCAAAGCGAGCGACAGCCTACCACGAGGGTGGACACGCTCTCGTTGCCTTACATACCCCCGGAGCCATGCCTTTGCATAAAGTGTAGGTGTTCCATTCATTCAGTCCGGTCTTTAAGGGCACTGCGCTTACACGTGCTATTCTAGAACTATCATGCCCCGTGGTCAAGCTCTTGGTATAACTTTCCAGCTTCCCGAGCAGGACAAGGGTGAGCTAAGACTCTCTTCTTAAGATGATCAAAGCTGACCCCAATTGACGTAGACTCCTATACTCGACGAGAGTACAATGCTATGATCGATGTCGCACTCGGTGGTCGAGCTGCAGAGGAGATGATCTTCGGTCACGATGATGTCACTTCGGGCTGTTCGAGCGATCTTCAACGTGCAACGGACGTTGCCGCAAGGATGATCAGGGTGAGTCATTGTGGTCTTTTTCGTCCATCAACTGCAATGCTGATCTTGTCCTGGCGTCGTAGAACTACGGTTTCAGTGAAAAGGTTGGACTTGTTGCTCATGGCGACGAAGAATCAGTCTATCTCTCTGGAAAAAAGAAGGACGAGATCGAGAGTGAGATCAGAAGGTGAGCAGCTTTGGTACTGAACGTTTTGTTTTTCATGAGCTGATGGTAGACATATGACAGCTTCTTGGATACCGGTATGTCACGGACGGTAAACTTGTTGAAATCGCACGAGAATGAGTTGCATACTGTGAGTCGTGAATCCCACTCGTGAAGAAGTGTCTGCTGATCACACTTCATGCAGCTCGCCAATGCCTTGGTGGAGTATGAGACACTCTCATTGGACGAAGTGAAGCAAGTCCTTGCCGGTCAAAAGCTATCTAGACCAACAACGGAAGGGGAGAGTTTGATCAGTGAGGGAGAACGAGATGGCAAAGGTGCGATCGTGGAAGGTATATGACGAGAGGAGGCTCAGTAGAGATGTAGAGTCTGGAAGAGAGTATGATAAATCATAATGCATTGCATAAGTCACTCCATTACTGTTGGTAAAGTGACTAAGTATTCAATCAATTATACAAATTAGGTGATTCGAGAGCGAGCGTTGGCATTGGAGTACGAGTCTAGGGAGTTGGAGTTGACGATGATTCTTTCTCGAGCTGACGGAGATGTTCTTCAACGAACTTGATATGGCCCCTGATCAATTTATGTAAGTCAGCCACGATCAATGACAGGTAAAATCATGGCTCGTCACATGCTAGTGGCCAAATCAGGTTACTCACTTCACGTCGATAGACTTGTCACATACTCCTCTGACGACCCCCTTCTGATCGATAAAGAACGTCTCGCGACCTGAACACGGTGCGCAGATCACAGATCAGCACAGGATGAACGCGTTGTCTTTCCCAGATGATCTCCTCTCTCCGTACTTTGTAAAGCGAAAGGAAGAAAAAAAGGGGGAGTGGAGAGGGGTCAAGAAGGGACAAAACGAGGCTAGACGTACCCGGCGTTAACCCCAGAAAAGCCTTTCCGACTCCGTATGCCTTACGAGCAATTCCATCTTGGTCGCATATGATAGGATAGGGGAGTTTGTGTTGGTCTGCAAATGAGGCTTGTTTCGTCGTTGGGTCTATTAAGATAAAAGTAAGTGAGCGACTGGATTCATTTACGCCAACTTCAAGCTCCGCCCGTGTCCAGACAAGAACACAAGAACACACTTCGTCCTCGGTTCATCATCTCGCAAGAAATTCCTCACGGAGAAGAGAAGGAATGCCAGACGATGGGCAGAGCGCGATGTAAATAGGGCAAGAACGTAACCAAGACGTAAACTTCGACCAGACTTACCACCACTGATGCCGACTACCGCCAATTCTGGATTTCGCTTGAATACGATATTCTCCACTTGGGCATCTCGGAAAGAACACGCTTCCATCGTACATCCCATCGTACCCGCTGCTGGGAACTGCAAGCGAGTATATCAGCTCCGTAGTCCTCGCGCATAATACTAGTTTCGTAGCCCTCGCCTCAGACACGGGTCATAGTCCTCCTTCTTGTGCCTGAAATATACGGTAGGCAAGACTCACGAAGAAGAGTGCTATAGGCTGTGTCGCGCACAAGTCAGCTCAGTCGGTCAGACTCATGCCTAGCTGGCACAGTTAGTTCGTAACCACTCACCTTCTCGCCGATGGGAAGCTTGTAAAGCTCTCCGTTCGGGATTGCAGGCAGCTCGAGGTGGGGTGCGGGTTTACCGATGAGCGTGGATGCTTTGACCATGGCGAAGCTATCAACGAGGTCGAGTACAGGTAACGTAGATGAGATGGACGGTGTGCCGATAGAAAGGCGCAATAAATATATATATATATATAGACGGTTAGTACCAAGAGTGTATAGTTGTACAATCGTCTGCATGGATGGTCTCACCTCATACCATTGGGACACATCGTCTCATAATTTGTTGACATCCACTCACCGGCTGGGCTCATCAGTTACCAACCTCGGTTACTTTCTCACGCCGTAACTGACTACAGATATACACCGTTTTGACTCCACACGGCGATGGCCGCTTCCGATGTGGGGTAAATGTAATGTACGTGCGTAATCCTTTTGTTCTTGGCGATATGTGTGGATGGTCTATTTTCCACTCGGAGTCGGCTGATCTCCTTTCGATGTTACATCATATACGTATGTCTAAACATTATTCATATTAATATAGTGTGGTACTACCAGCTCTGACCCTGTGACGATGTTGCCTCCCTCCAGTGAACCTTCCGGTATTCTGGGGTATGACATGCAACACTCAATGTTAACAGGTGGAGGAAGAGCGGGGCACTGTATCAGTAGAGGAAGAGGATCGGATGTAGCGTACTGTCATTGGAGAGAGAGAGAGAGAGTGTGTGTGTGTGTTGGGGGGCGCAGACAACAAAAGAGGAAGGAGAGGAAAAAGGTTCATTCGCTCGTCACTTCAAACTGTCATCGCTCGTCATCGTACCAAGAAAGTGAACTATCAATCTTCATTCTCGTTCCTCTGCTTATAAGACTAGTAAGACTAAGAACCGGTTCCTCGATCTCTCTTTGCATCGTAATCGATTCCCACAAAAGTTGACCAAACCCTTTTGTTGCATCATCACCACTGAAGCGACAAGTCTCTCTTTGGACCATTAATCAATCATCCCTTGAACAGACCTCAAATATGGACAAGCCAGCTTTTACCGGCGCGATGGAGAAACCAATCTACACCCATCATTCCGACTCTGACTCGGACCACACAAACCCTACCACCATCAATCAGGGGAACCAAGATCACCTCGTCCGACCCTCGAAGCCACGCGGCGATTCGCGATTCCACGAACATCTCTCGGATACTCAAGCATCCCATCTGGCAGAGGTAGGAGCAAAGGGGGATGTCACTCTCGCTCCAGGGACAGAGAGGAGGATAAGGATCGAGAAGAAGTTGAAGATGAAATTGGATGCCAGGTTCAGTATTTTGATCGTCATCTATAGTGAATAGTCGATTCATCATTTCGAATCCCATTTCATTTCTCTCACTTGAGATCTGATCAAGCGATCCTTGCAAGGTATATGCTGATGATCATGACCGTTTGCACACAGTTCTGTGAGCGATTTTGTGGATCATTCACCTTGCGAGTCAAGCATCGCGACTGACTTTGGACTTGTGGTAACCAGAAACTATATCGATCGAAACAATGCGGCTGCTGCTCGTCTGCAAGGTATGTATTACGTGTCAGATGACGAGCCGTCATTGATACCGTATCCTATCAGGCTTCGAGGAGGATCTACACTTGACTGGAAACCAGTTCCCCACTTTGCTTTCGATTCTTTATGTGAGTTGGCAATGGGATCCTTGCTTGCAAAGCGATTTGCTGATATGAGGACTACAGGTCGGATACATTCTGTTCCAAGGTGAGTGTTGTCAACCATGGACACCACGTCGACCAGACAGCAATGCTAAGTCCTCCATTGACAATAGTCCCGTCAAACATGCTTCTTGTGAGTGTTGCATAACAGCACACCCCCGTTTGAAATCGCTCACACAACATGCCACTTAGAACCGGATCGGCCGACCATCGCTCTATATTCCTGCAGCGATGCTGGTCGTAAGTTGACAAATGCTACAATACTTAGTATCAACCTGCTGAAATCTGGAATAGTGGGGAATGATCTCCGTCTTGACCGGTATCTGCACCAATTTTGTAGGCGCACTCTTGACCCGTTTGTTCCTCGGGTGAGCGGCGATATTCCGAAACGATCTACCGTTTGTCAACTTTATTTCTGACAATGTTCGGTGTAGTATGGTCGAAGCGGCTTTCCTTCCAGGTGCCTTGTTCATCTTGAGGTATGCAGACTACCTTGTTTGAGTAGTTGATCGTTGCTGACGATTCGCTCAGTAAATGGTACAAGAAGGACGAGATCAGTTTACGATACACGATTTTGTACTGCGGTAATCTCATCTCGAATGCCTTTGGTGCGTCCGACGAAGCAATGCTGTTGCTATGTGGCAGGATTTGACTGACAAGTTTTGAACAATCTCTAGGCTCGCTCATCGCGGCTGGTGTGCTGGCGAACATGAAGGGCAAACTAGGTCATGCTGCTTGGCGATGGCTTTTCTTCAGTATGTGTTTTCGATCTTGACCCTCCTAATCGTCTGACGGGTACATTTATTCTCGGCTCTATTCCTACGTCATCTATGGTGTGAATGCTAATCACTATTTCACAGTCGAAGGAGCTCTTACCATGTTCTTCGCGATCGTCGCGGTCTTCATGCTACCTGATTTCCCTCACAACACCCGACGAGGTTTCACCGAGGAAGAGCGACAAGTCGCTCAGCTCCGAATGCTGGAAGATGTCGGTGAAGTTGATAGAGATTCGGGTGAGGATAGGTGGTATAGTGGTCTGGTTATGGCTTTGAAGGTGAGTGCATTGTTCTTACAAAGCGGAAGGTCGAACGCGCTATCGATTCGACTGATGTTTATACCAAGTCATCATTTGTGGTGATTTAAAGCTGACTATATTTGTTCGGGTAACTTAGGATTGGAAGATCTACATTTTGATGCTCAGTTTGACGGCTTGCGTCACTGGACTATCGTTCAACATGTGAGTGTTTTGGTTGACTGGCATCTATAGAGGTCACCAAGTTGACTTCGTCATCCTCTCTTGACTGGTCTTAGATACTTCCCTACCCTCGTGAGTCCATTGTGTCGATGTAAGGCATCTTTTACTGATTCGTCTTAGACCAAAACCCTCGGATACGGAACCACCCAAACTCTTCTGCTTGCAGCGCCTCCTTGGTTGGTGAGTAACTTGACTACACTCGTTCCGCTTCTCCTAGCCTACCCTACACCGATTGGAAAGTGGATGCTGACGACGATTGATGATCCCCTTAGTTCGCGTGTATCCTTGCCTTGATCAACTCTTGGCATTCGGACCGTTCGAAAGAGAAGTTCATACACTCAACTTGGCCATTGGTGATGGGTATAATCGGTTTCATAATCTCGATGGGCAAGTGTTCTCTCGTACAGTTTGAGTGAAAAGTCCTGACCTCTAACCATCGTTGTATCTGCAGCGACGAAACCGTCCAACAAGGCTGCTCGTTATGTGGCGTTGTTCTTGCAAGCTGGGTCTTATGCGGGGTATATCATTGTGAGTATTCACCCATCCGATGACTCCTAGTCAAAGTGTGTTCACCACTGATGGGAATGTTGTGTCTGATTAGATGTACACCTGGATGAGCAGTTCGTTCCCTCGACCACCTGCGAAGAGAGCTGTCGCACTCGCGTTCATGGTGCGTCTCACAGTAAATTCAGTGCTATACGCTGCTGATCCATCCAACCGTTCAGAACGCCTTGTCGCAAACCGGTAACATCGCAGGAAGCGTGAGTGCCTTTGACGTATCGCAACTGGATATGACTAGCTGACGGGATCACAGTACGTCTGGCCTAACAAATTCGGACCGTAAGTCAAATTGTAGATGTGGCACTGCGGTAAGGGAAGCTCACCCTTGTCGATACTCACAGGAGCTACACTAAATCATACGGCATTGTGCTCGCCATGTTTGGCGTGACTATCCTCGTGAGTGTCCGGCATCCAATAGCTCTTGTCTTTCCAAATTGTCCCCAGCTAACCTTTCAACCAACGCGTAGCTCAACCTGCTCTTCCGTCAAATCCTCGTGTCGGCCAATCGACGTCTAGACGAAGGCGAACGGGCGTTCAACGAGCATGGCGATACCATCGCTCAGGCTGCCGCGTTGGAAAGTACGACGGTGCAGGATGCCAAGGCGATGCAGAAAGGATTCAGGTTCTTGATCTGATTCATTCATTTGCTAACACCGAGGTTGCTGGGAGAGGAGGAGGGTGGGGAAGAGGACGTTGGGGAAGAGGGTGAGGGAGAGGTAGAAGGCGGATGTTGATCTAATGGCAAGGGGACGATATAATATCTGAATTGTCGTTTATTCGGACTTGTAGGTCTATTTAGCAACTAATTTCAGCAGAACTTTAATCGTACTGGAGGGCAAATGTATTACTATGCGAAGGGTGATGGACTGGGCCGCCATGACAATGCCAGCATTTTTGTTTCCTCAAACGTCAGCTGAATGGGTATTGTCCTGTATTCATGCTGGGTCTTGCCTTGAACCACATGGGTCAGAATGTATGGCCGGGAGGGATAAGATATGAAACTTGTGTTCGTGGGAACGAATGCTCGATTGGGGTTCCAAATCCCAAGACAATTAAAATCCTTGTCTTTCCTTTGTCATTCGTTGTGATCGGGACCACGCCTCGAGATCTAAGATATTGCAAGGCACAGAGGACAAACACGAAAACAAATCAAGTTGACCAACCCTCAAACAACGCATGTCGGGCGTTGGGTAGGTAGGTAACTTAACTTGACGAAAACAACAATGAGCTCGGAGAGCAAACATGATTTACTCCATACAGGATCATACCTAGACAATTTCGGCGTGTACTCCGTAATCTAGCTCTAGCAATCGGACTGGATTGAGATTAAGCTTAGTAGTGGAGCGAGCGAGAGGGTAAAGCGGTGCATTCGAAATTGTTATAGTATTTGGTTGGTTGGTCGTCTAGACTCCATTGTTGGATTCGTTTCAGTTCCTGTGTGTGTCATGTTCTCGGCTAAGTGAGTCATGAATCCCTTTGGAATTAGACGTGCTGGCGATTTCATGGACTTGTCAACGATACAAACGCTCACTGTAAATCACGGTGATGGATAGACGTGCTGTAAGCGATTGCATGTACTGTATGGCGAGTATCGTATCATGCGTACAACGAGTGTGGCGTTTTGACACTGTAAGTCACTGCAAGCGATTTGATCGTGAAGTGAAGTGGAATGTGATCGAAAACGACAAAACTCTCCGACCGTGCACAAGCCTCTACTGTATGACTCATGTGATGAATGAAGCTTATCTTTGCGCCCTTTCCCTTTCCCTTTCCCTTGGACAGTCAGTGTCTTGTTGTCATGTAGCGAGAGAGAGAGAGAACGATCGATCGATTGATCGATGAATCGAACTTGCCAAGCATGCAACCTACATTCCATTGTTCTAATCTCAATGTTCAATCTTCACATGATCCAATGTTCACACGTTAACGTCCAAGCTTAACTTTGAGACAGTGTTATCCCTTTATCTCTCCCAACACACACACGAGCCCCGTGCTGATAACAGGAGGTGAATTTAGCACTTTCAGTTTCAGGGTTCCGAAAGCGGTAAAGTGTAATACTGTATCAACAAGGACATTTCAATCATCAATCAATCACTTCACTCACCGTTCACTGTCTGTTCATAAATTCGGACTCGGTCCGATTCGATCGTGATGTGCAAAGCGGAGCGGAGGAAGAATTGACGAGTTAGTGAAAGGTAAAGATAAAGGTATATATAATGCAAAGAATTTTGTGTTCAGATGGACTTGTCATTCCTTCATTCCATTCTGTCATCTCTCTCGCTCTATCTCGCACGCACACATAGACACACTTTACGAAGAATCTCACGAAACATTTCACGAACTCTTTTCACGATCATAATGACTACCCATACCATCCCTACCACTCCTTCGAGGTCAACCTCCGTGCCTACCACTCCTACTTCCCACATCGGGTCAACTCCACCTCTTACCCCTTCATCGTCGACGATATCGACACTTGGAGATTTTACGCCTTGCTCTCACGTCGAAGACGTTTCTTCACTCACACCTGCCCATACCCCCTCTGCCCAATCGCAAGAATATGATAATCGTCGCTCTATCATCTCTATCAGGCGCAAGCCCGTCCCCACTCATGACGAGTCTGACGCCATTCCTATTATTCCGTCTTCCGTCGGCATCGCTGTGCAAAGCGAAGAAAATGACGATGAAGATCCATTCCGATCAACCACCTCGTTACCCGACCGCTCTACCCATCCACCAAGCTACATTCTCCCCGTCGTCCCTATCTCTCAGCCTGAAACCGAGACTCAACCACCTTCATACATCCCTTCGTCAGCAGGTATTCCGTCGATCGACCCCGTGCCTACGCTCTTCGACATCAGTCTTGGTGAATCGTCCTCTTCCCCTACGTTCAGCGAAGATCTTCCTCGGTACGCTGAACAAACTCAGACAGAGCCGAAGACTCTTGCGAAAGCTTTGTGGAAATGGGGGTTCCTTTGTCCCTTATTCTGGATCGTCGGGGTTATGATGTGAGTTTTTGACGACCTTGCATCTCTTTGAGAGTCGCGTGACTGATCAGCTGCCGTATCGTAGTATGTTCATTCCCCTCAAAGCTGAATTACCGGAGGAAGATCCGGAGAAGGCCCAAAAATTAGAAGAGATGATAACTGTCTTGAGAAAGGTGAGCTGAGCTCCGTCTCCCTTTTTTGTTTTGTTAGATCTGGTTCTTCGTACTGATATCATCACGCTTGTTCTGCAGACCGAGATGAAATACGCCAAGAGGAGCATGTATAGTCTTGTCGGCTTCGTGGCGCTCATAGCGATCATCGTCATTGTGGTCATCGTCGTCATGGCGCTCAGACATTGAGCAGCGTCTGACTAGATGAAGGGTGAGGGGAGTCGCGTGGAGAAGATCGTTGTATAATACATGTCATATAGATGGGAGTATCGGGATGGAGCGAAAAGTACATAATTTCCTTCGGTCAGTCAGTCAGTCAGTCAATCAACCAGTTTGTGATTAGGTCTCGATCTCGGTCTTGATCTCGGTACGCATCACAGCTCATAGCAACATACACAATGTAACGTATCGTGCGACATATTGGTGGATAACATTAGCGTAATTGCCCACACAGGGATTGTTTGAGTGCTGCCCAATGTGATGGGCGTCGTGCCATACCGGTTTCTCGTACCAACCCGCCTCACATTGCCGCAGCAGCCATTACATTAGATACTCCATTGAGAGTTCAGAAAAGTGATGCAATTCTCTCCAAAAGTCTGACCGCGAATGACCGACGGACCCGATCCTATCCTATCCTATCCTATCCAGCATCCAAACCAAACAGAATCAGATCAGAACTGAGCATGATAACCGTTAAATGGAGCCTCCTCCAACCCTTTTCCATCAAGTTTGAATGGTTTTGACGGGACGACGACGCCGAAGAACCCTTTTAAACCGGAGCGAGCGACCGACTATCACCATCAGCGAACTTTCAAGTCAAGTCATGTCATGTCCCCACCATCACTCACGAGCCCATTCCGAAGTCTTGTTGCTCCATGCGTGGATGTTGGCGATTTGGACGATGACATCACCGACTGTGACGGTCTTGGTTGTACCGTCGTGCAGAACGAGCACGGCTTCGCCATGTGTGATGACGAGGTAATCTACGCGAACGCCAGAGTGATCAGTTGATTGAACGATTCATGGCAGGGTAAAGAGTGCATGGGGACGCTGTCGTTGTGCTTGTGCTGGGAGGGCGGGGGGGGTGGAGACGCGAGGGATGGTGCCATGTGGTTATGAACAAGGAGATGAAAAGACAAACTCACCGAAAGTGTCTGTGAAGTGTAACGCTCCATCAGAGTTCGGTGGGATATCTAGGACGAAGAGAAGAGAGCAGTCAACTTGATCAGTATCATACCAAAAAAAAATATGGAAGGCGCACTGCGATTCTCACTCACCGACCCATCTGATTGAGATCTGATCATCATGACTGATCTTCTTTGGTCTCGACTCGGCCCATTCTAAAGCTTTGGACGGATCACCGAGCGGTTCAGCCTGGATATATCCTACTTGAGCTTTAACGTGTTCATCCTCGGTAGGATGAGGGAATGTATCGTCAAGTAAGACCGCTTCGCCGGAAGTAGGTGAATGAGCGACGAGGATTCGTCGAGGAGCGGGAAGAGGAGTAGGGGACATCTTTACCGTACGAGTATTGAAAGACCTGGAAATATGCGCGATCCCGGGTACGTGTGTATGATTCTGAGTTTGTGTGCGTGAGTTGCTATGTATGATGTATGGCTGTTGTTCTTAACATGGTGATGCTCGTTATCGTTCGTATATATAGGACCGCATCTTATGCGCCGTCAGTTGACTGTTGGACACCCTCCACCGGGAATGTCACTCTTTCCCTGACCACCCTTACGTTCATAGACCCTATGCCAAACAGGGCTGGATAAGCAACAATCCTCCTGCTTATAAACCTAGCTACAGCCTCCACTTCGTTTTTGTTGGTGGTGGCATGCACTGACATGTACTGCAAAGGACGAGTATGGTAGAGATCGCATGGTTTGATCGAGCAACAAAGTGTCGCAGTTTCTATACCGGACGTGTAGGGAAACAGATTTCCGACATGAACACGGCCGAGGCCGTAATAAGGTGTTGTGCCATGGTACGAGTACAGTACGATCATAGGCCAACAAGCGCCGAGTACCAGAGCAGCTCGCTCGTCTATTGGTCGCGACAACATTCTCCACTTGGGACACCGTGCCGCAGCGCATATCCGTGTCGAAGTGAACACTGTGATGTACACCGGCTGTCTCAACGATGATCTCCGGTAAAGTCGTTAACAGTGATCCACTCCGATCTGACATGACAAGCTAAGATACAAGTTTACATGGCACAGATTTGTTCACTCCGAGTCTAGACTGTCCAGTGATCTCTTCCCCCCATGATCGTAACCCCATTGTCTCCCATTCTCAATCGCTTGTCCCCTGTCACCCGCTAGGACACCTTCCCAAACTCCCAACTCCATCCCATTCTCCCAAGCGACTTCCTCCTCATCATCATCATCGCCCTCTCTCGTCCGTTGTCTCTCACTCAACCCTTGTACAGGCATCTGAATGACGACGCCCAATCTCACTTCTTCGCCGGGAACGATCTCCCGATCTATCTCTTTAGTAGTTTGTTGTTGCTGTGATCTAGATGTGGACGATTGAGCTTGGTCCGTAACGCCATATGAGGAAGAACGATGTCGGGAAAAGGTGAACATTGGTGCAGGTCGAGGACGGGGACCCATATTTCGTACGGGGGTAAGGACGGGCGGGTCTGACGATTCGTCTGGAAATGGAGTTTGGCTCGGTCGTAGTGAGAGGAGAGTGAGAGGCTGTGCGGGGAGTAAATGGTTAGCTACCATCTTCTTCTGCCATTGCCTCGACAGGAAATACGGTGCTCAGAAATATCCGACTCACCCTAACATGATCCCAAACCTCATCCCCTCCTACACCCGACCTCTCCACCTCCGCTTGCTGCTCCTTGACCAGCTCCCCTTCGTACAACACCGGCACTTTCTCCCACCTCCCTTTCCCCGCTCCTCTTCTCCCTGTCCCTGGAACCCACTCTTCCCCAGGCCTGATATTCCCCAATCTATCTAAACCCTCTGCAGTCCATCCGCTTAGACCACCCAGACCCCAGAAATCCTCTCGCATCCCTTCTGGAATTGGTTCGCCGCGCGCCAAGGCGATTTGAGTAGCGGTTCGATAACGACGTCTCATTCGGACGGCACGGAGGGTGAGACATCCTGCTATAAGCATGAGGATCACCAGAACACCGAGGAACTGCAAAGTCGTTGAATGTTAGCGGTTTGGACGTGGACGTCAAAGTGTCGGATGTATGAATGGGCAAAGCAGGTACGCGCAGACCAAAACGAAGGATCGGCTTGGCGGGGAGAGACAAAACCAAACGAGTTTGCGTTGTACGCAGACGTGGCAATGTATGATGATAGGAACACCAAAATTCAGACACCGAAAGAGCAAAACAATTCGATCGTAGAAACAGTGAAGCGCATAGACAACTCGACCCCACTCACCACTAGATAATACACATTAGGTGTTCCCCTATTCCCATTCTGATTATTCCCACTCCCCTGCGTCTGAGTAGGAAACAAGTTCGAATACGTCGACGCAGGACTCACGACGCCCGCACTCGTACTTGACATGGCGTGAGGATCGTATCCCAGATTCCGGGGTTGGTAGTCTATTGTTTTGACAAGATATTGTTGTTGAAGTCCGTTTCCGTTAAAAGGTGATGGAGAAAGGGACGTTTGAGAAGACAGTTTGACCAAGTTGTTTCGGTTTATTGTACGCTCCAAATGTAGAGTTGGGATCCTCTATGCTATGATATATGTATATGTTTGATGTCGTATGGATACAAGATGGATGTTTAATAGTACAGGTAGATGAGATGAAAGTAAAGTGACTGCGAGATGATGAATGACGAGGGTCAAGTCACTATTTCAAAGTCGCCCGAGAAGGTCGAGTGGCGGCTAACTTGTTGTCCTTCCGCGTATCGCCCGATCATGGCGCTTCCACTCTATTCATCACATACAAACATATAACAAATGACATTACTACTTGCTTCACAAGTCCATGCTATGCAATCAAAATCACCACTACTAGTCCGCCATCACCCGAGGAAGCCCCGTCATACATAGTTTACCGTTATGCTCAGACTGACTGGCAGGGCAGGATCTAGCACCGTGATGCCGTCTTCTTCTCCTAAAAGGTCCAACAACAGTTTCTCCAAGTTTGGCTTTGTCGCTTCGTGCACATCTGGCGGACTGGGCCAGTACAATGCTCCGCGAGACGTTGAGAGGGAGGGCCGAGTGATTTGCCTGAGACGACAAGTCAGCTCTCCGGTCATGTTACCTGATATGAACCAGCTTACAAGTCTTGACGAGCGATTAGGGAGTCGATGAACTTCTCCAGAGTCCAATCGCGTCCAACATCCGCCGTCAATGATTCTCCTCCACAGACTGGGCACTCAGGTCGCTTCTCGTGCTCGAAAGTGTACGTGTAAACCGAGTCATTGCCGACGTACTGTTGAGGACTTTTAGCATGCAGCATCAAAGTTTTGAGGCACAACACTCACCATCATGTAGTTGTTTAGGAAAGGAGCACATGCCGTAGCTATCTTCAAAGCCTCGTTGCAGCAAGAGGCTGCGTGACTGATCAGCACCATTCTCAAGTATGATAAGCGAGCTACACTTACCCGCAATGATAGCATTCGTACTGGCAATCGCTGGGATGATATTCTTCACCACACCCTGCGTCAAGGCCCAAGTAACACCTTCAATCTTGAACTGCGCCGCTCTAGCTGAAGCTTGTCGATACAACCATTCGATGTGATCTGGATCGTCCGTGTCGAGCTTCTTGTCTGCAAGCGAAGAAGGATGAGCTGAGTGACCTACTGATGGTCATACGCCAGCTCAAGTTACGCACCTTTGAAGACTTTTGGCCATTCGAGGACGCTTGCCCATTCGATACAGTGTTCAGGCAGACGAGGTGTATTGGCAATGGTGCAGATTGGGAACGCGGTTGGTGGCGTAAGCATGTCAATCTGCCCATCGAGCTCATCAGCGAGTGATAAAACTTGACAAAAATATTCGGTCGACTCACAGAACATTCGTAACACGATGTGACGGTTGGTAGGATAACTCTTGCTTGACCTTTGAAACCCTCTGTCCCACCGTCAATCAGAGGTTTGAGGTTTTCCTCATCATCCTGTGCCATCTGAACAAGAGTAGCATTGATCCACCTCCTCGCTGAGATCGAATCGAGACCAGCAACGACGATATTAAATTGGGCATAGAATGATTGAGGATGATCTTGGATCTTGCCGTGGTACCTATGCGAGGAGATCGCTCCGTCAGACCATGTTGATATCGCTTGTAAGGCGGAAGACGTTGACTCACGGAGTAACTTTGACACCTGGAACTCGTTTCATGACGAACTCAGCTGCACAAAGGGCTTTGGATTTGCCAACATCCGCCTCACTTGCACAGTGTCAGCTTTACCTTGTACTTGAGGTCCCGTACGGCTAGCTCACCGGAACAGAAATTGTCGATTGAGATTTGATATGTCAATTGTGTCCATATCGATTACATGGATATCGTTGAAGCCAGCTAAAAAAAGTATGTAGTCAGCTGCTAGTTCCTGCTTGTATAGTACAAAGATTGCCAGCTGAGCATACTTACACAATGCCAAGTTCTGCAGTATCTCACACCCCAATCCTCCAGCTCCAATTACCAGGATCTTTGATTGCGTTCTCAGGAAGTCTTTGGTCTACAACCGCACGAGCCGGTCAGCAAGAGAGTCATGGCACAAGCGTGTCGTATGCCGAACGCGAACGCAAGTGAAAAAATAAGAGACGATGCGAGCAGTCGACTCACCTCTTGACCTCCTATAAATCGCTCATCAGTCCACGGACCTCTCCTATCCAACACCTTGTCAATATGCGCAAATCTCGTCTCGTCCGCCAGGTAGCTCGTCAACTTTGACGGACCACCGTTAGACACTGCTGTCGTCATGTTGAATACTGTGTGATTGGTGTTATCGTAATGAAGAAGGGAGAAGGAATGAGGAAAGGTATACATAGCCATACGAGACGACTAAGCAAGGAAGGGCAACCCCGCGGGGTTGCGTTGAATCATCATCAAGCTATTACGTAACGCTCGATGAGGGATCTCGACGATGTTCAGATTTCTGGATACTCACAACGCTTCTTCTGAATGACCGCATTGAATCGAGTTTGAGCCGGTATATATATCATCTTTACACCTAATCGAACTCCGCCTGATCCTTGAACTAGACACCAGTCGCCGAAACGAGAAACGAACCTGACAATGGTACGAGAGATCGAGCCCCCACTTGTCCAGAAGGAATTCCTCCTCGCAGCTCTTGCAGAAGGTAGAAGACTCGATGGACGATTACCGCTAGAGATGAGGAAGGTGGAATATATCTTTGGAGAGGAGTTGGGATGTGTGGAATGTAGGCTGGGGAAGACTGCGTGAGTCTATTCGTTCCGCATCCTTTTTTAGAGTCTCGCCGGTCCTCCCTCCTTGCTCAGGGTTACATATACCGTTTGATCTCGTTCGACAGTACTTTCCCTGTCGATTCTGCCATATATAACTCGTGTTCATATGACTTGATGCTGACCATTACTCGCACTCGTAGTGTACTTGCACAAGTGACAGCGACCATAGCCAAACCACGAGATGATCGACCTTACGAAGGTTTTCTGCTCATCAATTCCGAAATTGGACCCATGGCCAGTAGCGTCTACGAGTCCGGAAGGTGAGTTCCACCATTGCGATAACTCCCCTACAATAATTGGCCCTCGATATGAGAAGAGTAGCACTGATCGATCTCCACTTCCCGATGACAGGGCGAGCGATGACGAAGTCATGATCACGCGATTACTCGAGAAAAGTATGAGAAGAACAGAAGCAGTCGATAGAGAAGCACTCTGTATCATTGCAGGAGAGAAAGTACGTGAAACCGACTGACCATTCCCTTGTCGATCTGAACTCCACGGATATGTGTTGACGTGCTGTTCGTTACAGGTATGGCACCTTCGATTAACGCTTCATTTCCTCTCCGATTCTGGAAACTTGCTCGACTGTGCGGCTATGGCAGGAATGGCGGCTTTGAGACACTTTAGAAAACCTGAAGTGGAAGTGATCGGAGATGAAGTGATCATCGTGAGTGACGCCGGCTCCGTTACGTACAAGTTGCAATTTGAATGTGTTGCGAGGACAACTGATCGCTTACCTGCTGCTCCGATTGTCTGCAGCATTCCCCTGACGAGAGAGCTCCTGTCCCGCTTGCAATCCATCATACTCCCCTTTGCGTGACCTTTGCCTACTTTGAAGAGTGGGTATCCTCTTCTATTGATACCTGTCCGCGTGTAGGAACGAGTGCTAATTAATGCTTGGCAGCCTACAACCCATCCTCGATCCCACACACCTCGAGGCAACCCTGTGCGAGGGAACTCTCTCGCTCACACTCAACGCTCAGCGAGAGATCTGCGTTCTGTCAAAAGCAGGTGGCACACCTTTGGCAGCGGACGAGATTATGGGCGTAGTAAAGGTTGGTGTGGATAGAGTACGAGAGATGGTGAAGCATCTTGAAGAGGAGCTGGAGAAGGACAGAAGTACAAGAGTGGTGGAGGTTCGATAGGCCGTGGTGTGTACGCAGACAACCAGCAAGAAGTGAAATTTAGGTTACCCAGCATAGTATACATATACCCGATCACAATGATCACGACGTAGCTGCATGTATGCATGTTCCAGGTTGTGCAAACAGTTGAGTTACACAATACCGCAACGTAAGTGAACGTGGCGATGTACGCCCTCCCGACGCCACTTGGAGCGAGTCGTAATCGAAATGAGGTCAGGTCCCACCAACGAGATGAGATACGGGGTTTCAAGGCTTTCGCGACTGTCCTTGACGTGTCTCATATCTGAATAGCACATGAGCTTGGCGTTGTGATTATAGTCTGCATGGACACGATATGACATAGTAACCAGTGATGAGGAAGATATGGACGCAGGAGCACGCGTCTTTGTTGTAGATACAGTGTAGATACAGTGTAATATGTGTGTGTGTCAGTGTGCCTGAGCGTTGTTTCATTGGCGCTAAGTGCTTAATGAAATTAGAAATGTACAATCCCGAACTCACATTGCAATACTTTCCTTTCGACATCCATCGACATATCACCATCATCACCCTAGCCATATATACCCTCTCAGCAACACTCGTCCTTTCCAGTGGTTGCCAAGTATAATAACGCCAGTGACGCATATACGTGCATCAAATTTCTAGGAAGGTGAAAAGGCGGTGCGACACTGAGACGTGACACACAATAGTGACGTGAGACATTGTCACAGCGAGGTGTGTTTCCTAGACCAAGAAGGTCAAATGGGATGGGATGGATCGTCTCTTCAGGTGAGTCTGCGTCTTGTCTCACGTTTCTAAACCACAGATGCACGTTCAAGATACGACTCCACCAACATCCCACCTCCGTGTTCACCGTCCGAGCTCATCGTTGAACAAAACCTGACAATACTCTCTCTCTTCTATATTTCCGTTACCTCCCGGTAACTCGTCTACTCTCGTGTCGTACAACATGGCAAACGACCCTTTCTATCACTTTTCTCCATTTGACCTCGAACATGAACTCGACCTCAACTTCACCTTGTACGAACGTAGGAAACGTACCGCGTCTACTTCAGAGAAACAACCGCGTAACGGACACGGCAAGAAGGCTCCATCATCAGCTGGATCAGGATCTAGTCGTAGAGAGGATCTCAGTGAAAAGGCTGCTGGAAAGCAGCGTGAGGATGATGGGAGGCCGAATGGCATCGGAAGCAAGGCTCCGAGTCTGAATGTGGATATCAGGAACTCGTTGATATTGCCTTCGTGAGTTGTTTTCAGTCAACTTGTATGGCGTACTCAGCTGAACACAACGTCATGTGTCCTGTGTATAGGTTATCGCAACGTTTCTCTGTCCTCATCCCATCCCTTTCCACCGCGCCTGAAGAGTCACTTCGATCTTTGCTTGCCTCACAACGTGCTAGACACAATGGTCCCGCTTTGACTGAGGAAGAGGAAGAGTTACT